>NC_069073.1:27394870-27994870 GCF_025698485.1 Gossypium arboreum | reverse complement strand
TGCCTAGAAGCCCTCAAAATTGGCCTTTTTCGAATTGGACTCAACTTGGGCTCGATAGAGACACACCCGTGTGACACGCCCGTGTGAATCGTGCTTCGAATCTACCAAATTGACACGGTCGTGTGGTTTGCCCGTGTGAGGAGGTCCAGGCCTTGTTGAATTCGTACTTTGGCCCATTTTTCTCTGTTTTTGGCCCATTTCTCGTTCCTTTCACTCTCCTACGCTCTCCTAAGTATAAAATATGAAATTCAAGCATTAGGAGCATCGAATTCACCAACTCTAATGGGAAATCATCCATAAAATGCATTAAACATGGGGTAAAAATATGTATAAATTACGGTGTATCAAATACCCCCACACTTAAGCATTTGCTTGTCCTCAAGCAAAATTCTCAACTTATAATCAAAATAAATTCATCTCAATTTATAATTTCTATTGATAATATCTCAAAATATCCATAGGTAATCATACATTGAGAATTCAACTAAAAGAACATAAGAGTTTCAAACATTCCAAGTTGAGTGTTTAATCATGCAAACACATGTGTCTCCCCTTATCTAAGTAATTACCTTTGATTCAGAATATCACAGACTTTCACATCCTCATGAAAGATTCACTCAAATCACTCAAGTTGTTTAAGGACAATAATTGAAGAGCTCAATAGTCAATAATGATAAATTATTACCATACGCTTGCATGAAAATCAAATCTCCACCACTATAAATTGAGATGATACATCAATCAAAAGGTGTTTAGAGGGTTGTAATGAGGCTTGGTTAGGGGGTGTGGTCACAAGCTGAAAGAAAAGGTTAGAATCAAGATTGACTTGAAAAATTTGCCTAACTAGAAAATGGCTAGTCATCAATTGCGTACAACAGAGCTTTTCTCAGAATATGGAATTTTAACTTCTTTATCTCAGAAGATTACTACTATTAAGATGTATACACATTTTGTTTTAAGAACAAGTAAAATACAAAGTAGAATAAAACTTAGCTAAGCAACTATTTCAATTCCAATCTCGACAAAAAATTCGGGATCAAATTAATTTAAGGGATTTCAACAATAATGGGTTAAGGGTTAATATTAAGGGTAATACAAGAAATGGCTTGTTAGCTCAATGGGATTTACTAAGGGTTAATCGTAGAGGTAGGCTTTTCATGGCATGAGTGGGTTAATCCTAAGTGCCTTAATCATTTTGACATATCAAATCAAATGGTGTGGTCTTGACATGCATAATCAACCAAGTTCTAGAATAACAGTTCAATACTGACTTACTCAAAGCAATAATAAAAGTGACTATGAAAGAATTAATAGATGCTCAAAAGGCTCAAAAATCTCACAAAAATTATGGCTTTTTTGATGTTTAGAACTTGTGAATTCCAACTTAAAGTAATACATAAACTTTAGGGAAACAACCTAAGATTTTAAATTCTTAAAAATCAACTTATCATGCTAGATTCTCTAATGTCTTAAAGTTTAAACAATCAATGCATAAATGCCTATGTTTTAATTCAAGATATATCAATCAAAATCATAAATCAATCAAAATTTATCCTAAATATGATATGAGAGCTTTTCAAGAGAACAAGGCAGTCATTCAGGGATTTTTCTGATAATAAAATAAATACCCTCCCACACTTAAGATGTACATTGCCCTCAATGTACAAAGATAGATAGGAAAAAAATAAATTTGTAATCGTAAGATAGGGGGAGAAGTGAAACTTCCTGTATGATGAATTCCTCGAACTGGAGTTTTGGAGACTAATCAGTGCTAGAGTGGAGCAGGATACTCCAGCGGTGGTAGAGGTTCATTAGCCCATAAGTCCTGTGCCAAAAGAATATTATATCAAGTGGTAGCTATGGTCGTGGTCGATCAGAACATGGTAGTCGTGAAGAACCTTCCCCGGTGGAGTTTTTAGTTCCTATGCGATGATGTGCTCAAGAGCTCTATATAACTGTGATAAAATATGGAACTTTTTAGGGGATATTAGGAAGAATAATTACTCATAAAGAAATAACCAAAATTGATGATTAAAAAATAAAATTCTAAAGTCTAATAAAAAATAAAAAGTAGTTTTAATAAAAATTAAAAACATAAAATAATAAATAAATGTTTTTAAAGATCTTCATCGCTAGATGGTTCACGAGCTGGGACTGGCGAAGAGATGTGGAGGTGTTGACAAATCTGTTGTAGAGTAGCATCAATGTTGTCAAATCGTTGAAAACACTGCTGCTTGAATCGAATGAGGCGCTCAGAGATGTCAGCATATGAAGCCGCCACATGAACTGGACGAGAGGGTGGTGGTGGCTGAGATAGTGGGTCCTAGTGCTGTGGAGGGACATCATCAGGAATGTCCTTGTAGGCCTCCTTCTCGGTAGATTGGGAGAGATGATATTGAGGAGGGTAGGTTCCTTGGCACTTTTTGATCATCCTCATGCTAAGCATGCTCGAGATGCCTTGTGGAGACATCTAGCCAATGAGCATTAAGGATGATTCTTGGGCTGTGGTGCTGATGAGCCTGAAGTGTCGAGCCAACCGAGTAACATAGGGGCCAATGGAGATGACCCCCTTCCTATGCCGCTTCGTCTGGTGCTGAATTGTGAGGGTGATGAAATAGGCAAGGTCGATGACGTGCCCGTGCAACATACACCATAAAAAGTAGGCGGCGTGAGTGTTAACGATGCTGGTGCTCTCTCACCTTCCTGTAATCATGTGAGCCAAAATGGCGTGTAGGTACCTCAGAGATGGAGGGAGAGCCGATGCCTTGGAGCAGCTAGGATTATAAGTGGCCCCACCTGTACTAGTGCATCCCAGCATCATGAAGGAGAACGATGGATGTGGTGGTTGAGAGCATGTAAGTCATTCTCCTCCTTGAATTCCTTTGTATATAAACCCAGCATCGTATCGAATTCTGGGATGCTGAGCTGTCGGACAAATCTGCCTAGGCGAAATTTGACCGTGTTGGGATCATAGTAGTTCGTCATCACGGTCTGAAGATGAAATGTAGAGCATAATTTCATCGTAAGCTCGAGATACGTCGGCTCGATGATCCCAAAGAAAAGCTTCTAAGGATCGGTGGTTAGGAGGGCCCGAATCGGTTCAGCCAACTGAACTTGTTCTACGGTAGCCTAGTCGATGCAGCGGCCCGTAATTAAAGGTAGGGTCCGGAGTATTTGGAATAGTTTTTCTTGGGGCCCAATGGGGAACCTCAGGAAAGGGTGACGAACTTCCGCGGTAGGACCCGAGGAAGATGACGCTCCCTTCCTTTTCTTTGAAGCAGGGACAACGACTTTTTCACCACGTGAAGATGACATGGTACCTACAAATAGAATCATCAAGTCGTCTTGATGAGTGGTCAAAGTAAAACAAAGACAAATTTTAAATAAAAATCATAATTTCAGCCACAACTACTAAAACTAACTAAAACAATAAGTTCAATTGCATACTTTTGTGGCACTAGCATGGTGATATGAGTAAAAATGGCCAGGAATTTAATGGAAATATAAAAAGCATAAATTTAGCACATGGCATGAGTTGTAATGGTAAATAACATGAAGCAATTGAAAACTATGAATATTGATTTAGAATAAGTGAATAAGGCATGAGAGTTTCATAAAAATATGTCATGTGGAATGAATGATAACTAATCTAAAAGAAATGAAACTTGAATGATAGCACTGTGTGAGAAACATGAAGATTATAGCATTAAAAATGAGTGGAGTTAAAGGGAAAAGAATGAACAAACGCTAAAAAATAGAGATGTAAGCATCAGGGATGAAGTTGGAAGCGGCGCACAGGCGTGGTGGAGAGGGCGTGTGGACTTACAGCAGCTAGGGTTAGGGTTTTTGAGTGAAGAAGACAATGAGTAGTGCAGCCTATTTATAGATTTTGTTGCACATGGCCAAGTAACACGCCCGTGTTCCCCAATTTCAGCCCATGTGATTCGCGAATTTTGAGTTTGGGCACATCTGACATTTAGTACACGCCCGTGTTCCTTGGGCGTGTGGGTGCACACGGTCGTGTTGCACAGCCGTGTCCGGCGTTGTTCGCTTCTCCCATGCTCGTGTAGGTAAACCCACGCCTGTGTCAATCTAACAGGTTCGACCACGAGTGTTAGACACGGGCGTGTCGCACGCCCGTGTTGTTTTAACAGGTTCACTCATGGTTCTTCCACACGGACGTTTCGAATGCCCGTGTTGTTTTGGTAAGCTCGACCACGGCCATGTCGCACGGCCGTGGCATTTTATCATAGCTCGTGTTTGGAAAAATTGTTGCTCTATTTTCACACGGCCCTAAGCATGCTCATGTGCTTGGCCGTGTCTCTGTGGAAAACCTGTATTCAAGAGCTCCGTTAGTAAGTTAGGTGTTGAAGACTAAATTGTAAAGAAGTTAATACAGTTAGTGCTTGGGTTGCCTCCCGAGAAGCACTTATTTATAGTCTAAGCTTGACTTACCTCTCTATTGAATGGTCATGGTGGTTTGAGGAGTTTATACTCCTCATTCCTGCTATCATTCTCATCAAAATAAGGTTTCAGACAGGTGTTGTTTACCTTAAAAGTGCCAAACTTGGAATGACTTACCTCGACTATACCGAATGGGAAAATACCAAGTACCGTAAGAGGAATTTCTTCATTCGGTGTGGTAGTGACAATGTGAGGATCTGCGACATCTAATAAGACTTTATCTCCAACTTTAAGTTGATGTGGGAAGGTGTTGAGCTTCTTCTGGCGTAGTTCCGGTTTATCATGTGTTCTTGGTTTATGCGTCTGCCATTCATCTAGCTCCTTGATTTGTAGCCTTCGTTCTTCCTGAATAGGTCCTCTACCATTGCTTGAGAATGGCTCATGTACTTCCTTCAGACACATTTCCTGCAAAGTAGGTTGTACCATATTGTCAGTTTTAGTAGAATGGGTTAAACGATCACCTTCATTTTCTGATGTGTTGCCAAAATTGCGAGCTTGAAGGGTGATTGTTTCGTCTCCCACACGGAGTGTGAGTTCACCTGTGCCAACATCAATGATCATTTTAGCAGTTGCTAAAAAGGGCATTCGTAGAATTAAAGGAGTGTTGCTATCCTCTTCTATGTCTAGAACAATGAAGTCCATGGGAAATATAAATTTATCGATTTTAACTAGCACATCTTCAATAATACCCCTAGGAAATCTTATAGTTTTATCTGCTAATTGAATGCTTATCCCAGTCTGTTTGGGTTTCCCATGACCTAATTATTTGAACATTTTGTAGGGCATGATGTTAATACTAACCCCTAAATCAGCTAATGCATTATTAACATCTAAACTACCAATTAAGCAAGGAATTGTAAAACTCCCTAGATCTTTTAATTTGTTCGGTAGCTTATTTTGCAGAATAGCTGAGCAAACTGCATTTAGCTCTACATGCGACACCTCGTCCAACTTTCACTTATTTGCTAAAAGCTACTTTAAAAATTTCATTGCGTTTGGCATCTGTAATAGAGCTTCAATAAACGGTAAGTTAATGTGTAATTTTTTTAAGACTTTAAGGAATTTACCAAATTATTCATCTGAGCAGTCTTTCCTTGTCGCGTTGGGGTATGGCACACGAGGTTTATATTCAACATTCACTGATTTGTTTTTATTATGACCTACCTCACCTTAGCCTCTGCTTACCATAGTTTCTTGCCTCGGTTCTAGCTCAGGCTCAACAAATCCTTCTTTATCTTGAACATTAATCACGTTGAGTTGTTCCCTTGGGTTGGTGTAATGCCCCGTACCCGAGACCATCGCCGGAGTCGAACACGAGGTGTTAATAGACTTAATTCATTACTTAAACAGCTCATACAATTCATTTTAAAATTTCCAGACAAGCTGGCTAACTGCATCATAGTCGCTTTAAAAATCATATCTCGAGTTTCAAAACTCGAAATCCAATTCCATAAATTTTTCCTGAAACTAGACTCATATATCTATCTACTAATTTTTTTTTAGAATTTTTGGTTGGGCCAATTAGTACAGTGTATTAGTTAAAGTCTCCCATGTTTCAGGGTTCAACTACTCTGACCTCTGTGTATTACGGATCAGATATCTCCCTGTACAGAGCTTCAATGACTATGTCGTTTGTCTCTAATAAAATTAGACTCAATAATGGATCTTTACATATAAATAATGACTTCTAATTATCTTTGTAAAATTTATGGTGAATTTCCAAAGTCAGAATAGGGGATCCAGAAATCACTCTGGCCCTGTTTCACAAAAATTTAAACATCTCATAAAATATAGCCCATATACCTGTTTCGCTTCTTCCATATGAAAATAGACTCATCAAGATTCGATTCCATAACTTATTCATTATTTAATTCCATTTATAATATTTTTAGTGATTTTTCAAATTCACGTCACTACTGCTGTCTGAATCTATTTTATGGTAAATTTTACCTATTTCATGGTTTCCATGGATTATCTAGCAATTTGACATACATGACACCAAATATGATCATATCATAAGACCATATATACAAAATGATTATAATGCTATACATTCCATACTCAAAATATACAAGCCATTATGCCAAGATGGTATACGGATAGTGTGAGCGAGCCTCCGACCATTCCCGATTTCCGAGCTGGCTTGTCAAAACTACAAGGAATGAAAAGGAGGGAGTAAGCATAAATGCTTAATAAGTTCACATGCAAATAGCAAGTAACATAACCATATAAGCAAACACAAAACATCATTTGCATAATCATCACCAAGACATTCATATCACATTTTCATTTACCATCTTACCATATTGTTGTTATATCGATTTTTCAACCCGAGGGTTAAGTACATACCTGTTCAAAGTACCCATTTCACAACACTTACCAATACGTCCCTTTCATCTTGAGTATTCCTCCATTTCAGTAGAACTTTACCCATTGAACACATCAGAATATAATTCGGATACATGGAAAGTTTGCACATAAGTGCCACATATGTAGCTAAGCTACCATGTAACCCGCCCATAAGTGAACTCGGACTCAACTCAACGAGCTCGGGCATTCGCATCCATAAGTGAACTCAGACTCAACTCAACGAGTTTGGACATTCGCATCCATAAGTGAACTCGGACTCAACTCAACGAGTTCAGATGCTCAACCATCCTAGTGACATGTCACTTGTATCCTAATCTATTCCTAAGGTTCAAACGGGCTTTTTTCCTCGATCTCACATCTTTTTCGTCTTCCACGAAATATCGGAACCGATACTCGGTGATAGTTCATACTCATCAAGTAATTCACATAATTACATATTATTCAACAATAACCACAAAACATAACGTTTCATGATAATAATAAGCATCATATCATATAAACAACATTAAATTCCTTAAAACAACAATTATGTTACTACATTTACCTTAAAACAACAATTATGTTACTACATTTACACATGAACTTACCTCGTATGCAAAAATGGCTACTTTTACTATTTCTTCCACAACTTGGTATTTTCCCCATTTTAGCCCAAATTTCAGTTTTCCTTGCTCTATCATTTAAAATATAGTATAATTAGGACTCAAATTATTCAAATTGACCCAAAATCATATTTTGGAAAAATTACAATTTTGCCCCTAAACTTTTGCATATTTACACTTTTTCCCCAAAGCTCGTAAATTAAACTTCAGCCTATTTTCTTATGTTTTATGACATGCTGATCATTTTTCCCTTGTATGGCAACATCAAATTCTCACTCTAACATGTACTTATGACTATTAGGTATTTTTACCGATTAAGCCATTTTGCTAGTTTTCGCTTAAAACCGAGTAGCACAAGTTGTCTAACATAATTTAAAACCTCATATTTTATCATAAAACACTAAAATACACAAATTTCACCTATGGGTATTTTTCCAAATATAAACCCTAGGTTAAATTATTGCTAGCATAAGCTAAATCGAGCTACCAGGACTCCAAAAACGTAAAAATCATTAAAAACGAGGCTACAACAGACTTACAATCGAGATTGGAAGCTTGAAAAACCCTATCCATGGTTTCTCCTTGCTATATTCAGCCATGGGGTTGAAGATGAGCAAAATTGGCTTTTAATTTTGTATTTTAATTCATTTTGCCCCTAAATGACCAAAATGCCCTTACTACTAAACCTTCCAAAAATTCCATCCATGTCCAATTTTTGTCCATAGACTTAGAAATTGGTAAAATTTCTATTTAAGACCTCCTAATTAATATTTCAAAACAATTTCATACTAGAAACTTCTAGAATGCAAGTTTTGCAAATTATTTGATTTAGTCCCTAATTTTAATTTAAGCACTTTATGCATAAAATTTCTTCACGAATTTTTCACACAATCATGCAATCATATCATAAACCTTAAAATAAATATAAAATAATTATTTCTATCTCGGATTTTGTGGTCACGAAACCACTATTCCGACTAGGCCCAAAATCAGGATATTACAGTTGGGTTTAGTATTACTTGGCAGGCTACCTTGTGGTCATTCGGAGATTAGTTTGGAAAGCTGGCCCTAAGTTCTGAGCCATTGGATTGACGCTTGTTGATTTTTAAGTGCTATCTCGGTGTTCTGGAAACGAGTTTCTGACACCGATATAAACTTTGAGAGCATCTCTTCAAGTTTCGGCTTCTTTTCCTGTTGGTAGGGTGGTTGTTGGTAGCCTGGAGGTGGTGTCTGATTTCTTTGGCCTCCCCATGAGAAATTTGGGTGGTTCATCCAACCTGCATTGTAAGTGTTACTATATGGATTGTTTTGAGATCGAGAATTATTACCCATGTAATTTAACTGCTCGTTATCCATGTTGTGGCCATAAGTTTGGTATTACGAATTGCTTGATCCACCTCTACTTGCTTCGCACTGCATTACTGGGTGAACCTGTGAAGAACTAAGAAAACCATCAATTTTCTTATTTCAGAGTTCTACCTGATTAGAGAGCATGGTGACCGAATCGATGTTATAAACACCGGCTGTTTTCGTTAGTTTTGTCCTCATGACTTGCCACTGATAGTTATTCAGTGACATCTCCTCTATAAACTCATAAGCATCTCCAGGTGTTTTATTATTGATGGTTCCGCCAGCAGTTGCATCAATCATTTGCTGAGTCAAAAGATTCAGGCCATTATGGAACGTTTGAACCTGAAGCCAAAGTGGTAACCCATGGTGAGGTTACCTTCTCAGCAAGTCCTTGTATCTCTCCCATGCATCATAAAGAGTTTCTAAATCCATCTACACAAACAAAGAGATATTATCACGTAATTTGGCCATTTTAGCCAACGAGAAATATTGTAATAGAAATTTTTCAATCATTTGTTCCCAAGTAGTGATTGACCCTCATGGTAATGAGTTCAACCATTGTTTAGCTTTGTTCCTCAATGAAAAAGGGAATAACCGAAGACGAATGGCATCATCAGAAACACCATTAATTTTAAATGTATTGCATAGTTCCAAAAAGTTTTCTAAGTGAGCGTTGGGATCCTCATCCTACAAACCATCAAACTGAACAAATTGTTGTATCATTTGAATAATGTTAGGATTTAGTTCAAAAGTATTTGCAGCTACAACAGGTCTAACTATGCTCGATTCAGTTCCTATTAAAGAAGGTTTAGCATAATCATACATAGTGCATGGAGTAGGATTTTGATTAACCGCAATTATAGGAGGTAGCTGATTGTCTTGGTTTTCAGCCATCTTTTCGGTTGGGGGTTGAGTATCCTCCTCTTGCTCGTTCTCTGTGTATCTTAAGGTTCGCCTTATTTCTCTTTGGTTTCTGCGAATTGTGCGATCGATTTCTTCGTCAAAAAATAGTGGTCCTAACGGGTTTCTTCTAGTCATAAACTATAAAAACCTGCCAAGAGAAAGAAAAAGTAAATTAATAAATAATAATAATAAATAAAAATTAAATTGCAAGAAAAATAAATGGCTAAAGTAATAAAAATTGAGCGTTCCTAATATCTTAGTTCCCCGGCAACGGCGCCAAAAACTTGATCGTGATTTTTGTGAGAGGTAAGTTTTAAATATTTATAATTAATCGTTCTTGAAACTAACTATTCTTGCGATGCAGGCAAGTGTACCTATCGAACAGTCGTATAGTTTTAGCAAGACCGGATTGTCGAACCCAAAGGAACTAAAAGTACTAGCAATGACTGTCTTTTTATTATCTAGCCTAAGAATAAGGGGGTTTTGTTCTAACTAACTAATTAACTAACCTAAGAATTCATAGAGAATGGAATTGGGGGGATTACTTTTGGAAAATTATTGAATTAAGACAATACCTAAGGAAAAATCCACCTAGACTATACTTGTTATTCTAGCTCCGAATCAGACGATTTATTCATTTAACTTGTTCCATAGATATCTCGTAGTTATGCTATTATCCCTATTCAAGACTAATAACGTCTAATCACTAGATTGAATAATTGAGAATTTTCCCTAGTTAACACCCTAGGGTTGCATTAACTCGATCTATGGATCCCCTTTTTAGGTTTCACCCTAATCCAAAAAAATCTTGTCACCCTATGTCTAGGCGTGCAAACAGCTCCGCTTAATTATGAAAAATGTACTCTTAGGCAGGGTCTATTCCTCCTCTGAATAAGAGCTTATCTTGAATTAGTATCCTGGGGTATCAAAACAAGAATTAAGAACACATAATTGAGAACAAGTTAAATATTTATCATACAATTCAGAAAATAATAACAATATTCGTCTTAGGTTTCATTCCCCTTAGGTATTTAGGGGATTTAGTTCATAACTAAAAAGGAAAACATATCAGAAGAATAACGAATATAAAACATAAAGAAAACACAAAACTCCTGAAGGGAAATTGAGGGGAGATCTTCAGTCTTGATGGTGACTCTGGCTTCTGATATGGATCAATCAGCTTCCTTCAAGTAATTCCTTCCTTCCGCTCTGTGTGTCCCCCTACCTTCCTCCTCTAGGGTGTATTTATAGGCTTTAGAATGCCTAGTAGCCCTCAAAATTGGCCTTTTCTGAATTGAACTCAACTTGGGCTCGGTAAGGACACGCCCGTGTGAATCGTGCTTCGAATCTGCCAAATTGAGGCAACCATGTGGTCTGCCCGTGTGAGGACGTCCAGGCCGTGTTAAATTTGTACTTTGGCCCATTTTTCTCTATTTTTGGCTCGTTTCTCATTCCTTTAGCTCTCTTATGCTTTCTTAAGTATAAAACATGAAATTAAAGCATTTGGAGCATCAAATTCACCAATTCTAATGGGAAATCATCCATAAAATGCGTTAAACATGGGGTAAAAATATGTATAAATTACGGTTTATCAGTTAGCCAATCCATACCCAGGAGTATATCAAATTCGTCAAATGGCAACAACATAAAATCAGCCAGAAAGCAATTATCCTGAATCATCAATGGATAATTCTTGCACACTTTATCAACCAACACGCACTTGCCTAAGGGGTTCGATACTCTAATTACAAATTCAGTAGACTCTACAGGCAAAGTCTCATTGGATACTAAATTCACACATATATACGAATGAGTTGATCTTGGATCTATCAATGCAATAACTTTAGTATCATAGAGAGTAAAAGTACCAGCAATGACATCCAGAAATGATGCTTCTTTGCGAGTACGAATAGTGTAGGCTCGTGTAGGTGCTTTAGCATCAAATCTCACAGTAGTGTCTCGTGTTACGCCTCTACCAACACTCACATTTCCAACATTATTGGATGGTCTTCCTCTAACTGCAGTGTTACTCGGCCTCGTTTTTTGAGTATTATCTTTTTTAGCTAACTCTGGGCAATCTTTAATACAGTGATGTCGTGAACCACAACTGTAACAAGTTCTATTATTATTTTTCACCTAAAAATCTCCAAAATGCCGTCTTCCACACTGTTGACACTCGAGTTTAACATCTTTTATGTTACCAACACTCGATACCGATGTGGCTTGAGCTTTAGGGTTGGTGTATGGCTTCCCACGATCTCTATTCTGATATCCCATTAGAGCTGTCGATCGGTTAAAATAGTCTCTAGATTTATTTGATGACAAATGATAAGATTTATTCAATGATCTCTTCCTCAAATCTCTTGCCTCTGAATCATCCTTTTTCTTTTCTTTACTGAGATCTTCAGCTTTACAACCCCTCTCAACTAGTACTACAAATTCCTTCAATTCAAGTAACCCGACTAACAACTTTATATCTTCATCCAACCCATCAACAAATTATTTACACATGATTTCCTAGGTAGAAACATATTCCCGGGCATACTTACCTAAACGTACAAATTCTCTTTCATACTCTATCACCGTCATCCGACTTTGTTTCAACTCTAGAAACTCTTTATGTTTCTGATTGAGAAATCTCTGACTTATGTATTTCTTTCTGAATTCGGATTGAAAGAACTCCCAGGTGACTCATTCTCTAGGAACCACAGATGTCAATGTTTTCCACCAATTATACATAGTCTATTAACAGAGATACCACACATTTGATACATTCATTAAGAGTACAGGATAATTCATCAAACACTCTGATTGTATTCTTGAGCCAGTACTCAGCCCTCTCAGCATCATCATCAACTATAGCCTGAAACTCTTCGGCCCCGTGTTTACGTATCTTATCCATTGGTGGCTTACTCAATCGAATCAGATCTATCACTTGTGGCACAACTGGTACTTGTTGAGGAATAGGTGGGGGTGGAGGTTGTTAGTAGCCGGATTCGTTCGTACGAATTTCATGAACCACTCACTCATCATTTGGAAGAAGGCTTGCTTAGCCTCTCCCCCTTGGCTGCTCGACATAGGACTAGAATCAGCCAGCGTTATCCCTTGAGCGAGAGCGGGCGCATTACTTTCAGCATCGTCAGCTACAGCTTGTTCGGGATCCATTTGCTATATAAAAACACATTTTAACTGTCAAGAATCATCTCACTATCACAATTTATATATATGGCATGTATAGCTAGACTCTCATATGCTACGTTAGTCCCAGAATCGACTAAATCGTTGCTCTGATACCCATAAAATGTAACACCCCTAAACCGTATCCGTCGTCAGAATAGGGTTATGAGGCATTACCAAATAACACACTACATTCACAAACATTTATACATTTATACTCACAATCCATTCATATCAATCACATTGTCCCTTAAAAGGTCCTATGAGACCTTAAAACATGCTTAAACGAGGTTCAGAACTAAATCGATAACATTTAGAAACTTTAGGAAACTTGGAAAATTTTCTTTGATTTCAGGGTCAAATGCTCGTGTGGACAGGCCATGTGCCTCATACGGCTACCAGACACGCCTGTGTCACAGTCCGTGTGAAAATAGGGCATACATACTAACTTACACCCACACGGCCGAGGACACGCCCATGTGCCAGGCCGTGTGAAAACTAAGGGGGTTACTGACTTCGGTCACACGGCCGACCACACGCCTATGTGCCAGCGTATGTGCCACACACGATTAGTAGACACGTCTGTGTGTCTAGCCCATTTTAAAACTATGGGGTATACGGACTTTAATTCGTAGGGTACCACACGGTTGTATAACATGATCGTGTGTCACACACGGCTGAGACACATGTCTGTGTCTCTGCTCATGTAGACAAAAATGGGCCATTTGAAAAGCCAATTTGCCACCCTTTTCTCATGCTCACCTACCATCCAAATGGTATCATTTCAACACATATATAGGCAGCCAAAACATACCAATTCACACACATATCATGCCATCTATTCACAACCATTTCAATTACTCAATTCCACAAACAAAACAAATCGTTTCAATATGCCAAAATCATCAAACTTGCATAACTTCTAAATGCATTTACCCATCAACCTATCACCTATTTCATGTTTCAAAATATACCATTTTATCACCTCAAAGTCCATCTACAACATATCTTTACTCTAGCATTAGCTTACCACATAACCACTAGTTACATAAACAAACTTATAACCATCACATAAGACAATATATACATTACATGTATCACATAACAAACACATAATTCGAACATTTACAAGCCAAATCTCATGGCTATAATCACAACTCAAAATATACCAAAATGACACTAGCCTATACATGCCAAATACCATATATAAAAATCTTCCAAAAACACCAACGAGATGATTGATAGTGTGATGATGCTTCCCGATGATCCTCGAGTTTGAGCTAGCTTCGATAATCTATAAAACAAAGACAAATAACACACACAGTAAGTTTCATAGCTTAGTAAGTTCGTACCAAAATACTCAATAGTTCATAATACACAAATCATCAAGTAATAGACACTTAGTAGTTCTCATAACATCATTCAATTCTAATCCATGAACATTTCTCATGTATATACAAATTCATCAAACTTCATACACATAGTATCAACTACCACATAGGTATCGTACGTACCTGTACTTTTCCATATTTATTTATTTCATTCTCAGCTCTTTGTTCAATACATTAAATCATTCAAAAATCTTTCAATGCCCTAAGAACTTGCACATTTAGTGCATAAATGATTAGCCAAAACTATAAAAATATCACACACTTAGTGCCATCACATTAAACCAAAGCTATCTCGGTATCGCACACTTAGTGCCACATATAGCCGAAGCTATTCCAACTCGCTCACTGAGTGCTATATATATAGCCGAAGCTATCTCGAAATGCACACTAAGTGCCAAACATAGTCGATTTGTCATTGTACGTAATCATAGTCGTATATATACAACTAATGCATTATTAAAACATTAAAAACATAATTGTAACAATGTTTATCATGTATGAACTTACCTTGTACTCAGAATTGACGAATCGAATCGATTACTCGATAACCTTCGATTTTCGTCTATCTAAATCCGATTCTTTTCTTTCTCAATCTATATAAATTCAAAATTAACTCATTTAATCATCAATTTATTCAATTAAATCCATAAACAAGTATTTGGGTATTTTTGAACTTTAGCCGCTAAAGTTCCACATTTATTCAATTTAGTCCCTATTTTATAGAAACACAAATTACACAAAATTTAATTACACCCAAGCCTAGCCAAATTTCCTAGGGACCCCTAGTAGCCTAAAACTTTCATTTATTTCACAATTTGACCCAATTAATTTACACTTTTCATAAATTAACCCTTTTTATGCAATTTCACCAAAAATCACTTTACAAAACATGATAATCTATCAACAAATACTCATTTTCCATTATAAAACATTCAAAAGCTCAAGATATCATCAATGACATTTTAAAAAATCACCAAAAAACTCAAAAATTAAGGCATGGGTTAGCTAGTACTCGAAGCAACGATTACAAAAATAGAGAAATCATAAAAAACCGAGTCAAAACGGACTTACATCTTGGACAACAATGGCGAACCTTCATGTAACGCCCCAATTTTCGGGAATTCTGTATATGTCGGCAAAATTTAAAATTTCTGTGTTCTGTCTATTTGGTGTAGGTTTAATTATGTTAGTTGGCCTCTACAAGGCCCAAGCTTAGGTTAAAACTCGGTAATTTTAGTTAATTTTAGTTCCATAAGAAAAAAGGGGTTCTGGTTAACTGGGCTTTTAAGTATTAATTGGGAAAAATAAAAGACAAAGAAGCAGGAAGTGGCATGTGACGCCACTGGGAAGGCTATAAAAGTGGCGTGTGGATGCTAGGGAGAACCAAGGTTCAAGTCACAATGGGAGCATATTAAGGGAATTATTGTTATGATTAGAAAGGGGAAGTTTTGGAACTCAAGTAAAAGATTGTTAGGAGGAGTTTGAGTTGCTCAGGGGATTGAGTAAGGAGGGGATAAGGGAGAGGATTTAGGAGCTGATTAGGGAGAGCAGTGTTGGCCGAATGGTAGACTATTGAGGAGGAAGAGTTGGCCGGCCAAGGGTTTTTCTTTAGGGGGCAAGTTTCGGCTAGGTCAAATGCCAAATATAAGTTCAGCATTAGGGGTAAGTTGTGCCGTTTCCTGACCATTCTTCCTTTTTCTTTTTTCTTCTTTTTTCTCTCTTCATCAACTTCTTTTCTTCTTCTTGTCTGCCAAATCTCTCTACCATTCTGCTCATATTCCTTTTTTATCAGTTGTTTTTAAACCTATAGTCGATTACCTCAAAAGGTCAAAATCCTAAAAGCCTGATTTCTTTTGTGCCGTTTTCTTCTAGTCAAAACCCTCTTATTTTCCCTCATCTTCTTGACCGATTCTTTAATCCTCTGAACCCCAAGTTTCTGTCGACAGAGCCACTACAAAACCCTCATCTTTTCTTTACTGTTACAAAAAGCCGAAAATGCATAGCCATAGGAACATAGCCAAATTTTAAAATCACTAAAGGCTCGACTTTTGTTATCATTTGAGGGGTTAGATCTGCATCAAAATAGAGTAGGAGTTAATTGGAATCATTGACTGAAGGAACCGGTGGTAAGTTTTTGAACTTAATCTTTATTTCAAGTTTTAGAAAAAGCCGAAACCCCTAAAGGTTAGGGAGGCTGTCGATTTGGGCTTGTAGCTCTAAGGGTTGTTATAACTATTTTATTTTGATAATAGTGGGATCTAGAGGCTGTTGATCTAGACATAATCGCTAATTTCGGCAAAGGTAGGATCGCTAGTGCCTAAGGTGTTTTCGGCCGAATATGGTAAGGGGTTAATACGTAGTTGTTTTTCGATAGTTAGATTAACGTGTTACTAATCCAATTGTAGGAAGTTCATGTGTTGATCTCGTCAGCATATCATCGCAAACAGGTGTGTAACTGACACCCTCTTATAGACTAGATCGGCAAAAGCCGAAAAGCCGAAATGCCGAAAAGCCGGTATTTTGAGAACTTGCGAAAAGTAATGCTCGTGAGATTAATAGTTTGATGTATATGGTAAATTAAAGTGATAAGATTGTAAAGTGCACGATTCCGTGCATTTTGATGTTTTTTAGGCTTAATGGGCCAAAATCGGGATAACGGGCCAACGGGCCCAATTCGGTAAGAAAACGCGGTAAGTGTTTCTGGTCGTACGTAAATGGCTATGTTATGCATGAAGACCTTAAGAATAGTTAAATTACTCGAATACCCCTATGTATGGAAAATTACTATTATACCCCTAGGTGCAAAATTACCATTGTACCCCCAGGGGTACTTTTGACTGAAAAGAATGATGATCTGATTCCGTTTGATATATGCCATGATTGTATATCTACTGCATGGGGATATGGGTTATATTATGGAGGAAACGTCCTGGTGGCTATGCCACAATTATCTAATCTGGTGGCTCTGCCACATATATCTGATCTGGTGGCTCTGCCACATATATTTGTTCTGGTGGCTCTGCCACGATTATCTGTATCTGGTGACTCTATCACATTATCTGTTCTGGCAGCCATGCTGCATATTTCTGTGGCGTGTAGTGGTTGGGTGGGTCGAGTAGTCTCCTCACATGGTGAAAGGTTGGTATGGGGGTGCATATGGTTGGATATGGGTTAGGTTTTGCATAAACATGTAATATCCGTTCTGTTCTGTTATGGGCCTATGGGCTTTATTCTGAATTTTGTTCTGGGCTAAGGCCAACTTATTCTATTTCTGTGGTTTGAACCGGTATAGGCTATGGTTGGGTTAATTTGCACACTGAGTTTCCCCAAACTCACCTTTTTTCATCCACGCAGGTAATCTCCAACCATAGTGGGCTTGGAGCTGTGAGGGATTTGGAGTGGCCACACGTTCTGCAAGTTGATTTTCTTCTGGTGAACTAGACATCCTTTTATTTACGTTTAATGTTTTGGGTTTTTTTTTTTAAATGTAATAAGGCCACTTAATTATTTTTTTGATGGTTTTAATATGTTTTATTAGGGTAGGTATTACTTATATTTAACTGTTGGAATTCGGTAGCTTTAGGGCGTGTTTTCAAAAATAGTAATTGATTTCAAAATAACACGACAACAAGCAAAGCTTCCGCAATGAAAATATTTTCAAAGATTAATCACTTTCCTAAAAAGGACTTAATCAAATTGGTTTCCTGGAAATATACATGACGTTAAGGTGTGGCAATGGCGGTGTGCATGTCTAGGATTGGATCCGAAGGGAGCTTAGTACTTAAGCAGTCCGATGGACTCACCTCCTCTTTCTCGGTTTCCTACCTGGTGCACAGCTTCCATTCACTTTAACGTACAATGAATTTATCTTTTAAAACACTAAGTAAGTTCTTCTAGATCAACAATACTAAAATGTTTTGAACGCTTCGATGTGGCATGTCGGATCCGGCCATATCGTCTGGGCTGAGTTTGGGGTGTTACACTTCAAGCTTCCAAAAACCCTTATTTCTTCCTTATTTCAGTTGAGGAAGATGACAATTAAACTTAAAATTGTTTTTATTTTATTTATGTTAAGTTAAATTTCAAAATTACCGATTTAACCTTAACGAAACAAGATTAAAATCATCATATTAATGTCCATCTTTGTCCAGTCACAATTAAAATGGTTTAATTACAATATAATGACCTTTACTTTAATAAGCCATTACAATTAAGCACTTTTAACTAGTAGAATGCAACTTTTTCATTTTATGCAATTTGGTCCTTTTTCTCAAATTGAGCTATTAAACGATAAAATTAGCTCATGAAATTTTCACACATATAAATTCACATCCTGTAACACCAAAAATAATATGAAAATAATTTTATGACCTCAGAATTTTGGTTCCAAATCCACTATTCTCATTTAGCTAAAAACGGGCTATTACATCTTCCCTGAAGTTACTTGCGTCATACATTAATTCAAATGGCAATTCCGAATCAGGTGTGATGATAATTGGTGCCGAGGCCAATCGATTCTTCAATTATTTAAAGGCTTTCAAGCATTCTTAACAAAATTTAAATGTTGTATCCTTCTTCAATAATTTTCATAAGGGTTTAGCAATTTTGGAGAAGTCTTTGATGAATCTTCTATAGAATCCGACATGTCCCAAATTGCTCCTAACACCCTTTATACATGTTAGAGGTGGGAGTTTCTTAATGAAATCTACCTTTTCTTTATCTACCTCGATCCCTTGTCTCATTATTTAGTGCCCCAAAACAATACCTTATTGTACCAGGAAGTGACTCTTTTCTCAATTGAGTACAAGGTTTGTTTCTTCGCACTGTCTTAGTATCTTTGCTAGATTGGTTAGGTAGTCATTGTAATTGTCTCTAAAAATTAAAACATCATCCATAAAAACTTCCAAAAACTTTTCCATCTTGTCAGTAAAAATCACCATATTACATCTTTGAAACATAGTAGGAGCATTACATAAACCAAAAGACATATACGTCTAAAGGCAAACATACCATACAGGCATGTGAATGTTTTTTTGTGTTGATCCTCTAGTGCTGCAGTGATTTGGTTGTACCCTGAGTATCCATCTAGAAAGCAGTAATAGTCTCACCTTGAAAGTCTATACAACATTTGATCCAAGAACCAAAAAGGAAAATGGTCTTTCCAAGTCATCTTGTTCAATTTCCGGTAATCTATACAAGTTCTCCATCCCATAACCATTTTGGCCGGTATTAACTCATTGTTTTTGTTCTCCATGACCGTAATGCCTCCTTTCTTTGCACGCATTGTTCCAGACTTACCCGTGAACTATCTGAGATGGGGTAAATTATTTTCGCATCTAACCTCTAAATAATTCCTTTTTTCACCACATCATTTATAATGGGGTTCAGTCTCCATTATCCATCAATCATTCCTTTTTTGTCATCCTCTAGGATGATTTTGTGCATGCACACAGATGAACTAATACCATGGATATCAGCTATGGTTCATCTGACAGCCTTTCTAAATTGTTTCAACACTAGAATGAGTTTCTCTTCCTACTATTTAGCTAGCTCTGCTGAAATAATTACAGCAAAGTAGAAGCATCACCTAAATAATCATATTTTAAGTGTAAAGAAAGTACCTTAAGTCCTAATTTAGGTGGCTCCTCAGTTGATGCTTTTGATTGGACATAATCTCAGCTTTTTAATTCCAAAGATTCAAAGCGGGATTGAGGCATAAATCCCTTTTGGTTAGCTTTAAGCAAGTTTAAATATTCCTCCCCCTCCTCATCACTTGGAGGGTCTGACATTAATGCTTGTTCTAATAGGTCCTCAGTAGAATTTAGTTCCCATTCTGCACCTAATTTCTTTAACTCAGACAATGCAAAATATTCATTAATTGTATCAAGAAATCACATAGATTTAAATACGTTAAATGTTACTTGGTTGTCCTGAACACGTATGGTAAGCTCGCCTTTCTGTACACCAATAAGATTCTTTTTGGTCGCTAAGAAAGACCTTCTTAAGATGATTGACACCTCATTATTTCCTTCAAAGTCGTAGGAAAAATAAATTTGTCTACACATATTAAAACATCCTCGATTTTTCTTCCAGATGTGGTAAGGATCGATTAGCTAATTGAAGTGTAACCAAAGTTGGTCTAACTTTCTTTATCCCCAATTTTTGAAACACAGACATAGGCATCAAGTTGATGCTTTCCCTTAAGTCACACAATGCCTTACCACAATAAGTTGCCCCGATATTACAAGGTATGGTAAAACATCCTGGATCCTTCAATTTTAAGGGTAGTTGATCTTGTAAAATGCACTGCACTCCTTTGTCAGAGCTACTGTCTCAAATTCTCCAAGTCTCTATTTTTTGGACAGAATATCCTTCATGAATTTGACGTAGTGTGGCATCTATTCAAGAGCTTCTACCAGTGGGATGTTGATGTGAAGTTGCTTAAGTACGTCTAGGAACTTCTTGAACTGGACATTTTGTTTCTGCTTCTGAAGTCTTTCAGGGTAAGGTGGTGGAGGATTCTTTACTTGAACTAGGCAGTTTGTCTGCTATGGTAGTTTTTCTGCATCTAACAAAGATGTTCATTTATCAGAATTAATTGGGTCAGAAGTTACCTTATCAGATTTTGCATTTTCTGGTTCTAGTGAACCTGGATTTTGGACACTTGGTTAAATTTCCACTTTATCTCCAGTGTCAACTGGCTCCTCTTCATCTTTGACAGTGTTGGTCTCTATCTTCTTTTTGCTCCTTATAGTCAATGCTTTACAATGATCATTCCCAAGATTTCTTGAATTCTCCATATCATTAGGCAAAGTGCCTTGCAGTCTGTTTCTAAGTTTAGTTGCAAGTTGGCCCATTTGGTTCTCCCGATTTTTCAATGTGGTTGTTTGGATTTGGATAAGGCATCATTTTTCACTATGTATGCCTTCAACAAGTTTTCCAAACCATTGGAATGTTCAGCTTAAGTTGATTTATAAACTTTTTGGGTAAATCTAGGTGGCTGGGTTGATCTCGGTTGTGTGTAGCTGTTATTGGGTCTAGCCCCTTGGTTGCTCCAAGAAAATCTTGGGTTATTTTTCCAAGATAAGTTATTAAAATTTGGGTGGTCCTTGCCTACCTCGGTTCTAGTTTTGGTTACCCATGTAATAGTTAGATTCTGGGTTTGGTGGGCAATCTTCAAACAAGTGCCCTTCCCCATAATAGAAACAAGCTATATTCTCAAATTAATTGGGTGGCTGAGCTGTAACATTGTTAAACCCATTAGTAGTAAAATTTTTAAGTATTGAAGATATCGAAGATACTTGAGCTGCGAGTGAAGTGAAGGCATCCACTTCATGTACTCTTGTGACTCGTCTTGCAGTTGCTTGATTAGTTGGCCATTGTAATTGTTGTTGGAAATTCTCTCAATAATTTCTTAAGCCTCATTATAAGACTTAGATAGGAGAGAACCATTGGCAGAAGCTTTTACTACCATCCTCATGTGAGCATTGTGACCATTATAAAATGTCTCTAATTGGATTCAATGTGAAATTCCATGATGAGGGCATTTTTGTAACAATTCTTTAAATCTTTCCCACGCCTCATAGAAGGACTCCTCATCCATCTGTTGGAAGGTAGTGATCTCAATCCACAACTTAGCATTCTTGCTAGGTGGGAAATGTTTCATAAGAAAGCGTTCTGCTATCTCTCTTGCCATGTGGTAATGGAATCTGGTGGCAATGAGTTCAACTAGACTTGAGCGTTATCCCTTAGTGAATATAAGAATGACTTTAATCTTAGTGCATCTTTGGGTACTACAACTAACTTGAAGGAATCACTTACATCTATAAAAAATCTGAGGTGAAGGTGAGGATCTTCAAAGGCATTCCACTGAACTGGCCCACTATCTAAACTATCTGGAACATAACTGGCTTCATCCTTAAACTATTGTGTCTCGATCTTGGGTATCCTAATACTCGAATTAAGCTCATAAAATAATGAAATGGAATACTACAACACCCTAAACCCGTATCTACCGTCGGAGTACGGTTATGAGGTATTCCCTATCAATACACAACGTATAGCATTCATTTATCAACCATAAAGTATTCATTCTCATAAATCATTCAACACAATCACATTGTCCCTTATAAAGGCCTACAAGGCCTTAAACATGCTCTAGAGGTGGTTTGGGACTAAACCAATATCCTACAAAAATTTTGGAAACTTAGAAAAATTTCAACCATACAAGGGTCACATGCCCGTGTGAACAGGCCGTGTGCCACACACGGCTCCAGACACGCCCGTGTCTTAAGCTGTGTGGAAACAGGGCATACATACTGACTTGGGTCACACAGCCAACCACACGCCTGTGCGTCTAGCCTGTGTGCCTTTCAAAGGGGCCACACACGCCTCTGTGCCAGGCCGTGCCAAAACTGTAGGGTATACTGACTTATGCAACACGACCAAGTCAAATGCTCGTGTGCTAGGTCGTGTGCCAATTAGGGTGTATGTTGACTTGTACCACATGGCCAATCACATGCCCGTGTGTGAGACCGTGTGAGCATAATGACTTCCTTTTAATAACAACAGTAGGGGACACATGACCATGTAACATGACCGTGTGTCATAAACGACTAAGACACACGCCCGTGTCTTTGCCCGTGTGGACAAAAATAGGCCATTTGCAAGGCTAATTTTCCACCCCAACTCATGCTCACCTAAACAACCAAAATGGTACCATTTTAGCATTCAATTAGGCAGCCAAAAACATCAACCAAATGTACAATTCACACAATATCCATTTCAACCAATTTTAATACTCAATTCAATGCCATTTACCTAATCAAATACTTATCAACTCAATTTCTAAAATCATACTTCATCAAAGCATTTCTCAAACATTTAAACTCCATAATTCAATTAACCATACTCATATTAAACATGCCAAAATAAGCCATTTCTATTAGCCAAACATATATCAATATTAACATCATTTACAAGCCAACTCTCATGGCTATAATCACAACCAAAATACCATATCTAGCCTATACATGCCATATACCATACATACACAACTCAAAAGTACCAAATAGATGTCCGATAGTGTGATGATATTCCTGATGACTTCCGGATCCAAGTTATCCTTGATTCATTATAAAAAATAGAAAAATAACATAAGCTCATATGTAAATAACTTAATTCATCGGATAAATGTAAATCAACCAATTTCACATTAACTATAAACCTTTCTCATGTCTTAAAACATGATTAAACACCATCTCATTTAACTTTCTCTGTTTAATACTTGAATAGGTTCTGTACATACCTGTATCGCCTCGTACTAACCTCTTTCTCAACCACAACATTTGTTTACCCATTGAACCATTTAGAATAGAAATTGGATACTCAGTAGTCTCCTATGATAAGTACCTATACCATGGCCCGTAGCCAAATTAAGGTGACTTATCCAAAGAACAATTATCATGGCCCGAAGCCAAATCATCTGATATGCATGGCCCAAAGCCAAATCGGTATAACTCACCCCGAAGTACTAATATCATAGCCCAAAGCCAACTCAACTTCTCATCTAATAATATAACACTAGTATCCAAATCTATTCCTAAAGTTCAACCGGGACTTCACACTTTCTGCTTCTATCATTGAATGCATTCGTAGAGTCATTTTCAAAATTTGAACTTTATCCATAATCTCATAATCATAGTTTATGCAATATCAAAGCATTTAACATACTTTTAAAATGAAATTACTACATACGAACTTAGCTCGAGTATGAAAATTTGTGAAATGAGTCAATTACTCGATAATCTTGCCTTTCCCCCAATCTAATTTCGAATTCCTCTAATTTCATATTCCTCTTTTCTTGATCTAAATATATTCAAAATTAACTTATTTAATCAACCACTGATTCAACTTAGTCCAAAACATAGATTTAGGCTTATTTGCACATTTGCCCCTAAACTTTCACATTTAATCAATTTAGTCTCTATTTCACAAATACACAAAATTCACACAATTTCAATACACCCAGGCTTAACCGAATTGCCATAGTGCCCCTAGAAGCCCATAAATTGCCATAGTGCCCCTAGAAGCCCATAAATTTCATTTATTTCACATTTCAACCACTCAATTTACACATTTTACAATTTAATCTCTATTATGTATTTTTATCAAAAATCACTTTATAAAACATGAAAATCTATCATAAAAAATTCATATTTCATATTCAAACACCAAAGAACACATAAACTCATCAATGGCAACTCTTAAAATCTTTAACAGTTTCGAAATTAAAGGTATGGGCTAGCTAGATTGAGCTGCAACGATTAGAAAAACATAGATATCATCAAAACTGGACAAAACACATACCTAATTGCTTGAATTTTGCCTTGCCAAATGAAGAACCCTAGTTCTTCTTGTTCTTCTTTTAATTTCGGTTAAAAAGATGATAATGAAGCATAAATTGATTTTGTTTTATCTATTAAATCATTTATTATCCATTTTATTATTTTAACCTTAAGTATATAACATTAAAACTCATTTTTACATGTCCATTAATGTCCACTTACCATCCAAATGTTTTAATTACCATTTAAGGCCATCATATTTAAAAACCAAGGCTATTTGACACCTTTAACAAGTAGAATACAACTTTTGCATTTTACGCGATTTAGTCCTTTTTCTTAAATTAACTATTCAAATGATAAAATTAGCTCACAAAATTTTCACACATATTAATTAACATGCTATAAATACCAAAAATAATATTAAAATAATTTTTCGACATTGGATTTTTTGTTTCGAAACCACTATTCTAATTTAACTAAAATCGGGCCATTAGAACTCTCCCCCTTAAGGATTTTCATTCCCGAAAATCTTGCCAATGAATAGGTTCGGGTATTGTTTTCTCATAGCATCCTCGGGTTCCCATGTAGCTTCTTCAACCCCGTGTCGATGCCATAACACTTTCAATAATGTGATTTTCTTATTTCTTAACTCATTGATCTCACGAGCTAAAATTTGAATCGGTTCTTCATCATATAATATATCAGACTGAATTTCAACCTCAGTTGGGGAAATGACATGTGAAGGGTCGGATCGGTATCGTTGAAGCATCGATACATGAAACACATTATGTATTTTCTCAAACTTAGATGGCAAAGATAGCCGATATGCCACTGGTCTAACTCGCTCAGTAACCTCATATGGTCCGATGAATCGCGGACTCAATTTCCTTTTCCGACCAAACCGTAATATCTTTTTCCTCAGCAACACTTTTAAAAACACTTTATCCCTGATCTGAAACTCAATATCTTTTCATTTCAAGTCTGCATACGATTTCTGTCAATCTAAAGCTGATTTCAAACTGTTGCTAACTACTTTCACTTTTTCTTCAGTCTCTCTGATTAGATCAACCTCGTGAATCTTATTTTCGCTGAGCTCACTCCTATACAATAGTGTTCTACATTTAAGACCGTATAAAGCTTTGTATGGTGCCATTTTTATACTTGATTGGAAGCTATTATTGTAAGTAAATTCAATCAGCGATAGATATTTCTCCTAGCTACCTTCAAACTCAAGAATGCAACAATGTAGCATATCCTCAAGTATCTAAATAACTCGTTCGGATTGACCATCTATTTATGCGAGAAACGCAGTGTTGAAATGTAGCTTTGTACCTAAATCTTCTTGCAATTTCTTCGAAAAAATCACAAAGTGAATCTTGGATCTCTATCCGAAACAATAGATAGGGGAACACCATGTAATCTCACAATTTCAGAAATATACAACTCAGCTAACTTATCAAGTGAGAAATCTATACGTACTGGAATGAAATGAGCTAATTTTGTCAATCTATCAATAATAACCCAGATCACATCTTTCTTTCTCGGAGATAAGGGTAAACCCGATACAAAGTCCATTGTTACTCTATCCCACTTCCACCCGGGAATCAAAACAGGCTGTAGCAGACTCGATGGTACCTAATGTTCAGCTTTAACTTGCTGACAAATCAAACATTTCGAAACAAATTTTGAGATATCTTGTAACACCCCAAACCTAGCCTAGACGTCATGGCCAAATTTGGCGATGTCACATTGAAATATTTTTCGTAAAGTGCGAATTTGTTTAAAACCCCTTTCTCTATTAATCCTTTATCTATGATCTTAAAGAAGATTTCAAGTCTTGTTGTTAATTTTCAAAATGTACGTCACTTGTCGAAAATAAATCATATTAAAACTTCGTTATTTATTTTAAAACATTGTTTCTTGTGGAAGATCTTAAAACCGTTTACGTATTCGTGGTATTTTTGGAAAACATTTGTCCTTTTGAAAACCCGAGTCTTTTTCTTGTTTCTAGCAGTACTAAAGCAAATAAACATAAATTCCTAAATTAAAAATAAAATCGAGAGAGGCCATTTACAAAATACCCAAATTAAATTACTTATAAATTAAAAATCAAATATGGAAGCATGAGCGGTTGTGTGGCCACCTTTGAGTCCCTCGCAACACCGATCTGCCTAAGGATTACCTATGCAGATAAGCAGAAGGGTGAGTTTATGAAAACTCAGTATGTAATCCCATATAAGCAAAAAAATTAGAGTAAACATAATTTGGGCCTAAGCACTTTCAGTTTTAGTTAGGGCCTTAGCCCATTTCAAAATCAGAAACAATGTGGGTCTAAGCCAATTTCAGTAACAGTATTAGTGGGGCCTAAGCCCATTACAGAATCAGTACAGTATGCAATCAAAAATTCCTACCCTGTCCAGCCTCTACACACCATCTTCGTACCAACCCTACACACCATGTGGGGATAAAATAGACCCACCCATCTCTACACACCAAGTAGCACCGGTTGCGGCACTATAACAGTATTTACTGCAGAGCTGCCAGTGATAGGCTTATAGCTTTTCAGTACACTTCCTCCAATGTCATAAATCCCACCCCATACAATGCAACATAATATAAATGTATATATAGTAAAAATGGCATGCTCAAACAGTCATACATCACATAGGGGTATATCAGCCATTTAAAAAATAAGGGTCTCGGTACACTTACCGACCTAACAGTAGGTCCACAGTCGTCTTGGACGACCCGTGCAACCTTAACAGTCAATTGGTGATAATGGACCCACAACCCATATTACGGGCCCATGTGGGCAATGTAACACCCCCTTACCCGAGACCGTCACCGGAGTCAAGCATGAGGCGTTAACGGACTTAAATTATCACTTAAACAATTTCAAACAATTACATTCACCTTTCGTAATAAACTGCCTATCTGCGTCACAGTCTCTGAAAGAAATAATATCTCGAGTTAAGAAACTCAAAATTAAAATCTGTAAATTTTCCCTAAAACTAGACTCATATATCTATTTACCAATTTTTCCAGAATTTTTGGTAGGGGCCAATTAGTGCAGTTTATTAGATAAAGTTTCCCCTATTTCAGTGTTTGACTGCTCTGACCTCTGTTCACTACGAATCACTTTTCCCTCTTTACAGAATTCCGCTGACTATATCATTTGTTTCTCATAAAAGTAGACTCAATAAGGAATCTATACGTATAGAGTATGACTCCTAATTATTTTTGTAAAACTTTTAGTGAATTTCTAAAGTCAGAATAGGGGATTTAGAAATCGCTCTGACCTTGTTCCACCAAAACTCAAATTTCTCATAAAACTGTTTTGTTTCTTCCATATGAAAATAGACTCAAAAAGCTTCAATTTAATATTTTATTCATCATCTAATTTTGTCTCTACAATTTGTAGTTATTTTTCAAACTCACGTCATTGCTGCTGTATGATACTGTTTTATAGCAAATTTCATCTTTTTATGAATTTCCATGGATTAGATAGCACATTAAGCATACATAACACCAAATATGATCTTGATTAGCCATTCCAATGGCTAATCATTACCAAACATTTCCTTACCACCCAATAGCCATATCATAAGACCATATACACAAAATGATTATAATGCTATACATGCCATACTCAAAATATACAAGCCACTATACCAAATGGTCCACGAATAGTGTGAGCGAGTCTCCGACCGTTCCCAATTTCCGAGCTAGGTTGTCAAAACTACAAAGAATGGAAATGAGGGAGTAAGCATAAATGGTTAGTAAGTTCACATGCAAATAGCAAGTAACATAATCATGCAATCCAACATAAAACATCATTTGCATAAATATCACCAAGACCTTCATGTTACACTTGCATTTACTATCCTACCACAATTTCATCACACCAAGTTTTCAACCCGAGGGTTTAAGCGCATACTTGTCCAAATTTTCTCATTCACCACACTTACCAACATGTCACCTTCGTCTTAAGTATTCTCCTTATTCACTTAAGATTCACCCGTTGAACACATCAGAATATAATTTGGATACACGGATTGCATGCACATAAGTGCCATACCCGCAGCTAGAAAAACTCAATAGCCTGTGGAAATTATGTAGCCAGGCCACCATGTAACTCGCCCATAAGTGAACTCGGACTCAACTCAATGAGCTCGGGCGTTCGTATCCGTAAGTGAACTCAGACTCAACTCAACGAGCTCGGAACTCAAATATCCTAGTGACATGTCACTTGTATCCTAATCTATTCCCAAGGCTCAAACGGGATTTTCCTCAATCACACATCTTTGTTGTCTTCCACGGAATGTCGAAACTGATACTTGGTAGCATTTCATATTTATCAAGTAGCTCACATAATTTACATATTACTAAATAATAATCCACAAAGCATAATATTTCATGATAATAATCATCATATCATATAAATAACATTAAATTACTTAAAATGACAATTATGTTACTACATTTACACCTCAACTTACCTCGGTACAAAATGTTAGAAATCGAGCCTATTCCTTGTAAACTTTATTTTTCCCTCGATCACGACTCGTATCTTATTTCTCTTGATCTAAAATAACAAATTTAGCTTATTTAATACTCACATGTATTAAAACAGTCCTTGACTCAAACTTTGGTAAAATTACATTTTTGCCCTTAAACTTTTACATATTTACACTTTTTCTCCAAGGCTCAGAAATTAAACTTCATCCTATTTTATTATGTTTTATGACATGCTAATCATTTTCCCATCTATGGCAACATCAAATTCTCACTCTAACTTGTACTTATGAACATTAGGTATTTTTACCAATTATATCGTTTTACTCATTTTCACGTAAAATCGCTTAGCAAAAGTTGTTTAACACAATTTCAAGCTTCATATTATACCATAAAACATCAAAATAAACATATTTCACCTATGGGTATTTTCCAAATATAAACCCTAGGTTAAATTATTGCTAGAATAGGCTTAATCAAGTTACCGAAACTCTAAAAACGTAAAGAACATTAAAAGCAGGGCTAAAATGGACTTATAATCGAGCTTGGAAGCTTGAAAAATCCTATCTATGTCTTCCTCATGTGAAATTCGGCCTAGGGGTTGAAGATGGACAAAAATTGGCTTTTAATTTTGTTTTCAATTCATTTTAAAAACTAAATAACCAAAATGCCCTTAATTAAAAACTATGGTGTTTTATCTTCCTTTAGGTATTTTTGTCCAAACTAGTATAATGGTCTAATTACTATCCAAGGACCTCCACTTTAAAAACCATTACTCACAAGTACTTAGTACCATTGTGAACTAGAACACACATTTTACAACTTTTGCAATTAAGTCCTAAATATCAAATCGGACCCTTTATCGATAAAACTTCTAAATGAAATTTTTACACAATCATGAAATCATGCCATAGACCTTAAAATGATAATAAAATAATTATTTCTATCTCGTATTTGTGGTCCCAAAACTACTATTCCTATTAGGCCCTAATTCGGGATATTACAACTCTCCCCTCTTTAGGGATTTTCATCCCTGAAAATCTTACCGGTAAACAGATGCGGGTATTGACTCCTCATAGTTTCCTTGGGCTCCTGTAACACTCCTCACCCATATCCAACGCCGGGACAGGGTTCAAAGCGTTACCGGACTTAAATATTTACAACATGCAAAATCGGGCCACAAAATTTTTGTCCAAAATTAAAACATCTTAAACACATGCATATTGTCCCTTATATAGGCCTTTGAAGCCTATAACACATGTTATAAAACTATGTCCCTATACATGCCACTAACTTGATAATTCTAGCATATGTGTTTATACTCTCAAGGTGTTGGCTTGATAGTGTGATGTTGCCTCCGACGATCTCCAACCCTGAGCTAACCTGACAACACTAAAAGAAATGGAAAAAAGGGGGTAAGCTTTACGCTTAAAAAGCTCACAAGAAAATAATAAGAAATTTACAAACATGCTTTCCATAGTAAAACTAACCCAATTGTACATTTACACATGTTCTGGTTAAGCTACTTTCTTGAGTTACAGTCACTAAATCATTTATATCTGGAGTTACGAAACTCCAAATTAAAATCCGTAAATTGTCCCAGAAACTAGACTTGTAATATCCTGATTTTGGGCCTAGTCGGAATAGTGGTTTCGTGACCACAAAATCCGAGATATAAATAATTATTTTATGATTATTTTAAGGTCTATGATATGATTGCATGATTGTGTGAAAATTTCGTGAAGAAATTTTATGCATAAAGTGCTTAATTTGAAATTTGGGACTAAATTGAATAAATTGCAAAACTTGTGTTCTAGAAGTATTTTGCATAAACTTGAATTAGATTATTAATTAGAGGTCCTTAAAGAGTAATTTTACCAATTTCTAAGTCTATGGACAAAAATTAGGACATGGAAGGAATTTTTGGAAAGTTTAGTAGTAAGGGCATTTTGGTCATTTAGGGTAAAATGAATTAAAATACAAAATTAAAAGCCAATTTTGCTCATCTTCAACCCCATGGCCGAATGTAGCAAGGAGAAACCATGGCTAGGGTTTTCAAGCTTCCAAGCTCGATTGTAAGTCCGTTCTAGCCTCGTTTTTAATGATTTTTACGCTTTTGGAGTCCCTAGCTCGATTTAGCTTATGCTAGCAATAATTTAACCTAGGGTTTATATTTGGAAAAATACCCATAGGTGAAATTTGTGTATTTTGGTGTTTTATGATAGAATATGAGGTTTTAAATTATGTTAGACAACTTGTGCTACTCGGTTTTAAGTGAAAACGAGCAAAAGGGCTTAATCGGTAAAAATACCTAATAGTCATAAGTACATGTTAGAGTGAGAATTTGATGTTGCCATAGAAGGAAAAATGATCAGCATGTCATAAAACATAAGAAAATAGGCTGAATTTTAATTTACGAGCTTTGGGGCAAAAGTGTAAATATGCAAAAGTTTAGGGCCAAAATTGTAATTTTTCCAAAATATGATTTTGGGTCAATTTGAATAATGTGAGTCCTAATTAGACTATATTTTAAATGATAGAGCAAGGAAAACTGAAATTGGCTAAAATGGGGAAAATACCAAGTTGTGGACTTAAATGGTAAAATAGCCATTTTCGCATACGAGGTAAGTTCATGTAAATGTAGTAACATAATTGTCATTTTAAGCAATTTAATGTTGTTTATATGATATGATGCTGATTATTATCATGAAATATTATGCTTTGTGGTTATTGTTGAATAATATGTAATTATGTGAATTACTTGATGAGTATGAACTATCACCAAGTATCAATTTCGATATTCCGTGGAAGATGGCAAAGATGTGTGATCAAGGAAAACGCCTGCTTGAACCTTAGGAATAGATTAGGATACAAGTGACATGTCACTAGGATGGTTGAGCATCCGAACTCGTTGAGTTGAGTCCGAGTTCACTTATGGATGCGAGCGTCCAACTCGTTGAGTTGAGTCCGAGTTCGTGAGATGTAACTAGGCATCCGAACTCGCTGAGTTGAGTCCGAGTTCACTTATGGATGCGAACGCCCGAGCTCGTTGAGTTGAGTCCGAGTTCACTTATGGGCGGGTTACATGGTAGCTTGGCTACATATGTGGCACTTATGTGCAAGTTATCCATGTATCCGAATTATATTCCGATGTGTTCAACGGTAAAGTTCTACTCAAATGGAGGAATACTCAAGATGAAAGGGACGTATTGATAAGTGTTGTGAAATGGATACTTTGAACAGGTATGTACTTAACCCTCGGGTTGAAAACTCGATATAACAACAATATGGTAAGATGATAAATGAAAAGGTGATATGAATGTCTTGGTGATGATTATGCAAATGATGTTTTATGTTTGCTTATATGGTTATGTTGCTTGCTATTTGCATGTGAGCTTACTAAGCATTTATGCTTACTCCTCCTTTTCATTCCTTGTAGTGTTGACAAGCCAGCTCGAAAATCGGAAACGGTCGGAGGCACGCCACACTATCCGTATACCATCTTGGCATAATGGCTTGTATATTTTGAGTATGGCATGTATAGCATTATAATCATTTTGTATATATGGTCTTATGATATGGTTATTGAGTGGTATGGAAATAGAAATGCTTGGTAATGATTAGCCATTGGAATGGCTAATCATGATCATATTTGGTATTATGTATGTCAAATTGCTAGCTAATCCATGGAAACCATGAAATAGGTAAAATTTACCATAAAATAGATTCAGATAGCAGCAGTGACGTGAGTTTAAAAAATCACTAAAAATAGTAGAAATGGAATTAAATAATGAATAAGTTATGGAATCTAAGTTTGATGAGTCTATTTTCATATGGAATAAGAAAAACAGGTATATGAGCTATATTTTATGAGATGTTTAAATTTTTGTGAAACAGGGCCAGAGCGATTTCTGGATCCCCTGTTCTGAATTTGGAAATTCACCATAAATTTTACAAAGATAATTAGAAGTCATTCTTTATATGTACAGATTCCTTATTGAGTCTAGTTTTATTAGAGATAAACGTCATAGTCATTGAAGCTCTGTACAGGGAGATATCTGATTCGTAATACACTAAGGTCAGAGTAGTTGAACCCTGAAACAGGGGAGAATTTAACTAATAAACTGTACTAATTGGCCCATCCAAAAATTCTAGAAAAAAATTAGTGGATATATATATGAGTCTTGTTTCAGTAAAAATTTACGGAATTGGATTTCGAGTTTCGTAACTCGAGATATGATTTTTAAAGCGACTGTGATGCAGTTAGCCAGCTTGTCTGGAAATTTTAAAATGAATTGTATGAGCTGTTTAATTAATGAATTAAGTCCGTTAACACCTCGTGTTCGACTCCGCAACGGTCTCGCACGGGTGTTACATTTAGTGGTATCGAGCAGGTTTAGTCGGTTCTCGACTAACCTAGCATGTGTAAAAGTTTAGCTATACATGCCAGCGATCTGTGATAGTGTGATGTCTTCCGACGCGTATAAGTACCGTCTTATTTAGACAGGTACTCTCCAATCGAGTCATACTGACCATGTTCAATGTTATGCGAAGGTATTTGAGTAAAGCTATGATTATGATAAGTCTCGGTTCGAAAAGTATGAATAAAAGTTTATGATACATATGTGATAATATGTGAGATGAAAGTTCATGTTGTGATAAATATCCATATTTGCTTAATACTCATACGATGTAGTGTATGTGGCTTACTTGATAAGATGAACGGAATAAATAGAAAGTAGTAGAGGTATGAATAAAGGTCATAATATCATAATACGGATGAAAATGTCCTTGTCTTGATTGGACTTTGAATGTTGATGAATGTTAATGATATACAATTTTTTATGAGATAAAGGATTATAATGAAATGAACTTATCTATGTTAAATTGTTGGACTGAATTGTATGATTGTAATGATATGTACATGATGATGCACAAAATGAAAGTTGTGATTGTGATGCAAATATTTATGTTTGTTTGGCCTTATATAATGTCATGAGCATGAATTAATTTAATTAAATGAATGGATAAGTAAAGCTATCTAGAAAACATAGAATGTATGCATAAGTATATTGTCTAAATGGGACAATAGGAAAATTGGTGTAAGGCAACATGAATGAATGACATGATTTTGATGATGTTACTATGATGATGGAAGTTGTGTCATATGTGTATGTATAAGAAAGTCGAGTCAGAGGTCCTACAACCCCTCCCCCTTACCAAAGTGGTACTTATAATGGAATTTCATGAGATTTGTATTGAATAAGTTTCTGTTGAAAACCCAAAGAGTTCAAAGGATAGAATAATTATAAGTATGATCCGAGATTGAAAATGAGCTGATAAGTAAAGTCGAGCCGAAAGTATCGATTGATATAAAGATTATTGGAATTATGCATCGTCCCGATTAGAGAAGGAATTCTCTTTGGTAAATCGAAATTTATTCGAATCCATATTCTTTAGTGAATGATTTAATATGAAATTTGTGACGGCAGAACTAGTTGGGGAAATGATATTTCAAATGTGAATTATCCGAGTGTGACAATTATGACCGGACAGATTTAGCGATCTCTTTTGAGATGTTCTATGTGTTCACCCGTTCTCGTAAATATTTCTATGGCTATTGATCTTCTCAAGAAATTCTTGTTATATGGGAATGTCTTCTAATTTGGTGTTGGATGAAAGCATTGGTAGTCTGATTGGTTTATAATTTATATTGCTCTATTTCATCGGGTGTTCTATTTCATTTCGTCGATAAGAATTGATGAGAGAATTCATATGATATTATGATTCTGCTTTCTTCTACTTGATGCTTCATCCGATATATATGTATGGGAAGATATATTGATCTTGTTATATTTGATTTCAGTGGGATTAAATAATGTTTTCTTTTGGACTTTCTTTCTTTGAAGAATTATCGTGGTATTCTCGTATTTTCTCTATGAATTTGGTTTTCGATTCTCGGCATAGTATCGTATCTTGGGTTTCTTTATCCCGGATCTCTTTATTCGGATTTCTTTATTCGGGTTTCTCTATCTTGGATTTCTTTATTCGGTTTTCTTGTTATCTTTGTTCCATAATTTGTCAATTATGACTCATGTTCAAGTCGTTCTTCACTCGTGATAATCATGTCAAATATGACTATACTTCTAATTTGATCTTGGTAATGTGGTAATTTTAGTATTGGGATTTTTCTAATTTCGTGTAAGGATTTGACATCAAGAAAGGCATAGGTGATAAAAGCGCGAGTTTTAGTCGGTATGGTAAATTATTTATTTGAAAGATTTCATGTGACAATTATGTCGGGATTATTTTCCCAAGTTTGATAATAGAATTTCATTTTGTACAGATCAAAGAGTAAATAGTTTGAACGAGAAGTCTATATTTATTAGAAAGAGTTGAATATTAGTTTAAGTCACTACGAATCATAAGGTTTCCATCTTGTGAAAGCTGAAAAGTTTATTACATGTTGACAGAGTTCGGATAGATGAGAATATTGGTAACAAAAGCATCCGAACTAGACTAGTCTACATTGAGCAAAGACTTCGACTTTCAAGAATGTATTGTTGTATGAATTGTGATGTGTTTCAAGACGGTGAGGTAATGTGATAGTTTAGAGCATCCGATGTTACATAAAATCGGAGTTGTTAAAGGGTTAAAGCCGAGCATTGGGATCTATCAAAATTATCCTTGTCAATGTTGATATTGGGATGGAAATGAGAAGGATTATTCTTGAGGCCATATCGAATTATTTCTATGGCGGAAAAAGGAAAATGGGATGTATCCTATTGTTAAATGTTTGGCGAGATCTATAAATCACATCTCAGATTGAATGAATTCCTACTCATCGATTCATGGAATTTCGTGTCTCTTTGATTGTCGATTTCTTGGAATTCGGTCTCCATTAAATCAAGTTGAGATCCGTGTTTTATGTCATGATATCATGGGAAATTGAGAAGGGTTGAAAATTTAAGAACAGTTGAGAGTTGAGACGTAAGCTTTTAGATCATATGAGAAATTGAAGAGATGTATTGAGGTACAGTCTAAGTGCAAGTTCTTCGCACCAAATATGAGATTAAAAGTGAAGACCACTTTTACGGTAAGATTTTGGGGACGAAATCCTCGAAGGGGGAGAGTTGTAATATCCTCGATTTTGGGCCTAGTCGGAATAGTGGTTTCGTGACCACAAAATCCGAGATATAAATAATTATTTTATGATTATTTTAAGGTCTATGATATGATTGCATGATTGTGTGAAAATTTCGTGAAGAAATTTTATGCATAAAGTGCTTAATTTGAAATTTGGGACTAAATTGAATAAATTGCAAAACTTGTGTTCTAGAAGTATTTTGCATAAAATTGAATTAGATTATTAATTAGAGGTCCTTAAAGAGTAATTTTACCAATTTCTAAGTCTATGGACAAAAATTAGGACATGGAAGGAATTTTTGGAAAGTTTAGTAGTAAGGGCATTTTGGTCATTTAGGGTAAAATGAATTAAAATACAAAATTAAAAGCCAATTTTGCTCATCTTCAACCCCATGGCCGAATGTAGCAAGGAGAAACCATGGCTAGGGCTTTTCAAGCTTCCAAGCTCGATTGTAAGTCCGTTCTAGCCTCGTTTTTAATGATTTTTACGCTTTTGGAGTCCCTAGTAGCTCGATTTAGCTTATGCTAGCAATAATTTAACCTAGGGTTTATATTTGGAAAAATACCCATAGGTGAAATTTGTGTATTTTGGTGTTTTATGATAGAATATGAGGTTTTACATTATGTTAGACAACTTGTGCTACTTGGTTTTAAGTGAAAACGAGCAAAAGGGCTTAATCGGTAAAAATACCTAATAGTCATAAGTACATGTTAGAGTGAGAATTTGATGTTGCCATAGAAGGGAAAAATGATCAGCATGTCATAAAACATAATAAAATAGGCTGAATTTTAATTTACGAGCTTTCGGGCAAAAGTGTAAATATGCAAAAGTTTAGGGCCAAAATTGTAATTTTTCCAAAATATGATTTTGGGTCAATTTGAATAATGTGAGTCCTAATTAGACTATATTTTAAATGATAGAGCAAGGAAAACTGAAATTGGCTAAAATGGGAAAATACCAAGTTGTAGACGAAATGGTAAAATAGCCATTTTCAGCATACGAGGTAAGTTCATGTGTAAATGTAGTAACATAATTGTCATTTTAAGCAATTTAATGTTGTTTATATGATATGATGCTGATTATTATCATGAAATATTATGCTTTGTGGTTATTGTTGAATAATATGTAATTATGTGAATTACTTGATGAGTATGAACTATCACCGTAGTATCAATTTCGATATTCCGTGGAAGATGGCAAAGATGTGTGATCAAGGAAAACGCCCGTTTGAACCTTAGGAATAGATTAGGATACAAGTGACATGTCACTAGGATGGTTGAGCATCCGAACTCGTTGAGTTGAGTCCGAGTTCACTTATGGATGCGAGCGTCCGAACTCGTTGAGTTGAGTCCGAGTTCGTGAGATGTAACTAGGCATCCGAACTCGTTGAGTTGAGTCCGAGTTCACTTATGGATGCGAACGCCCGAGCTCGTTGAGTTGAGTCCGAGTTCACTTATGGGCGGGTTACATGGTAGCTTGGCTACATATGTGGCACTTATGTGCAAGTTATCCATGTATCCAATTATATTCCGATGTGTTCAACGGGTAAAGTTCTACTCAAATGGAGGAATACTCAAGATGAAAGGAACGATTGGTAAGTGTTATGAAATGGATACTTTGAACAGGTATGTACTTAACCCTCGGGTTGAAAACTCGATATAACAACAATATGGTAAGATGATAAATGAAAAGGTGATATGAATGTCTTGGTGATGATTATGCAAATGATGTTTTATGTTTGCTTATATGGTTATGTTACTTGCTATTTGCATGTGAGCTTACTAAGCATTTATGCTTACTCCTCCTTTTCATTCCTTGTAGTGTTGACAAGCCAGCTCGAAATCGAAACGGTCGGAGGCACGCCACACTATCCGTATACCATCTTGGCATAATGGCTTGTATATTTTGAGTATGGCATGTATAGCATTATAATCATTTTGTATATATGGTCTTATGATATGGTTATTGAGTGGTATGGAAATAGAAATGCTTGGTAATGATTAGCCATTGGAATGGCTAATCATGATCATATTTGGTATTATGTATGTCAAATTGCTAGCTAATCCATGGAAACCATGAAATAGGTAAAATTTACCATAAAATAGATTCAGACAGCAGCAGTGACGTGAGTTTAAAAAATCACTAAAAATAGTAGAAATGGAATTAAATAATGAATAAGTTATGATATCGAAGTTTGATGAGTCTATTTTCATATGGAATAAGAAAAACAGGTATATGAGCTATATTTTATGAGATGTTTAAATTTTTGTGAAACAGGGCCAGAGCGATTTCTGGATCCCCTGTTCTGAATTTGGAAATTCACCATAAATTTTACAAAGATAATTAGAAGTCATGCTTTATATTTACAGATTCCTTATTGAGTCTAGTTTTATTAGAGATAAACGGCATAGTCATTGAACCTCTGTACAGGGAGATATCTGATTCGTAATACACTAAGGTCAGAGTAGTTGAACCCTGAAACAGGGAGAATTTAACTAATAAACTGTACTAATTGGCCCATCCAAAATTCTAGAAAAAATTAGTAGATATATATATGAGTCTAGTTTCAGTAAAATTTACGGAATTGGATTTCGAGTTTCGTAACTCGAGATATTATTTTTAAAGCGACTGTGATGCAGTTAGCCAGCTTGTCTGGAAATTTTAAAATGAATTGTATGAGCTGTTTAATTAATGAATTAAGTCCGTTAACACCTCGTGTTCGACTCGCAACGGTCTCGGTGCGGGTGTTACATTTAGTGGTATCGAGCAGGTTTAGTCGGTTCTCGACTAACCTAGCATGTGTAAAAGTTTAGCTATACATGCCATCGATCTATGATAGTGTGATGTCTTCCGACGCCGTATAAGTACCGCCTTATTTAGACAGTGGTACTCTCCAACCGAGCTGCTACTGACCATGTTCAATGTTATGCGAAGGTATTTGAGTAAAGTTATGATTATGATAAGTCTCGGTTCAGAAAAGTATGAATAAAAGTTTATGATACATATGTGATAATATGTGAGATGAAAGTTCATGTTGTGATAAATATCCATATTTGCTTAATACTCATACGATGTAGTGTATGTGGCTTACTTGATAAGATGAACGGAATAAATAGAAAGTAGTAGAGGTATGAATAAAGGTCATAATATCATAATACTGGATGAAAATGTCCTTGTCTTGATTGGACGTTGAATGTTGATGAGTGTTAATGATATACAATTTTTTATGAGATAAAGGATTATAATGAAATGAACTTATCTATGTTAAATTGTTGGACCGAATTGTATGATTGTAATGATATGTACATGATGATGCACGAAATGAAAGTTGTGATTGTGATGCAAATATTTATGTTTGTTTGGCCTTATATAATGTCATGAGCATGAATTAATTTAATTAAATGAATGGATAAGTAAAGCTATCTAGAAAACATAGAATGTATGCATAAGTATATTGTCTAAATGGGACAATAGGAAAATTGGTGTAAGGCAACATGAATGAATGACATGATTTTGATGATGTTACTATGATGATGGAAGTTGTGGATATGTGTATGTATAAGAAAGTCGAGTCAGAGGTCCTACAACCCCTCCCCCTTACCAAAGTGGTACTTATAATGGAATTTCATGAGATTTGTATTGAATAAGTTTCCTGTTGAAAACCCAAAGAGTTCAAAGATAGAATAATTATAAGTATGATCCGAGATTGAAAATGAGCTGATAAGTAAAGTCGAGCCGTAAAGTATCGATTGATATAAAGATTATTGGAATTATGCACTCGTCCCGTTAGAGAAGGAATTCTCTTTGGTAAATCGAAATTTATTCAAAACTGACATTCTTTAGTGAATGATTTAATATGAAATTTGTGACGGCAGAACTAGTTGGGGAAATGATATTTCAAATGTGAATTATCCGAGTGTGACAGCTTATGACCGGATGATTTAGCGCTCTCTTTTGAGATGTTCTATGTGTTCACCCGTTCTCGTAAATATTTCTATGGCTATTGATCTTCAAGAAATTCTTGTTATATGGGAATGTCTTCTAATTTGGTGTTGGATGAAAGCATTGGTAGTCTGACTGGTTTATAATTTATATTGCTCTATTTCATCGGGTGTTCTATTTCATTTCATTCGATAAGAATTGATGAGAGAATTCATATGATATTATGATTCTGCTTTCTTCTACTTGATGCTTCATCCGATATATATGTATGGGAAGATATATTGATCTTGTTATATTTGATTTCAGTGGGATTAAATAATGTTTCTTTTGGACTTTCTTTCTTTGAAGAATTATCAGGGTATTCTGTATTTTCTCTATGAATTTGGTTTTCGATTCTCCAAAGATAGTATCGTATCTTGGGTTTCTTTATCCCGGATCTCTTTATTCGGATTTCTTTATTCGGTTTCTCTATCTTGGATTTCTTTATTCGGTTTTCTTGTTATCTTTGTTCCATAATTTGTCAATTATGACTCATGTTCGAAGTACGTTCTTCAGCTCGTGATAATCATGTCAAATATGACTATACTTCTAATTTGATCTTGGTAATGTGGTGATTTTAGTATTGGGATTTTTTCTAATTTCGTAAGGATTTGACATCAAGAAAGGCATAGGTGATAAAAGCGCGAGTTTTAGTCGGTATGGTAAATTATTTATTTGAAAGATTTCATGTGACAATTATGTCAGGATTATTTTTCCCAAGTTTGATAATAGAATTTCATTTTGTACAGATCAAAGAGTAAATAGTTTGAACGAGAAGTCTATATTTATTAGAAAGAGTTGAATATTAGTTTAAGTCACTACTAATCATAAGGTTTCCATCTTGTGAAAGCTGAAAAGTTTATTACATGTTGACAGAGTTCGGATAGATGAGAATATTGGTAACCAAGCATCCGAACTAGACTAGTCTACATTGAGCAAAGACTTCGACTTTCAAGAATGTATTGTTGTATGAATTGTGATGTGTTTCAAGACGGTGAGGTAATGTGATAGTTTAGAGCATCCGATGTTACATAAAATCGGAGTTGTTAAAGGGTTAAAGCCGAGCATTGGGATCTATCAAAATTATCCTTGTCAATGTTGATATTGGGATGGAAATGAGAAGGATTATTCTTGAGGCCATATCGTAATTATTTCTATGGCGGAAAAAGGAAAATGGGATGTATCCTATTGTTAAATGTTTGGCGAGATCTATAAATCACATCTCAGATTGAATGAATTCCTACTCTTGATTCATGGAATTTCGTGTCTCTTTGATTGTCGATTTCTTGGAATTCGGTCTCCATTAAATCAAGTTGAGATCCGGTTTTATGTCATGATATCATGGGAAATTGAGAAGGGTTGAAAATTTAAGAACAGCTTGAGAGTTGAGACCGTAAGCTTTTAGATCATATGAGAAATTGAAGAGATGTATTGGAGGTACAGTCTAAGTGCAAGTTCTTCGCACCAAATATGAGATTAAAAGTGAAGACCACTTTTCGGTAAGATTTTCGGGACTAAATCCTCAAGGGGGAGAGTTGTAATATCCCGATTTTGGGCCTAGTCGAATAGTGGTTTCGTGACCACAAAATCCGAGATATAAATAATTATTTTATGATTATTTTAAGGTCTATGATATGATTGCATGATTGTGTGAAAATTTCGTGAAGAAATTTTATGCATAAAGTGCTTAATTTGAAATTTGGGACTAAATTGAATAAATTGCAAAACTTGTGTTCTAGAAGTATTTTGCATAAAATTGAATTAGATTATTAATTAGAGGTCCTTAAAGAGTAATTTTACCAATTTCTAAGTCTATGGACAAAAATTAGGACATGGAAGGAATTTTTGGAAAGTTTAGTAGTAAGGGCATTTTGGTCATTTAGGGTAAAATGAATTAAAATACAAAATTAAAAGCCAATTTTGCTCATCTTCAACCCCATGGCCGAATGTAGCAAGGAGAAACCATGGCTAGGGCTTTTCAAGCTTCCAAGCTCGATTGTAAGTCCGTTCTAGCCTCGCTTTTAATGATTTTTACGCTTTTGGAGTCCCTGAGCTCGATTTAGCTTATGCTAGCAATAATTTAACCTAGGGTTTATATTTGGAAAAATACCCATAGGTGAAATTTGTGTATTTTGGTGTTTTATGATAGAATATGAGGTTTTACATTATGTTAGACAACTTGTGCTACTCGGTTTTAAGTGAAAACGAGCAAAGGGCTTAATCCAGAAAAATACCTAATAGTCATAAGTACATGTTAGAGTGAGAATTTGATGTTGCCATAGAAGGAAAAATGATCAGCATGTCATAAAACATAATAAAATAGGCTGAATTTTAATTTACGAGCTTTCAGGGCAAAAGTGTAAATATGCAAAAGTTTAGGGCCAAAATTGTAATTTTTCCAAAATATGATTTTGGGTCAATTTGAATAATGTGAGTCCTAATTAGACTATATTTTAAATGATAGAGCAAGGAAAACTGAAATTGGCTAAAATGGGGAAAATACCAAGTTGTAGACGAAATGGTAAAATAGCCATTTTCGCATACGAGGTAAGTTCATGTGTAAATGTAGTAACATAATTGTCATTTTAAGCAATTTAATGTTGTTTATATGATATGATGCTGATTATTATCATGAAATATTATGTTTTGTGGTTATTGTTGAATAATATGTAATTATGTGAATTACTTGATGAGTATGAACTATCACCAAGTATCAATTTCGATATTCCGTGGAAGATGGCAAAGATGTGTGATCAAGGAAAACGCCTGCTTGAACCTTAGGAATAGATTAGGATACAAGTGACACGTCACTAGGATGGTTGAGCATCCGAACTCGTTGAGTTGAGTCCGAGTTCACTTATGGATGCGAGCGTCCAACTCGTTGAGTTGAGTCCGAGTTCGTGAGATGTAACTAGGCATCCGAACTCGTTGAGTTGAGTCCGAGTTCACTTATGGATGCGAACGCCCGAGCTCGTTGAGTTGAGTCCGAGTTCACTTATGGGCGGGTTACATGGTAGCTTGGCTACATATGTGGCACTTATGTGCAAGTTATCCATGTATCCGAATTATATTCCGATGTGTTCAACGGGTAAAGTTCTACTCAAATGGAGGAATACTCAAGATGAAAGGGACGATTGGTAAGTGTTGTGAAATGGATACTTTGAACAGGTATGTACTTAACCCTCGGGTTGAAAACTCGATATAACAACAATATGGTAAGATGATAAATGAAAAGGTGATATGAATGTCTTGGTGATGATTATGCAAATGATGTTTTATGTTTGCTTATATGGTTATGTTACTTGCTATTTGCATGTGAGCTTACTAAGCATTTATGCTTACTCCTCCTTTTCATTCCTTGTAGTGTTGACAAGCCAGCTCGAAATCGAAACGGTCGGAGGCACGCCACACTATCCGTATACCATCTTGGCATAATGGCTTGTATATTTTGAGTATGGCATGTATAGCATTATAATCATTTTGTATATATGGTCTTATGATATGGTTATTGAGTGGTATGGAAATAGAATGCTTGGTAATGATTAGCCATTGGAATGGCTAATCATGATCATATTTGGTATTATGTATGTCAAATTGCTAGCTAATCCATGGAAACCATGAAATAGGTAAAATTTACCATAAAATAGATTCAGACAGCAGCAGTGACGTGAGTTTAAAAATCACTAAAATAGTAGAAATGGAATTAAATAATGAATAAGTTATGGAATCGAATTTTGATGAGTCTATTTTCATATGGAATAAGAAAAACAGGTATATGAGCTATATTTTATGAGATGTTTAAATTTTTGTGAAACAGGGCCAGAGCAATTTCTGGATCCCCTGTTCTGAATTTGGAAATTCACCATAAATTTTACAAAGATAATTAGAAGTCATGCTTTATATGTACAGATTCCTTATTGAGTCTAGTTTTATTAGAGATAAACGGCATAGTCATTGAAGCTCTGTACAGGGAGATATCTGATTCGTAATACACTTAGGTCAGAGTAGTTGAACCCTGAAACAGGGGAGACTTTAACTAATAAACTGTACTAATTGGCCCAACCAAAAATTCTAGAAAAAAATTAGTAGATATATATATGAGTCTAGTTTTAGTAAAAATTTACGGAATTGGATTTCGAGTTTCGTAACTCGAGATATGATTTTTAAAGCGACTGTGATGTAGTTAGCCAGCTTGTCTGGAAATTTTAAAATGAATTGTATGAGCTGTTTAATTAATGAATTAAGTCCGTTAACACCTCGTGTTCGAATCCGGCAACGGTCTCGGGTACGGGGTGTTACAAGACTCATAGATATTCCCACTATAAAATTTTCAGAATTTTTGGTCCAGCCAATAAGTACAGTTTATTATTAAAATTCTCCTCTGTTTTGCTGTTAGACAGCTTCAACCTTTCTTCACTAAAATTTATTTATCTCATAGTACGAGACTCGGATAATGTTCCTATCTCTTTATTCTGAAATTAGGCTCATTAAGGATTCTATTCATATAAATTATAACCCATAATTATTTTTATAAAATTTTTAAAAATTTTTCCAATTTCGAATAGGGGATCTCGAATTCATTCTGACACTGTCTCACAAAAATTAGAATATCACATAATATATAACTCTTTTGCACCCCCTGTTTTTTTATATAAAAATAGACTCATTAAGATTTAATTCAACTTACACAATTTTTGGTGAATTTTTAAATTCACACAACTGCTGCTGTCCAACACTGTTTTACTACTAAAATTCAGTCTTACATAATTTCACTTAATCCATTTTTTCTTATCGAAGTTCACTCAGATATCGAGCATATTGCTCAAAATTTTCTTAAACATATACCTGAACTTATTCATCATATAATCACGTTCACATGAATTTTTACTTAATAGATTTTCCAGTTGAACTCTTCGGAATAATAACTGATACTCAGTTGCCTGCACATATTTTCACACTTGTAGCCAAAGCTATCTTGTGCGCTTAGTAGCCTGCACTTAGTACTACACATGCGACCAATTATCCAATACACTATTTGCCTGCACTTAGTACTACACACATGACCTCACAATAGATCATTCGTATCGTTTCTATTCTAAAGGCTCAACCGGGAAATTCCTCACTTACCAACATGTTACAATTTATTCATAGTCCTTTTTCAATTTGCAATTTACAACATATAATCATTCTATAGGCATCCACATTTTATATGATAACAAAAAATAATAAAATAAAAAGAATCGATATATTATTTATGTACAAACTTACCTCGGATCCAGAAACGACAATTTACCATTCTAGTCTATAACCTTGTATTTTCCCGATTTAAGCCCAAATCTCGATTTCCTTGAATATTAAGCTTGGAAGCTTGGCCAAACCCTAACCATGGCTCCTCTTGGTACATTCTGCTGTAGCAAGAAGAAAGGAACACATTTGGGATTTAAAAATTGTCTTTTAATTCATTTTACCCCTAAATGACCAAAATGCCATTTTTACTATTCTTTCAAAATTTTCCCAAACAAGGCCATTTTTGTCCAACAAGTTCTATGAATTTTATCCAAAATTCATAAAGACACAAAATTTTATGAATCTGGTGTGCTTATATTCGGGTATACTAGCATAATTTACACATCTCATAACGTTTAACAACGCTACATATCACTTTCCTCTTTCAAGGACAGGAATGATCCAAATAAGAAAATCCATATTAACCTTTTCTATTTCCATTCTAATTCCCAAACGACAAAAATAGTTCTGATGATTCTTGCTATACACCTTTAAACATTCAACATTTGAAGAATTTGTACTCAAAGATAAACAATGATCGTTTCATCATTTTTAGATACCCAAATTATCTTCAGATTATCAATATCAGATCTTCATATCGCATACGATTCTTCTAGGAAACATACACTTCTTAATTAGACTATTCGTCTTTTTACCCGTGAAGAAATAAAATCTTATTCTCAAGCACGCACATCTCATTAAATTCTAAACATATATTCCATACAGATTGAACAATAAAGTCAACCTTATTCATCCGTAATTGATATTTCAAAAAAAATTTCTCTTCTAGTCAACAGAACGATTCAACATGCATCATTCCAAATTCACTCATCATGCTAATCGAAAACCATAACAAATGCATAAGCATAAGTAATACTGGTACCTCAACTGAATACATTAACTTTGATTAACTTACTTGAGAAAGGAAATCCACCATACACATTAGGACTTGAAATTTCACCACACTATCAGGATCAATTCAGAGGTATAGTCATACTTGTTCTTTATATACATCAATCACAAGCTGGAGGTCATGCTCTAAATGCAAGCCATGATCAAAAAGTCACAATATAAATATAACCAAAAAATCCAAGATAGAGAAATTCTAGACGGAGAAGCCCTGAATAAAGAAATCCAGAATAACATCATTTTAAACCACTGACAACAAATACGACTGGAACTATATGCTCTTCATATATATATATATGTGTGTGTATAATCAGTTAGAGTAATGATCAGTAGAGACAGAATCATGGCACCATACACAATTTCTCATCGATTCTCAATAGGCAGAATATAACAAAATACCAGAGAAAAACAGAACCATGCAGATCATAACCCAATCAGACTGACAATATATTCGTCTAAGATTAAGATCAAGGAACAGTTTCATAATATAAGAATTCATCAGGGATTAGATAGCCCTAATAATATTTCTAGTATCAGGTAATCTCATACAATATCTTAATAGAGACAGTCACAAACTGTTCAATGTAATTACCACGCTTGAACATTTCATATTTCGAACATTATTCCTTTATCTATTTCTGCCGTCCCAAATTCCATAATATTCCCTTTACTAAGAAAACCAATTCATTAGGGAATTTCAATCAATACATTTCTCAACATCATACCAAGATAGATCATTTTACCAAAATTAACCTTTTTCGCTAACTGCGATGTTGCGAAAATTAAACAATCTTTTGGTCAATCCGATATCTTTCTAGCTCATATATGTACTTATCAATCCATTCTCAATCTCTAATCATGCTTATAACCATTCGATCATTGAACTCTTTGGTTTCTCACCTGGAAACTCATTCAACATAAATCTCAGGAATTTCCATTATAAAACACCACTTTGGTAAGGGGAAGAGGGTCGTAGGGCCTCTGACTCAACTCTCATATACATATACATGTAACACAGTTTTCATCATTGCAATCATATCTCAATCATGTCATTCATTTCTAGTAACTAACATTCATATTGATTTTACACTCACTTTCCAGTTATCTCATTTAAACAAGTGTACTTATACATGTATTTCCATGTTTCCTAGATAATCTTACTTATCCATTCAATAAATCAGACAAATCATCTCATTTAAACAAGTGTACTTATACCTGTATTTCCATGTTTCCTAGATAATCTTACTTATCCATTCATTAAATCAGACAAATCAAGCACATAATATCATTTAAGGGCTAAACAAACATGGATAATTATATCACAGTCTAAACTTTCATCTTACACATCATCATATACATATCATTACAGTCACATATATCAGTCCAAGAAATTTAATACACTTACTCAAGTTATACGAGCTTACCAATCATAATCATCCCAACCAATATACATGAATATTTATCTTATCAATATTTTTGATAAGTTACTCAAACACATGCATTTATTCAAATAAATCGATCATATACATCATGGAATTATCTATTAATCATAGATAAACCCATTTCACCATGTACACATGTTATGAATCCTCATTCGTACCTTTCCAAGTTTCAGTTCATCATGACTATACTTTACTCGAATATTTTAGCACCACATTCAACATGGTCGGTGTAGCTCGGTTGGTGAGTATCTTTGTCTAAACAAAGTGGCTCTCATACGCATCGAGAGACATCACACTATCACGGATCGGTGGTATGTATAGCTGGACTTTTACACATGCTAGGTTAGTCCGAGAATTGACTAAACTATAGCTTTGATAACACTAAATTTAACACCCCTCACCCATATCCAACGCCGGGACGGAGTTCGAGGCGTTATCAGACTTAAACATTTACAACATGCAAAATCGGGCCACAAAATTTTTGTCCAAAATTAAAACATCTTAAACATATGCATATTGTCCCTTATATAGGCCTTTGAAGCCTATAACACACATGTTACAAAACTAGGTCCCTATACATGCCACTCACTTGATAATTCTAGCATATGTGTTCATACTCTCAAGGAGTTGGCTTGATAGTATGATGCTGCCTCCGACGGTCTCCAACCCTGAGCTAACCTAACAACATGAAAAGAAATGGAAAAGAGGGGATAAGCTTTACGCTTAGTAAGCTCACATGAAAATAATAAGCAATTTACTAACATGCTTTCCATAGTAAAGCTAACCCAATTGTACATTTACACATGTTCTGGTTAAGCTGCTTTCTTGAGTTATAGTCACTAAATCATTTATATCTGGAGTTACAAAACTCAAAATCAAGATAAGTAATTTTCCCAGAAACTAGACTCATATATATTTCCACTAAAAAATTTTCATAATTTTTTCTCCAGTCAATAAGTACAATTTATTATTCACAGTCTCCCCTGTTTCGCTGTTAGACAGCTTCAACCTTTCTTCACTAAAATTTATTTATCTCATAGTACAATACTCGAATAATGTTCCTGTCTCTTTCTCCTGAAAGTAGACATTCTAAGCATATATATTTAACCCATAATTATTTTTCTACAATTTTTAACAATTTTTCTAAGTCAGAACAGGGGATCTCGAATTCATTCTGACATTGTCTCACAAAAATTAGAATATCACATAATATATAACTCTTTTGCTCCCCCTATTTTTTATATAAAAATAGACTCATTAAGCTTTAATTCCATAATTTATTTGAAATTTAATTCAACTCACACAGTTTTTGGTTAATTTTCAAAGTCACACAACTGTTGCTATCCAACACTGTTTTACCACTAAAATTCACTCTTACATAATTTCACTTAATCCATTTTGTCTTATCGAAGTTCACTCAAATATCGAGCATATTGCTCAAAATTTTCTTAAACATATACCTGCACTTATTCATCATATAATCATGTTCACATGTATTTTTACTTAATCAATTTTCCCGTTGAACTCTTCGTAATAATAATCGATACTCGCTTTCTCGCATATTTTCACACTTGTAGCCAAAGCTATCTGGTACGCATAGTAGCCTGCACTTAGTACTACACATGTGACCTCCCAATAGAGTATTCGTATTGTTTCTATTCTAAAGGATCAACCGGGAAATTCCTCACTTTCAAACATGTTACAATTTATTCATAGTCCTTTTTCAATTTGTAATTTACAACAAATAATCATTCTATAGGCAGCCACATTTCATATGATAACAAAATATAATAAAATAAAAAGAATCGATAAATTATTTACGTACAAATTTACCTTGGATCCAGAAATGACAATTTACCATTCTAGTCCATAACCTTGTATTTTCCCGATTTAAGCCCAAATCTCGATTTCCTTGAATATTAAGCTTGGAAGCTTGGCCAAACCCTAACCATGGCTACTCTTGGTACATTCTGCTGTAGCAAGAAGAAAGAGACACATTTGGGGTTTAAAATTTATCTTTTAATTCATTTTACCCCTAAATGACTAAAATGCCATTTTTACTATTCTTTCAAAATTTACCCAAACAATGCCATTTTTGTCCAACAAGTTATAGAATGTTTAATTATCATTTAAGGACGTCCTATTTAAAATTTCATGACAATTAGACACCTCTAACATATAAAACTCAACTTTTGCACTTTTTACAATTTAATCCTTTTTACTAAATTGAGTGCCCAAACGTCGAAATTTTGGAGCAAAATTTTCACGAAATCATTCTGTGAAATTGTAGACAATAAAAATATAATAAAAATAAAATTTTCCTCATCAAATTTGTGGTCCCGAAACCACTATTCCGACTAAGCCCAAAATCGGGATGTTACAGCTCCCATGTAACCTCTTCTACCCTGTGCTTTTGCCACAATACTTTCACGAGAGCGATACTTTTATTTCTTAGTTACTTGACCTCCCGAGCTAAAATCTTAATCGGTTCTTCATTGTAAGTCATAGCCAGTTGTAGCTCAATTTTCGTCGATGAATTTACATGTGAAGGATTCGAACGATACCGACGTAACATAGATACGTGGAACACATCATGAATCTTCTCTAATTCAGGTGGTAATGCTAACCGATATGCTACCGGTCCAACTCTTTCAATTATCTCATACGATCCGATAAAATGCGGACTCAACTTGCTTTTCCGACCAAATCTAAGAACTTTCTTCCATGGAGACACTTTTAAAAATACCTTATCGCCGACTTGAAACTCGATTTCTTTTCGTTTCAAATCTGCGTAGGATTTCTGTCTATCTGAAGTAGCTTTTAAATAATCTCAAATCACTTTCACTTTTTATTCAGTTTCTTTAATTAGATCAACTCCGTAAATCTGATTTTTCTTTTAGTTCAGTCCAATACAATGGCGTCCGACACTTACGATCATACAATGCTTCATAAGGTGCCATCTTCAAACTCGTTTGATAACTATTATTGTACGCAAATTCTTCCAACGGTAAGTATCTTTCCTAACTACCTTGGAATTCCAATACACAACATCTGAGCATGTCTTCAAGAATCTGAATTACTCTCTCTGATTGTCCAGCAGTCTGTGGATGGAAGGCAGTGCTGAAATTTAACTTCGTACCTAATGCCTCTTGCAACTTTTTCCAAAATTGGCATGTAAATCTCGGATCTCTATCTAAAATGATCGACAAAGGTACTCCGTGAAGTCTAACAATCTCACTGATATACAATTCAGCCAACTTATGAAGAGAATAATCAGTACATACTGGAATAAAATGAGCCGATTTAGTCAATCTGACGACTATTACCCAGATGGCATCTTTCTTTCTCGGAGTTAACGGCAACCCTGATACAAAATCCATAGTAATTCGATCCAACTTCCACTCGGGAACCATGATAGGCTAAAGTAGTCCTGAAGACACTTGGTGTTCAGCTTTCACTTGTTGACAATTTAAGCATTTCGATACGAACTTGGAGATATCTCTTTTCATTCCGTTCCATCAATACATTTTCTTCAAGGCATTATACATTTTTGTACTCGGGTGAATTGACAAACAACCACTAAGTGCTTCATGCAAGATCTTTTGAATCAACTCATCATTTTTTGGTACACAAATTCAATCTTTAAACATCAAGCAACCATCAGAACCAATTCTGAAATTTGATCTTGTATCAGCCTCACATTGCTTCCTTTTGGCTTGCAAATCTTTGTCATTTTTCTGAGCTTCACAAATCTCTTGTAAAAACATCGTTCTTGTTCTCAACTCTGCTAGAATTGAACCATCGTCAGGCACCGTCAACTGAGTATTCATAGCTCTCAAAGCAAACAATGACTTTCTACTCAAAACACCGGCAACCACATTCGCTTTCCCCGGATGGTAGTCAATCACAAGCTCGTAATCTTTCAATAATTCTAACCATCTTTGCTGTCTCAAATTCAAGTCTCTTTGTGACATCAAGTACTTGAGACTTTTGTGGTCGGTATATACTCGGCACTTTTCACCATACAAATAATGTCCCCAAATCTTCAAAGCAAACACTATAGCAGCCAGTTCCAATTCATGAATCGGATAATTCCTTTCGTGAGGTTTCAACTGCCTCGAAGCATAAGCCACCACTTTTCCTTCTTGCATAAGTACACATCCCAAGCCACTTAGAGAAGCATTATTATACACTACAAATTCTTTACCTGACTCGGGTTGTACTAACACTGGTGCCTCAGTCAGTAACTTTTTCAATTTCTCAAAGCTTTGTTGACATTCTTCCGTCCATTCAAATTTAAACATCATTTTGGAGTAGTCTGGTCATAGGAGTAGCAATTATAGAAAATCCATTTACAAACCGCCAATAATAACCAGCGAGACCCAAGAAACTTCTAACCTCAGTTACATTATTTGGCGGTTTCTAATCAACAATAGCTGAAATTTTACTGGGATCAATCCGTATACCATCACCTGAAACAATATGACCAAAAAATCCAACTTCTCAAAGCCAAAATTCACTCTTACTAAACTTGGCATACAACTGCTTATCTCTCAAAGTTTGCAAAACTATCCTCAAGTGCTCAGCATGCTTTGTCTCATCTTTTGAATAAATTAAGATATCATCAATAAATACCACAACAAACTTGTCCAAGCATGGCCGAAATATACGATTCATTAAATCCATAAACACAACAGGAGCATTTGTCAAATCGAATGGTATAACTAAAAATTCATAATGGTCGTACCTTGTTTTAAAAGTAGTTTTAGGGACATCTGACTCTTTTACTCGCAGTTGGTAATATCCAGACCTCAAGTCAATATTTGAAAACCATATTGCTCCTTTTAGTTGATCAAACAAATCGTCAATTCTCGGCAACGGATACTTGTTCTTGATTGTTACCTTATTTAACTGCCGATAGTCTACACACAATCTCATAGAACCATCCTTCTTTTTCACAAATAATATGAGAGCACCCCAAGGCGAAAAACTTGGTCTCACAAAGCCTTTGTCAGTCAACTCTTGCAACTGCGACTTTAATTCTTTCAACTCTGTTGGTGCCATTCTATATAGAGTAATCGAGATCGGAGTTGTTCCTGGTATCAACTCAATACCAAATTTTACTTCTCTGACAGGAGGCAAACCTGGCAACTCTTCTAGAAATACATCTGTGAATTCACATACAATAAGCACTGATTCAATTTTCTTCTCAAATTCTTTTGTATTCAACACATATGCCAAATAAGCTTCATAACCCTTTCTCAAATATCTCTCGGGATAGTCTCTAATAAAATGATATGGAGAAGCACACTGGTAACATTCGTTAGTTCTACATGGACTAAGGTGACTTCTACCACACCGTTGGCACTCGGGTCTAACAAATCTCGAATTTCCCACACTAGCCGTAGAAGTAGTCTGAGATTTAAAACCCGCATTTTTCTTCTTACGATTCCCATACGAATGTCTGGCTAAAACATGAGAACGATAATACATATCTCTGGATTTTCTAAATTGCGGTGGGAATGCACTGCTCATCGGTCTTTTCTTCAAATTTCTAGTCTTTGCCTCTGCCTTTCTCTTTTCTTTAATTAGTTCTTCAGCCTTGCAAGCCCAATCAACAAGTACTACGAACTCTTTCAACTCAAGAATTCCCACAAATACTTTGATATCTTCATTGAGTCCGTCTTTAAATCGTCTGCACATTTTAGCCTCTAAAGGAATACATTCTCTAGCATACTTACTCAACTGAACCAACTCACTTTCATACTCAGTAACTGTCATGTTGCCTTTTTTCAACTCGAGAAACTCTTTACGCTTCTATTCAACAAATCTTTCACTGATGTATTTCTTCCGAAATTCTTCTTGAAAAAACTCCCAAGTCACTTTTTCTTTAGGTACCATTGAAATCAATATTTTCCACCAATAATAGGCAGAATCTCTCAACAAGGATATAGCACATTTTAAACTCTCTTAAGGTGTACAAGACAATTCATCAAATACCCGAATAGAATTCTCAAGCCAAAATTCTGCTTTCTCGGCATCATCATTAACATTTGCCCTGAATTCTTTAGCCCCTTCCTTGCGAATTCTGTCAACTGGGGTTCTATGAAATTTCATCAGATCCATACCTTGAGCATCGAGGGTACAGGTTGAGGAATCGAGGGAGGTGGGGGAGGTTGTTGAGCATTCGGGTTCGTACGAATGAACTCGGTGTACCATGCATTCATCATCTGGAGAAAGGCTTCCCGAGCCCCTTCTCCTCCTCCTTGACTAACAGTAAGAGGTCGATTTTCAGTCAGCACCACCCCTTTAGTAGGAGCTGGCGCATTGCTCTCTACATCATCCGCCACACCAGGATCAGGATCCATTTACTATAAAAAATCATTTTAAATGTTAGGAGTCATCACACTATCACAATATATATATGGCATGTATAGCAAGACCCATACATATGCCACGTTAGTCTGAGAACCTACTAAACCTTAACTCTGATACCATCAAATGTAACACCCACTTACCCGAGACCGTTTTCGGAGTCGAACACGAGGCGTTAACAGACTTAAATTATCACTTAAACAATTTCAAACAATTTAATTCACCTTTCGTAATAAACTGCCCATCTACGTCACAGTCGCTAAAAAAGAATCATATCTCGAGTTACAAAACTCAAAATTAAAATTTGTAAATTTTTCCTGAAACTAGACTCATATATCTATATACTAATTGTTATCCAAAATTTTTGGTCGGGCCAATTAGTACAGTTTATTAGTTAAAGTTTCCCCTATTTTAGTGTTCGACTGCTCTGACCTCTATTCACTTCAACTCACTTTTCTCTCTTTATAGAATTTAGATGACTATGCCGTCTTTTTTTTTGAAATTAAACTTAATAAGGAATCTACACACATAAATTATGACTCCTAATTATTTTTTTACAATTTTTAGTGAATTTCTAAAGTTAGAATAGGGGATTCAGAAATTGCTCTGACCCTGTTCCACCAAAACTCAAATTTCTCATAAAATAAAACTCATTTACCTGTTTTGTTTCTTCCATATGAGAATAGACTCAATAAGCTTCAATTTAATATTTTATTCATCATCTAATTCTATCTCTACTATGTTTAGTGATTTTTCAAACTCACATTATTGCTTCTATATGATACTATTTTATAGCAAATTTCACCTTTTTATGAATTTCCATGGATTAGATAGCACATTAAGCATACATAACACCAAATCTGATCTTGATTAGCCATTCCAATGGCTAATCATTACCAAACATTTCCTTACCACCCAATAGCCATATCATAAGATCATATACACAAAATGATTATAATGCTATACATGCCATACTCAAAATATACAAGCCACTATACCAAAATGGTCCACGGATAGTGTGAGCGAGCCTCCGACCGTTCCCAATTTCCTAGCTGGCTTGTCAAAACTACAAAGAATGGAAATGAGGGAGTAGGCATAAATACTTAGTAAGTTCACATGCAAATAGCACGTAACATAATCATGCAATCCAACATAAAACATTATTTGCATAAATATCACCAAGACCTTCATGTTACACTTGCATTTACTATCTTACTACGATTTCATCATACCAAGTTTTCAATTCAAGGGTTTAAGCGTATACCTATCCAAATTTTCTCATTCACTACACTTACTAACATTCACCTTCGTCTTAAGTATTCTCCTTATTCACTTAAGATTCACACGTTGAACACATCAGAATATAATTTGGATACATGGATTGCATGCACATAAGTGCCATACCTGCAGATAGACAAACTCAATAGCCTGTGGAAATTATGTAGCCAAGCCACCATGTAACTTGCCCATAAGTGAACTCGGACTCAACTCAACGAGCTCGGGCGTTTGTATCCATAACTGAACTCGGACTCAACTCAGTGAGTTCGGATGACTAGTTACATCTCACGAACTCGAATTCAACTCAACGAGCTCGGAACTCAAATATCCTAGTGACATGTCACTTGAATCCTAATCTATTCCCAAGGCTCAAACAGGATTTTCCTCAATCACACATCTTTACTATCTTCCACGGAATGTCGGAACCGATACTTGGTAGCATTTCATATTTATCAAGTAGCTCACATAATTTGCATATTACTAAATAATAATCCACAAAGCATAATATTTCATGATAATAATCATCATATCATATAAATAACATTAAATTACTTAAAATGACAATTATGTTACTACATTTACACCGAACTTACCTCTCAGACAAAATGTTAGAAATCGAGCCTATTCCTCAGAACTTTATTTTTCCCCGATCACGACTCGAATCTTGTTTCTCTTGATCAAAAATAAAAAATTTAGCTTATTTAATACTCACATTTATTAAAACAGTCCTTGACTCAAACTTTGGAAAAATTACATTTTTGCCCCTAAACTTTTACATATTTACACTTTCTCCCCAAGGCTCGAAAATTAAACTTCATCTTATTTTATTATGTTTTATGACATGTTGCTCACTTTTCCCTTCTATGGCAACATCAAATTTGTAACACCCCAAACCCGGCCCAGACGTTATGGCCGGATCCGACATGCCACATCGAAGTGCTCAAAACATTTCAGGTTGTTGTTCTAGAAAAACTTACATAGTGTTTTAAAAGATAATTTCAATGCAGGTTAAAGTGAATGGAAGCTGCGCACCAGGTAGGAAACCGGAAAAGAGGAGGTGAGTCCCTCGGACTACTTAAGTACCAAGCTCCCTTCGGATCCAATCCTAGACATGCACACCGCCGTTACCACACCTTAACGTCGTGTATATTTCCTGGAAACCAATTTGATTAAGTCCTTTTTAGGAAAAGTGATTAATTTTGGAAAAATATTCTCATTGTGGAAGCTTTGCTTGTTGTCATGTTATTTTGAAATCAATTACCGTTTTTGAAAACACGCCTTAATGCTATCCAAATTCAACAGTTAAATATAAGTGATACCTATCTTAATAAAACATATAAAACCCATCAAAGAAAATAATTAAGTGGCCTTATTACATTTTAAAAATCCAAAACCTTAAACGTAAATAAAAAAATGTCCAATTCACCAGAATAAAATCAACTTGCAGAACGTGTGGCCACTCCGAATCCCTCACAGCTCCAAGCCCACTATGGTTGGGGATTACCTGCGTGGATGAAAAATAAAAGGGTGATTTTGGGGAAACTCAGTTTGTAAATTAACCCAACCATAGCCTATGTCTGTTTAAACCACAGAGAATGTAATAAGTTGGCCTTAGCCTGCAATGTTAGAATAAAGCCCATAGGCCCATAATGTAACGTAATGTATATCCAACCACATGCACCCCATACCAACCTTTCACCATGTGGGAGACTACTCAACCCACCCAACCACTACACGCCACGTAAATATGCAAGATGGCTTCCGAATGTATAATGTGACAGAGTCACTGTATCAGATAATTATGGCAGAGCCACTAGAACAGATATATGTGGCAGAGCCGCCAGATCAGATAAATATGGCATAGCCACCAGGACGCTTCCTCCATAATATAACCCGTGTCCCCATGCAGCAGATATACAATCATGGCATACATCATACAGAATTAAATTATCATGCTTTTCAGTCAAAAGTAACCCTAGGGGTATAATGGTAATTTTGCACCTAAGGGTGTATCAGTAATTTCCATATATAGGGGTATTCAAGCAATTTAACTATTCTTAGGGTTTTCATGCATAGCATATCCATTTTCATACGACCAGAAACACTTACCGCGTTTTCTTCCCTAATTGGGCCCGTTGGCCCATTAACCCGTTTTCGGCCCGTTAAGCCCAAAATATCATTAATGCACGAAATTGCACGTACTGCAGTTTTATCACTTTAGATTACCAAAAATATTAACCCAGTTATCTTGCGAGCATTTGCACACTCGCAAGCTCCCAAAATACCAACTTTTCGGCATTTTGGCTTTTTGGCTTTTACCGATCTAGTCTATGAGAGGGTCTCAGTTACACACCTATTTGCGACGATTTGTTTACGAGATCCACGCATGAACTACCTACAATTATATTACTACCACGTTAATCCAACTACCGAAACGAACTACATATTAACCTCTTACCCTATTCGGCCAATAACACCTTAGGCACTAGCAATCCTACCTTTGCCGGAATTAGCGACTAAATTTAGATCCCGTTGTTCCCCTTGTCCAAGCCCTTGATCAGCAGCCTCTAGATCACACTATCATCAAGATAAAATAGTTATCACAACCCCTTAGAGCTGCAAGTCCAAAACGACAGCCTCCCTAACCTTTAGGGATTTCGGCTTTTTCTAAAATACGAAATAAAGACTAGGTTGAAAAGAGTTACCACCGATTCCTTCACCAACAATACCTCTTAATCCCCACTTGATTCTCGACATGCTAAGCCCTCAAATGATAGCAAAAGTCTAGCCTTCAGTGATCTCAATATTCGGCTAAGTCCCTAGGAGTATGGAGTTTTCGGTATTATTTCCTTGCAACAGTGTAACAAAAGATGAAATAGGAGGGTTTTGCTGTGGTCTTGCCGACAAAAGCTTGAGGTTTAGAGAACTAAAGAATCTATCAAGATTGATGAAAAAAATGAGAGAATTGGCTAGGAGAAATCGGCACAGAAGGAAATATGGCTTTCGGGATTTCGGCTTTCCTTATGGCAAATGGCTATGAAGGTTTAGGATCGTCTGAAGAAAAAGATGGAGATGAACAGGAGGATAGATAGATTCAGCTATAGAGAAAAGAAGAAAAAGAAAAAGTTGATGGAGAGAGGAGAAAAAGAAAAGAAGAGGAGAATAGTAAGGAAACGGCACAACTTATCCCTAGTGCTGAATTTATACTGGCACTTAACCTAGCTGAAATTTGCCCCCCTAAAGCACCCCTTGGCCGGCCAACTCTTGCTCCTCAAGAGTCCACCATTCGGCCAACACCGCTTCTCCCTAATCAGCTCCTAAATCCTCTCCCTTATCAGCTCCTAAATCCTCTCCCTTATCGGCTCAAATCTTCTCCCGACAAATTTTCACTTCGGGCCCACTGCTACCTTTTCTCAGACATAAAAATTAATATCACTAATTTGCTTACCTTCCGACTCGAACCTTAGCTCACCTTGGTCATCCACACGCCACCTCTAAAGCCCCCAAGTGGTGTCACATGCCAACTTACCACAGGCTTCCTTGTGTTTTATTTTACCCAGTTAATACTTAAAAGCCTAGCTAACCAGAACCTCTTTTCCCTATGGATTAAAATCATTTAAAATTATCGGGTTTTAGCTTAAGCTTGGGCCTTCTAGAGGCCCACTAACATAATTAAACCTACGCCAAACAGTCAAAACACAGAAATTTTAAAATTCATTGAAAACCATAGAAATCCCAAAAATCCCGAAGATTAGGGCGTTACAACTCTACCCTCCTTAAAGAAATTTCGTCCTCGAAATTTTACCTGATTCAAACAGATGAGGGTATTGTTGTTGCATCGCCTCTTTTGGCTCCCACGTAGCTTCCTCTCTGCCATGATTACGCCAAAGCACTTTCACTAATGGGACAGATTTCCCTCTGAGAACCTTAACATCTCGTACCAATATCTGCACAGGCTCCTCCTCAAAGGTCAAATCAGTTTGAATATCAATTTCTGTAACTGGCAAGACATGAGCAGGGTCAGAACAATAACGCCTTAACATAGAGACTTGAAAAACATCGTGAATCCTGTCCAGCTCTAGAGGCAATTCCGATTGATAAGCCACTGGGCCTACTCGCTTCAAAACCCGATAGGGCCCAATAAACCGCGAACTCAGCTTGCCCTTCTTACCAAACATTAATATCCTCTTCCAAGAAGAAACCTTCAAGAAAACCATATCACCTACTGAGTACTCAATCTCCTTTCGCTTCAAATTTGCATACGACTTTTGCCTATCAGAAGTATCTTTTAACCGATACCTAATTATTCTAACCTTATCCTCAGTATCAGCTACCAACTCTGGTCCAAGAACTTGTCACTCTCCTAGTTCAGTCCAACAACTAGGGGTACGACACCTTCCTCCATACAGTGCTTCATACGGTGCCATTTGAATACTCACCTGGTAACTGTTATTGTACGCAAATTCTACCAACGGCAAGTAATCCTCCCAACTACCTCGAAAATCAATCACGCATCCCCTCAACATGTCCTCCAGAATCTGAATAACCCTTTCTGACTATCCATAAGTTTGGGGATGGAAAGCTATACTAAAGTTCAATCGCGTTCCCAATGCCTCATGCAACTTTTGCCAAAATCGAGATGTGAATCTAGGATCTCAGTTAGAGATAATCGACATTGGGACTCTATGAAGTCGCACAATCTCCGCCACATACAACTTGGCTAACTTTGGAAGGGAGAAGTCAGTACGCACCGGTATGAAATGGGCTGATTTGGTCAACCTATCCACAATCACCCACACCGAGTCTTTCTTCGATGGTGTCAAAGGAAACCCACTCACAAAGTCCATGGTTACCCTCTCCCACTTCTAAAGTGGTATCTTCACCGGCTGTAATAGTCCAGAAGGTAATTGATACTCAGCTTTCACTTGTTGGCATGTCAAACATTTTCATACAAACTCCGTTACTTCTCCTTTAAGCCCGGGCCATCAGTACAATTCTTGCAAGTCGTGATACAACTTATTCCCTCCAGGATGCATAGCACAAAGTTCCCCATGAGCTTCCTTCAATATTGCCTGCCTTAAGTCAGAGTCCTTCGGAACACAAATTCTTCCTCGAAAACACAGAACTCCTTCGCCATTTAACCCAAACTCAGAAGTTTCCCCTTCCTTAACTTGTTGAAAACGAGTGACCAAAGACTCATCGTTTAACTATTTTTTCTTAATCTGATCCACCCAGGTTGGCCTCACTTGCAACTCAGCCAACAGACTTCCATCATCATACAGACTCAGACGAGCAAACATTGCTCTCAGATCAGATACAGTTCTACGACTTAGAGCGTCAGCTACCACATTAGCCTTGCCTAGGTAATACTCGATCGAACAGTCATAATCTTTAAGCAACTCAACTCATCTCCTTTGCCTAAGGTTCAGCTCCTTCTGAGTCAACAAATACTTAAGACTCTTGTGGTCTGTGTATATAATACACCTCTCCCCGTACAAGTAATGTCTCCAAATCTTAAGTGCAAATATCACTGCCGCCAACTCTAAATCATGAGTAGGATAGTTCCCCTCGTGAGGCTTAAGCTGATGTGATGCATATGCAACCACCTTACCCTCTTGCATTAGCACGCAGCCCAAACCTACATGTGATGCATCACTATACACAGTAAAATCCTTCCCAGACTCTAGCTGAATTAACACAGCTGCTTTAGTCAAAACTTTCTTCAACTTCTCAAAAGCCTCCTGCTGCTTCTCAGTCCATACAAACGGTGCTTCTTTCCTTATGAGTTTTGTCAGAGGTGCTGCCATCATAGAAAAACCTTCCACAAACCTTCTATAGTATCCTGCCAACCCTAGGAAACTTCGAATTTTCGACGCCGACCTAGGTGGCTTCCACTCCAAAATTGCTTCAATCTTTCGAGGGTCCACCTTAATCCCCTCGACAGAGACCACATGTCCTAAGAAGGTTACTTCTTTCAACCAAAATTCACACTTGCTGAACTTCGCATAAAGTTCTTTCTCCCTTAACACTTGCAGCACTATACAGAGATGCTCATCATGCTTCATTTTCATTTTAGAATATACCAGGACTGATCCAAAAATGGTTGGAACACATGATTCATCAGATCCATAAATGCTGTAGAAGCATTCGTCAGTCCAAATGGCATAACCAGAAACTCGTAATGACCATACCGAGTCTTGAATGCCGTCTTATAGTTATCTGCCTCCTTGACCCTTAATTGATGATATCTAGATTGAAGGTCGATCTTGGAAAATACAGACGCTCCTCTAAGCTGGTCGAACAGATCATCAATCCTTGGTAGGGATATTTATTCTTAATCGTCAATTTGTTCAACTGGTGATAATCAATCCACATCCGCATCATACCATCCTTCTTTTTCACGAATAGCACCGGTGCTCCCCATAGAGACACACTTGGCCTAATAAAACCCCTATCCAACAACTCCTGAATTTGTACCTTTAACTCCACTAACTCCTTCGGTGCCATCCTATACGGTGCGATGGACACGGGTGCCGTTCCAGGCAACAAGTCGATTCCAAACTCAACTTCTCGGTTCAGAGGAAATCCTGGAAGCTCCTCCGAAAAAACATCTTGAAACTGTTTTACGGTCTTGACCTTATCCACTGTCAGACCCTCTTCCTCCAACTGACTTACAAATGCCAAATAGGCCTCACAACATTTCTGAATCCACTTTTTGACTCTTAATGCCGACACCATATTGGACAAATAATCCCTTCGCTCACCTATTACCATAACCTCCTCTTCCTCCGTGGTCCTTAACACCATTTGTTTAGCAGCACAATCTAAAGTCGCCTTATGCTTAACAAGCTAGTCCATTCCTAGAATGAGATCAAACTCTCTGAACGGTAACTTCATCAGATCTCCAAGGAAAATCCTACTTTGAGTTTCTAAGGGTACATCCCTATACAGTTTGTCTACCCTAACCGAGTGACCTAAAGGACTTAGCAGAAATACCCCACTCACAATCTTCTCAGAGTGCACACCCAACGACCCAGATATGGCACATGCAACATAGGAATGAGTAGATCCAATATCCACCAAAGTAGTATACGGTATGCTAGAGACCAAAAACGTACCCGTTATGACGTCAGGTGTGTCACCCTCCTCTCGATGACGAGCTGCATACACCAATGCTAGCTGTCGAGCTTCAGCATTTCCGACACCCCTACCAGGTGCCCCTCAACCTCGACCATTTCTATTTCCATTCCTATCTTGCCCACGCCCTCTTGGTGGTTGTGGTCCACCTCTCATGGGTTGAGCAACCCTCTGTACAGTAACTTGAGCCTGATCAGCTCTCTGAGGATAGTCCTCAACTCTATGCTCTATAGATCTGCATCGGAAACAAGCACCAGAACGTTTCCTACACTCGCCCAAATGTACCTTACCACAGTCTCCATAGATTGGTGGTCTAACCATATTCATCGGCACTGCTCGAATCGGTTCCTCCTATTCTTGCTCTCTTAACCTTCCTATTAGCACCACCTGAGGGCCCTGAATCCCTCTGAAAATGGTTTCGATCCTTCTCCCGATTCTTCTTTTCAGCCCGCTTAACTTCCTCAGCTATCTTTACCTTCTCCAACAAGACTGCAAAGTCCTGTTCCCTCTGCGGAGCAATTAACACCCTCAGATCATCCCTAAGACCATCCTCGAAGCGCACACTTCGCTCATATTCCATAGTGACTATGCCCACGGCATACCGGCTCAGCCTTAGAAACTCGGCCTCGTACTCAGCAACTGTTTTACCTCCTTGCACCAGATTCAAGAATTCCTCTCTGCGAGCGTCTACATAACTTGCCCCAACATACTTCCCTTTAAAGGCTATCTTAAACAGTTCCTAAGTTACCCCATCAGCTGGGGTCCCTTCTCTCACAATGAGCAACCACTGATAGGCCTCGTCTCACAGCAACGATATGGCTCATTTCAGCTTCTACTCCACCGAGTAGTCCAAGTCATACATAATCTATTCCGTGGCCTCCAACCAATATTCTGCCACATTCGGGGCTACACCAGACACACCCTTAAAGATTTTCACTCCATTAGCCAGAAGTCGTTCAAAAATAGATCCCTGAATTCCGTTGCCCGTACCTGCCCCGATAACCCTTTCCAGAACCCAAAACATTGCCTGTGATAGGGAATCATCCCCGGCACCGCAGTCATGAGACTCCACCTCAGTTGCTGGTGGTACTGGTGCATCCGCTGCCGGCATATGTCTCGTAGACGAAGATCTCGCTCGAGTACTTCCTCGGCCCCGTCCACAGCCTCTTCCACGAGCGGCTCTTGTACTCATATCGTATTATCTGATTTATGAAATTTTATGCATTAATTCAATATTCTAGTGTTTATTACCGATGTTTTATGAATCAGACAGTAATTCAAAGTTTGTTTTCGCAAAATTGAAGTCTAACTACAGTTTCAGTCTCTTATCAAATTTTCCTATGGTTTCAGTATCATCCTATCTAAAGTATCCTAGTAAGGTTTCAGTACAGACAGATAATTCAGGAAAATATTCAGAAAAGTTTAGAGTAATACTTACAGGCTTGGGCCGGAGATTCGAAATGCCACCTGCTGAAAAAGAGTTGTTTTTTTTCAAAATCTTTGTTTTTGTAAACCCATTCCACAGCTGAGTTGTTGCAACTTGGCACAGATACCACTAAATGTAACACCACCAACCCGGCCCAGACGTTATGGTCGGATCCGACATGCCACATCGAAGCATTCAAAACATTTCAGGTTGTTGTTCTAGAAAAACTTACTTAGTATTTTAAAAGATAATTTCAATGCAGGTTAAAGTGAATGGAAGCTGCACACCAGGTAGGAAACTGGAAAAGAGGAGGCGAGTCCCTCAAACTGCTTAAGTACCAAGCTCCCTTCGGATCCAATCCTAGACATGCACACCGCCGTTACCACACCTTAACGTCGTGTATATTTCCAGGAAACCAATTTGATTAAGTCCTTTTTAGGAAAAGTGATTCATTTTAGAAAAATATTCTCATTGTGGAAGCTTTTCTTGTTTTCGTGTTATTTTGAAATCAATTACCATTTTTGAAACCGCGCCCTAATGCTATCCAAATTCAACAGTTAAATATAAGTGATACCTATCTTAATAAAACATATAAAACCCATCAAAGAAAAAAATTAAGCGACCTTATTACATTTTAAAAACCCAAAACCTTAAACGTAAATAAAAAAATGTGCAATTCACCAGAATAAAATCAACTTGCAGAACGTGTGGCCACTCCGAATCCCTCACAGCTCTAAGCCCATTATGGTTGGGGATTACCTGCGTGGATGAAAAATAAAGGGGTGAGTTTGGGGAAACTCAGTGTGTAAATTAACCCAACCATAGCCTATATCGGTTTAAACCACAGAGAACGGAATAAGTTGGCCTTAGCCTGCAATGTAAGTCGAATAAAGCCCATAGTCCCATAATGTAACGTAATGATATTACATGTCTATGCAAAACCCAACCCATATCCAACCACATCCACCCCCATACCAACCATTCACCATGTGGGGAGACTACTCGACCCACCCAACCGCTACACGCCACAGAAATATACAGCATGGCTGCCAGAACAGATAATTGTGGCAGAGCCACCAGAACAGATATATGTGGCAGAGCCACCAGATCAGATAAATGTGGCATAGCCACCAGGACGCTTCCTCCATAATATAACTCGTGTCCCCAGACAGTAGATATACAGTCATGGAATACATCATACAGAATTATATTATCATGCTTTTCAGTCAAAAGTAACCCTAGGGGTATAATGTTAATTTTGCACCTAGGGGTGTATCAGTAATTCCATATATAGGGGTATTCAAGCAATTTAACTATTCTTAGGGTTTTCATGTGACAGCCCAAAATTGACCCTAGTCGGAATGTGGTTTCGGGACCACAAAACCGAGGCATAAAAATAATTAGAAATTTATTTCGATGCCTATAATATGTGTGTGCTCATGTATGACAATTTATGATGATTGATTTAGTGTTATAAGGGTGAATTCCACAAGAAAGGACTTAGTAGTGAACTTTGAAAGTATGATAGGGAAATGTGTGATGACTAATTAAAGCATGCATGCAAAATAATGGACTTGCATGTCAAATTCCCCCTTTTATAGGTGGTGGCCGCCATGACAAGGAGGATGGGCTAAACATGTCATGAAACATGTTTTGTTGGTGCATTAGGGTGAAATAATAAACAAAGGTGTATGGGTGATAAAAAAATGAAAAAAAAAATGTGTGTGAGTGTGGTAATCCCCCCCTTGCCGTGAGTTGAGAAAGAAGGAAGAAAAAAATTTGTTGTGTTCTTCCTTTCTCATCCTTTTGGCCGAAAATCATAAGGAGGAAGAAAGAGGATTTTTGCTTCATGCTTGGTTTAGAAGAGATCTAGAAGGTGATTTGGCTAAATTGGCATCAAGATTAAGGTATGTATGAGGTTGTGTTAGGAGTTTCATGCATGTTTTGGTTGCTAACTTGATGTGCATGTTAGCCATGGCTCAAATCTTTGTTATGCCATGGAAATGGTATTTGGCCAAAGTTGTTATGGTGATAAAGCCATTGCATGCTAAGTGTGAAGCTTGATGATGATGCATGCAATGATGGATTGTCTACTCTTGAGTAAGATTTTGAGTTTTCTTTTTGTGTTTAACCATGATTGAAGTTGAAAGGAGCATGATTTTCATATTCGGCCATGATGCATTCATGAGCATGGTTCATGCTTCTTGCATGTTAGTTAAAATTTGTATTTTGGATGGCTATGGACACCTTGAAATTCGGCCATGCTCATATATGTATATATATGTTTGCACATGATGTTTTGGCTATGAAGTAAGTGATGAATATGTTCGTTTAAAGAAGAAGATGTTGAAGAATGCTTGTGAAATTGCAAGCACATTTGGCCTAGCACACATATGAGTGCTTGATGTTATATTATAAGTTTTGAGCTACAATATGCAAAGCATTAACTAGTAAAATGCATGCTGTTTTTGTGTGATATTAAGTGCATAATTGGCCTCAACATGGACATGTATATTTGGCCTAAGGTAGCCTATTGATGGCCTTAGCTTTTCCTTGATGCTCGAATGAATTGTATTGAATTGCTTGATGTAGTATAAAATGTGCATGACCATTGTGTATTCAAGCTAAAGAGTGGCCATATGACCATTTAAACTCCTTGTCATATTCGGCCATAAGCTAGCACAATGAGGTTTTAATAAATTGAATTTGTTTGAATTAGCTCAAGAGCTGAGAGGGCCACAATTGGACATGAGGAAGGAAAAAGTGATCGAATAGCCGTAAAAGCCGTTCGACAACATCCGAGGTAAGTCCTCAAGAAGTGACCTTACTTGAATTATGTGGAATGAAATATAGATGTATTGATTATTGATTTACGTGTGTATGAGTATTCGAATGATACCCGGCTAAGTCCCGGCGCTAATATGCTAGTGATTATAATTGTGTTTGAGCCTTAGTAACTAAAATGAAATATGTATGTCCAATGATTATTGATGTATGTGTGCATGAGAAATTGAATGATATCCGGCCAAGCCCCAAGACAATTATGTTGAAATTATAACCGGTTAAGACCAAGGCAATTGTGCTAGTAGCTAAATCCGGCTAAGACCAAGGCATACGTGCAAGTTGTTAAATCCGGCTAAGACCAAGGCATTTGTGCAAATCGTGATATCCGTGTTAAGTCCCGTGAGGCCTTGGTGCGGGCTACCATAACCGGCTATGTCCCAAGGCGATTGAACGAGTAGCGACATCCGGTTAAACTCCAAGGTATGTGATTTGAAAATTATAAGCTTGCTGGAAAATTTCAGCTAATGCACTTGTGAAATTTCCCAATGACAAGGTAAGTGCGGTGTGTGCTTTATGCGCTAGGAGTAAGAGCGTATGAATATCCGCTCCTATGATGGAACGAGTTATCGGCCTTAACGAAGCCGTTATTTGTGTATGAACATAAGAGTTGGGATGGTGAAGTAAGTATGATTATGTGAATGTGCATTAATGAAATGATGCATTTGGCTATGTGAATGTATTGCTTTAATTAAAGCTGATTATATTCCTTGAGACTTACTAAGCATAAAATGCTTACCCCGCTGCTTTGGCTCTCTGTTTTATAGATTTCGCTCGGTAGCAATCGGATTCGGGATCAATAAAGTCAAGTCATCCATACTATCAACGCCTATTTTGGTATAAATTTTGGTTGAACTTTGAAATGGCATGTATAGGACTACCCTTGTTGGTTTGAAAATGTGGTGATGTATATGTATACGGCCATGCGAAAATGGCTCGTAAAAGGAAGCATGATCTTAGACTATTTGTGGTTTGTATGTTTATATATGGTGTCATGATGTGATTATAGATTGGAAATGGGAGTGTTGGTCACATGATCAGCCATTGGTATGGTTAAAATGATCATATATGAACCTATGTATGGCAAGGCTAGTTGGTTCATGGAGACTATAAAATAGGTAAGACCTACCCAAAAAAACAGATGCTGCCAGCTGCAGTGACGTGAATGTGAAAAATCACCAAAATTTGTAGGAATGGTATTAAATAGTGAATAAGCTATGTAAATGAACCTTGATGAGTCTATTTTCATATGGAAGAAACGAAATGGTCATAGGAGTTACATGTTAAGAGATATTAAGGCTATTGTGAGACAGGGCCAGAACGGTTTCTGGGTCCCCTGTCGCAACTTTAAAAATTTACTATAAATTATCCAGAAAGAATTAGGAGTCATGCCTTATATGTACAGATTCAATTTTGAGTCTAGTTTCATTAGAAACAAACGTCACCAGTGTTAAAGCCCTGTACAGAGAGATATTCAAGTTATAACACGCGAAGGTCAGAGCAGTCGAGCCCTGTAACATGGGTGACTTTAACTAATAAACTGTACCAATTGGCCTGAGCAAAAATTCTAGAAATAAATCCATGGATGGATATATGAGTCTAAATTCAGGGAAAATTTACGAAACCAGTTTCTGAGTTTTGAAACTCGAGATATGATTTTTAAGACGACAGTGACGCAGTTTTCCAGCCTGACTGGAAATGTCAAATTGGTGGGCAAAACATGTGAACTTGGCTTGTTAACCCCTCGTGTCCGACACCGGCGATGGTCTCGGGTTCGGGGTGTTACATTTCATGCATAGCATAGCCATTTTCATACGACCAGACACACTTACCGCATTTTCTTACCTAATTGGGCCCGTTAGCCCATTAACCCGTTTTCGGCTCGTTAAGCCCAAAATATCATTAATGCACGAAATTGCACGTACTGCAGTTTTATCACTTTAGATTACCAAAAATATTAACCCACTTATCTTACGAGCATTCGACACCCGCAAGTTCCCAAAATACCGACTTTTCGGCATTTCAGCTTTTCGGCTTTTACTGATCTAGTCTATGAGAGGGTGTCAGTTACACACCTGTTTGCGATGATTCGTTGACGAGATCCACGTGTGAACTACCTACAATTATATTACTACCACGTTAATCTAACTACCGAAATGAACAACATATTAACCCCTTACCCTAATCGGCCAATAACACCTTAGGCACTAGCAATCCTACCTTTGCCGGAATTAGCGACTAGATTTAGATCCCGTTGTGCCCCTTGTCAAAGCCCTTGATCAGCAGCCTCTAGATCATACTATCATCAAGATAAAACAGTTATCACAACTCCTTAGGGCTACAAGTCCAAAACGACAGCCTCCCTAACCTTTAGGGATTTTGGCTTTTCCTGAAATAGGAAATAAAGACTAGGTTGAAAAGAGTTACCACCGATTCCTTCAGTCAACAATACCTCTTAATCCCCACTCGATCCTGATGCAGTTCTAAGCCCTCAAATGATAGTAAAAGTCGAGCCTTCAGTGATCTCAATATTCGGCTAAGTCCCTAGGAGTGTGGAGTTTTCGGTATTTTTTCCTTGCAACAGTGTAACGAAAGATGAAATAGGAGGGTTTTGCTGTGGTCTTGCCGATAGAAGCTTAAGGTTTAGAGAACTAAAGAATCGGTCAAGATTGATGAAAAAAATGAGAGAATTGGCTAGGAGAAATCGGCACAGAAGGAAATATGGCTTTTGGGATTTCAGCTTTTCTTATGGCAAATGGCTATGAAGGTTTAGGATCGTCTTAAGAAAAAGATGGAGATGAACAGGAGGATAGAAAGATTCGGCTATAGAGAAAAGAAGAAAAAGAAAAAGTTGATGGAGAGAGGAGAAAAAGAAAAGAATAGGAGAATAGTCTGGAAACGGCACAACTTACCCCTAGTGCCGAATTTATACGGGCACTTAACCTAGACGAGGTACGGCCACTATGAATTTTTAGTTATGCCTTTCGGATTGACTAATGCGCCTGCTATTTTTATGGATTTGATGAATAGAATTTTCAAACCGTGTTTAGATCAATTTGTTGTAATCTTCATTGATGACATATTGATTTATTCACGTGACGAATCCGAACTTGCCGAGCATCTGAGAATAGTGTTACAAACTTCGCGAGATAAATAGTTATGTGCAAAGTTCAGTAAATGCGAGTTTTGGTTACAAGAAGTGGGTTTTCTGGGTCATATTGTATCAGCTTCCAGTATCCGAGTTGATCTGAGTAAGATTTTAGCTATTTTGAGTTGGAAGACTCCGAGAAATGTTTCTGAAGCCCGTAGTTTTCTGGGACTTGCTAGATACTATAGAAGATTCGTAAAAGGTTTCTCGATGATTGCAACTCTGTTGACAAAATTGCTCAAGATAGATTTGAAGTTTGAGTGTTCTGAAAAATCTCAAAACAGCTTTGATCAGTTGAAAGCCGTGTTGACTGAAGCTCCAGTTTTGGTACAACCTGAATCAGGTAAAGAATTTATTGCTTACAGTGATGCTTCATTGAATGGGCTCGGTTGTGTATTAATTCAAGAAGGAAAAGTTATTTCTTATGCTTCAAGATAGTTGAAGCCACATGAGAAGAATTATCTGACTCACGACCTCGAGGTAGCTGCTATTGTGTTTGCTTTGAAGATTTGGTGTCACTATCTATTTGGTGAGAAATGTCATGTGTTTTCTGATCATAAGAGTTTGAAGTATTTGATGACTCAGAAAGATTTGAATTTGTGACAGAGAAGATGGTTAGAATTGTTGAAAGACTACGAACTAGTGATTGATTATCACCTGGGAAAAGTAAATGTTGTTGCAGATGCTTTGAGTCGAGAATCGTTATTTGCTTTGTGTGCAAAAATTGCTCATTTAGTTCTGTCTGACGATGGTTCAGTTTTAGTTGAATTAAAAGTGAGACCCTTGTTCTTACAGTAGATTATCGAAGCTCAAAAAATTGATAATGAGATTTTAGCTAAACGAGCTCAACGTAGTGTAGAGATTGATTCAGAATTTAGTGTTGATAAAGATAATTGTTTAAGATTTCGAGATAGGATTTGCATTCTGAGAAATCCCGAGTTGATTCAAATGATTCTGAGTGAAGCTCACAGTAATCGGTTATTTGTGCATCCAGGCAGTACTAAATGGTATAATGACTTGAAACAACATTATTGGTGGTCCGGAATAAAAAGAGATATCTTTGAATTTGTTTCTAAATGTTTGATTTGTCAGCTAGTTAAAGCTGAACATCAAGTGTTGTCTGGGTTACTACAACCGATTATGATTTTGGAGTCCAAATGGGATTGAGTGACCATGGACTTTGTGTCGGGTTTACCTCTATCTCCGAGAAAGAAAAATGCCATTTGGGTTGTAGTTGATCGTTTGACAAAATTAGCTCATTTTATTCCAGTTCGATCTGATTATTCGCTTGATAGGTTAGCTGAATTATACATTTCTGATATAGTAAGATTGCATGGTGTGCCATTGTCTATAGTGTCAGACAGAGATCTGAGATTCACGTCACAATTTTGGAAGTTGCAAGATGCTCTGGGTACGAAATTACATTTTAGCACAGCTTATCATCTGTAAATAGGTGGTCAATCTGAATGGATTATTCTGATAGTTGAGGATATGTTGAGATGTTGCATTCTTGAGTTTGAAGGTACGTGGGAACAATACCTACCTTTGATTGAATTCACTTATAATAACAGTTTTCAATCGAACATCAAAATTGCACCATACGAAGCTTTATACGGTCACAAATGTCGTATAACTTTATATTAGACAGAGCTCAGCAAAAATAAGATTCACGGGGTTGATTTGATAAAAGAAACTGAACAGAAAGTGAAAGTGATCCGAGATTGTTTGAAAGCAGCTTCTGATCGTCAGAAATCATATACTGATTTGAAAAGAAAAGATATTGAGTTTGATATCGGTGAGAAAGTGTTTTTAAAAGTATCTCCGTGGAAGAAAGTGCTTCGATTTGGTAGAAAAGGCAAATTGAGTCTGAGATTTATCGGGCCATATGAAATCATCGAGCAAGTTGGGTCGGTTGCTTATAGATTGAGGCTACCACCTGAGTTAGAAAAGACACATAATGTGTTTCATGTATCGATGCTTCGAGAGAACATATCTAATCCTTTGCATGTAATTCCTTCATTTGAGATTGAAATTCGGTTGAATATGACCTACAAAGAAAAGCCGATCGGAATTTTAGCTTGAGAGGTTAAAGAGTTACGTAATAAGAAAATTCCATTAGTTAAAGTGATGTGGCATTGGCACAGTATTGAAGAAGCCACGTGGGAGCCTGAAGATGCTATGAAACAGCAATATCCAAATCTGTTTAACGGTAAGATTTTTGGGGATGAAAATCCTTAAGGGGGAGAATTGTAATGGTCCGGTTTTGACCTTAGTCAAAATAGTAGTTTCGGGACCACAAATTCGAGTTAGAAAAATATTTTTAATATTATTTTCTGTGTCTGTGATACGTAAATTGATATGTGTGAAAGTTTCGTATGAAAATTTAACCATTTGTGTACTTAATTTGCAAAAAGGACCTAATCGTAGAAAATGTAAAAGCTATGTGCTAGATGTTTAAGTGCTTATTTGAGTTGGCTTTCTAGAGTAAAGGTCCTTAGTGGTTATTTAACTACTGGAGATTTGAATGGACAAAAAGGGCATGTGTTAGATGAATTTTTAATGGTTGAATGAAAGGGCTAAATGGTCATTTAGATTTATGTTAATAATAATAAAACAAATGCATGTAAATGGATCATTTTATGTCCATTCTTAACCGAAAATACAAAGAAAATAAAAGAAAAGGAACACCTAGGGTTCAACCATTGTATTCCTTGATTGAGGTATGTTTTTGCTTCGGTTTTGATATTTTCTACGTTTTTGTGATCTTTGCTAAGTGTACTATAAATCCCATGCTTCAATTTCTGATTTTGATGATGATTTTGAAATATACCATGGATGAATTCATGAGTTTTGTGTTGTTAAATGGAAAATTATGGAAGGTATGTTTTGGATTAACATATGTTGTCTTTATATTTTTGATGAAATTGAGTAAATTAGGCTAATTTGTAAAAATGTTATTTTGAGGAGCTTAAATGTGAAATAAATGAAATGCGTGAACTAGTATGTGTACTAGGAGAATTCGGCCAAGCTTGTGTATATACAAATTATGTGTATTTTGTGATTTTGTGAAAGAGGGACTAAAGTGTCAAATTGTGAAAACATTAGGACAAATTTGCAAATTGTCCTAAATATGTGTTTATGGATTGAATTGAATTATTTGGTGAACAAAAGGATTAATTTTGAATACTTTAGATCAAGAAAAGAGGAGTTCGGTCGACACCTTAAAGTACGAGGTAAGTTCGTACTTAAAATGTGATGTTAAGTAAGTTTTGATGCCTTTATTCTACATGGGTTGTATATAATTGAATTGGATAATATGGTGATGAATTGGAAGCTTTGGCACTAAGTGTGCGATTTAACTAGTTTCGGCTACTTGAGGCACTAAGTGTGCGATGCTGACTTAGTCTCAGTTATTCGAGATGGCACTAAGTGTGCGAAAATATTTAGCTTTGGCTAACCTTATAGCACTAAGTGTGCTGATGTGTAAAACACGAATAACTTATGGAAATTCTTGTAACATTCAACATGAGGTAAGTACAAAAGTGAATAAGTACGGGAAGCTTCAGGTATGTATAATGCCTAAGTGGTAGATGATGTTATGTATATGAATCTCATTGAGTTGATATAGTTATATGGATTGAAATTGTGCAAATACTCATAGGTTATCATTTTATGTTTATATACTATGAATGTTTTGAGTACGAGCTTACTAAGCTTTTGAAAGCTTACTCTTGATTACTGTCAGTTTTACAGTTATCGTAGCTACTAAAGGCTCGGGGATAGTCGAGGATCGTCACCACACTATCGATCTCATTTTGGTACTTTTCAAAATTTAAATATTTGAAGTATGGCATGTATAGGCTAGTAGTTGTGATGTATGTTTTGTGATGTATATATATTTAGCCATGTGATTTGGCTAATTTGTGTTTAAACTTATGGTTGAAAAAGGTTTATGATATGTGATGTTAATTTGCAACTATGACGTGAATGATGTATGTTTTAGCATAAAGAATGGTTGATTGGGTTGTACATGTATGATTGTTTCCTTGTTGTAAGTTGGCCCATAATGGGTGGCAAGTTGGCTTAAACCAAGCTTGCATTGTGCCACATGGTCAAGGGACACAGGCATGCCCTGTGACGTTGTAAGAAAAGAAGTATTCTCTTAAAAATTACACGGCCTTGACACACGGGCGTGTCATATGGTCGTGGGCTAAAGTTAGTTGCTAGCTTAGTATCACACGGCCATATCACATGGGCGTGCCCATTGGCCGTGGGTGAAAGTCAGTATGGTCATCCTGTTTTGGCACGGCTGGTTCACATGGATGTGTCTGATGTGCGTGTAAGGAACACGGCTTGGACACACAGGCGTGTAATGTAACACCCCTATAACCCGTAACCGTTGTCGGAGAGGGTTATGAAGAGTTACCAACCCAAAACACTACATTTGTACATTCACATATACATAATTTCATTAGCAATTATATGCGTAGTCAAACACAATCAAAGATCGAAATTCAGACTTATACCAACATTCAAAAGTTGCCATATTCACATGGCTTATATACAACAACATCTCAAAATATAATTCACTTAAGTTTATTCTATACATGCCATACTAGCTCCAAAATATAGTAATACCAAAAAGATAGATAGTGTGACGAGTTGCTGACGATCCCCTCCCGAGCAGGTGACTGAAATCAACAATCTATAAAACAGAGAAACATAACAAATGCAGTAAGCTTTCATAAGCTTAGTAAGTTTTAAGCAATGCAACAAATAAACTCAATTATCCAATAGCTCAAGAGGTCATTTTCTAGATATTTTACCATTTGACCGAATATACATAAGCACATAATGCACAATTAGCATTCTAATATCACTTAATATGAATTCATATGGAATAAATAAATCGAATATTTTCACATACTTTCACACCAGCATTATAGCCTGTTAGGCTCAAAGGCCCGAATAGTATATCACCGGCATTATAACATGCTAGGCTCAAAGGCCCGAATAGTACTGTACGATATTCAATTCAACAAGTTTCATATAACACAATCACACTAAATTAGGTACAAGCATCATTCGAATATATCATCCTATATTTTATTCACTTTTATTTCATTTCATCACTCACATTTATCATTTGATAGTTTACACATAACATCTTACTCATATTCATCTAACATTATCATTCGATCATAAAAGCCTATCACATTTTACTTCCTTTACAATTGCCATTCGACCATATACATATATGACAAGTAATACTTAATTCTCATAATCTGTCATGTCATTATCGAATATTATTTATATTTAACTACTTAAAACTTACCTCGAATATTTTCGAACAGTCTCGGATCGGCTATTCAACTATTTTCTCTTTTCCCCTGTCCAACCTTGGTTCTCTATGCTCTTGAGCTAATTCAATCAAAATTTAATTTATTAAGGTCCCATCAAGCTAGCTTATAGTCGAATATTCATTGTATACTTAGCTCACGTACACAAACACAAAACTCATAAGGCTTATCATATTTGCATATATATATCTTTACCATATAGCCGAATATATATATAGCTCATCAATTAGGTATTTATTTATGTTTCCCTTTTAACACATATTGATCAACTAGACCATACATTAGCCATTGACACATTCGGTCATTAAAGCAATAATCTATTAACATTCAAGCATTTTATACCAAAATTTCTCCCAAGGCCGAATTCATCTACAACCTTTAGTACATATACAAAGTTTATATTAATTTATATACACAACATTAACCTAGTATCAATTAACTAAGTACTTTAAAATTTTCTTTAACTAAGTAACTTATTCAGAAATAATAAGGGCAAATTTAACCGAAAATATTAAGAGCAAATTTAACCGGAATTATTAAGAACAACTTTAACTAGAATTATTAAGAGCAAATTTAACCGGAACTATTAAGAACAAATTAAGAAGCTTAACTAAGCAAACATTCGACAATGACAATGGCAATTTAACAAACCTTAAATCCAACTTATAATTGTGCATATCACATTCAAAGCATCCACTCCATTCTATCATTTTAAAACACAAACATTACTCAAATATTATCTAAGTTCACATTCGGCAATTTCACAAATACACAAGCCGATTCTCCTATCATCTAAACTACCTATATGAACATTAAACTATCTCAAACATCACCCATTCATAATTATTCATTAGAACATAAAAACAACAACCATTCCCTTCAAAATCTTCCATAGCCGAATACTCAAATCACTACCCAATTCAAAATTTTGACATGGGCTAAGTAAGGGACTTAGTAACTAGCTTAAAATATGCTACAATTTCAAAAAATAACATGATTTTCTTACCTTAATTCCAACTCAAAAGTGACCGAATGTAGTTTGAGTTTCTTTTCCTCTCCTAATTTCGGCTATGAAGAACAAAGATGAACAAGCTTTTTCCTTTGCCTCATTTTTGTTCTTTTATTTATCTTTATTTTATGATAATAAAGCCATCAAATTTTAAAATGCTAATTTAAAAAGCATATTTTATTTATCACCATTATTATGGCCGGCCACTACTCATTAAAGTGAGAAATTTGACATGCAAATCCACCTATTTAACACCATAAATTATTTGGCCACTACAAAATTAACCTATCACATTTTCAAAAATTTTCACACAAGTCCTATTTAATAATTTCACTCAAAAGTGACAAAATCAAAGCATGAAATTTTCACACATGCACTTTCACATATAATAAGCACAGAATATAACATCTAATTATTTTTATGACTCAGTTTTTTGGTCCCGAAACCACATTCCGACTAGGGTCAAATTAGGACGGTCACATGTATCCTTAACAGAATAGAAAAATTTTCTAAGTGTTGAAAGTTGTGAACATGTTCAGTTTAGTCCCGACCTCTTCCTAATGCATGTTTAAGGTCTCATTGACCTAAGAAAGAGACTTATGTTGATGTTTGACTATGATGCTAAGATTTTTGTGAAATGAATACGAAGTGTTTTGATAGGTTTGGTAATGCCGCTTAACCCTAGTCCAGCGATGGATACAGGTTAGGGGTGTTACAAGGAAAACCTCTATTTGTCAACTCTTGCGACTGGGCTTTCAATTCATAGCCATTCTGTACGGAGCTATCGAAATTGGCATTGTTCCCAGTACTAATTCAATACCAAACTCAACCTCTCTGACAGGTGGTAAACCCTATAACTCTTCGAGAAATACATCTGGATACTCGCACACAACTGGTACTAATTCAATCTTTGTTTTAGTCACTTTTGTATCAACTACATAAGCAAGATAAGCTTCACACCCCTTTCTCACAAACTTCTGAGCTAACATAGACGAGATCACAACTGGAAAACTATTCAAATCATCAGATTCAATTCTAATAGTCTAATTATTTTGACATTTGAGTTCAATTGTCTTTCATCTACAATTCACTATAGCATTATGCATTGTTAGCCAATCTGTAACACCCCGAACCTGAGACCGTTGCCGGAGTCGAACACGAGGTGTTAACAGACTTCAAACCACTTGTTGAGAACTTCCCAGACAAGCTGCCAATCTGTGTACTAGTCGCTTCAAAAATCATAACTTGAGGTTCACAACTCGAAAATCAGTTTCGTAATTTTTCCCTGAAACTAGACTCATATGTCCATCTACAGATTTTTTTCTAGAAGTTTTGGTCAAGCCAATTAGTACAGTTTATTAGTTAAAGTCTCCCATGTTACAGGGGTCGACTACACTGACCTTCGTGTGTTACAACTCGAATAACTCCCTGTGAAGGGCTTCAATACTGATGCCGTTTGTTTCTATAGAAATTAGACTCAAATAGGAATTTATACATATATGGTATGACTCCTAATTATCTCTGGTTAATTTATAATGAATTTTCAAAGTCGGAACAGGGAATCCAGAAACCGTTCTGGCCCTGTTTCACGAAAACCCAAATATCTTTTAACATACAACTCATATGACCGTTTAGTTTCTTCCATATGAAAATGGATTCATCAAGGTTCATTTACATAATTTATTCACTATTTAACTCCATTCCTACTATTTTTAGTGATTTTTCACATCCACGTCACTGTTGCTGCCAGCATCTATTTCTAGGGTAGACTTTCTCTAACACATAGTTTCTATGATTCAACCACCCCTTTTACATATACCATTAACAAGCTGCATATTTAACATGCAATGGCATTAACACAAAATCCACCTTGGCCAAATACCATCCCCATGATATAACAAAGATTTGAACCATGGGCTAATAAGAACATCAAGCTAGTAACTAAAAACATGCATGAATCTCATGGCACAACCTCAAACATACTTTAATCTTGATGCAAGTATAGCCAAACCCCTTCCTAATCCTCTTCCAAACCAAACATGAAGCAAAAATTCTCTTCTTCCTTAGGATTTTCGGTCAAGAGAGAATGAAAGGATGATCAATTTTTTTTCTTTTCTTTTCTTCAATACACGGCAATAGGGGGTTCACTCACACACATTTTTTTTCATTCTTTATTACCCATGCTTATTTGTTTATTTCTTTTCTCCCTATGCACCAACAAAACATGTCTATGACATGTTTTGCCCATCCTCATTGTCATGGCGCCACCTCTTATAAAAGAGGGATATTTGACATGCAAGGCCATTGTTTTGCATGCATGCTTTAATTAGTCATTACACATTCCCCCATCATACTTCCAAAGTTTTCTACTAGGTCCTTTCTAGTGAAATTCACATTTATAACTCTAAATCAAAGCATCAAAAATGTCACACATGAGTTAACACATATTATAGGCAATAAAATAAATATTAAATTATTTTTATGCCTCGGTTTTGTGGTCCCGAAACCACATTCCGATAGGGTCGTTTTAAGGCTGTCACAACTCTCCCCCACTTAAGAAATTTTCGTCCCCGAAAATCTTACCGGTAAATAGATTTGGGTATCGCTCTTTCATAGAGTTCTCGGGTTCCCAAGTAGCTTCTTCTATCCCGTGTTTGAGCCATAACACCTTCACCAGTGGAACCCTTTTGTTTCACAACTCCTTCACTTCACGAGCTAGGATACGAATCGGTTCTTCTTCATAACTCATATCGGCTTGAATTTCACCCTCTGAGGGACTAATTACGTGCGACGGATCAGATCTATAGTGTCGAAGCATCGAAACATGAAAGACATCGTGAATCTTTTCAAGTTCAGGGGGCAAAATCAAACGATACGCAACTGGACCGACTCGTTCGGATATCTCATATGGCCCGATGAACCTTGGACTCAATTTGCCCTTGCGCCCAAATCTGAGTATCTTTTTCCAAGGCGAAACTTTAAGAAACACTTTATCTCCCACCTGATACTCAATGTCTTTTCGTTTCAGATCCGCGTACGACTTCTAACGATCGGAGGCTATCTTCAAATTTTCACGGATTACTCTTACTTTCTGTTCAGCATCTTTAATCAAATCCACTCCGAAAATTTTGTTCTCACCGAGCTCGGTCCAAAACAATGGTGTACGGCATTTACGCCCGTACAAGGCCTCGTAAGGCGCCATCTTAATACTTGATTGAAAACTATTGTTGTAAGCGAATTCAATCAAAGGTAAATATCGTTCCCATGAACCACTCGAACTCGAGGATGCAACATCTCAACATATCCTCAAGTATCTCAATTATTCGCCGGATTGACCATCGGTTTGGGGGTGAAAGGCGATGCTTGAAATGCAACTTGGTACCCAAAGCTTCTTGCAATTTCTTCCAAAATCGCAAGGTGAACCTCGGATCTCTATCCGACACAACAAAAATCGGTACCCGTGTAATCTCACAATGAGAAACGTACAATTCAGCTAGTTTATCCAATGAAAATCCGTGCATACGAGGATAAAGTGAGCCGACTTAGTCGGTCTATCAACAACAACCCAAATCGCATCCTTCTTACTAGTCGACAATGGCGGCCGGACACAAAGTCCATTGTGACTCGATCCCATTTCCACTCGGGTATCATGATCGGTTGAAGTAACCTCAAGGCACTTGATGTTCCGCTTTCACTTGTTGACATATTAAACATCTCAAACAAAGTCGGAGATGTCTCGCTTCATACCATGCCACCAAAATCGACATTTCAAATCGTTGTACATCTTCGTACTCCCGGGTGAATTGACATTCGGCTACAATGAGCTTCGCTCGAATCATCGAAATGAGTTCTCAATTTCTTGGAACACACAAATGATTTCGAACCTCAAACAATCGTCATCATCAATTTGAAACTTGATTCCTTGTTCGAACACACTCAGCCGTTTGCAACCAACTCATCGTCAACTTTCTGAGCTTCGCGAATTTGATGAGTCAATAATGGTTTGGCCTTTAATTCGGCTATTAACACATTGTCGGTTAGGATAGACAAGTGTACATTCATTGCTCGTAAAGCAAACAGTGATTTCCGGCTTAAGGCGTCCACAACCACATTAGCCTTTCCCTGGTGATAATCAATGACCAGCTCATAATCTTTCAACAACTCAAGCCAACGTCTTTGTCTCAGATTTAAGTCTCTTTGAGTCATCAAATATTTGAGACTTTTGTGATCCGAAAATACATGGCACTTCTCACCAAATAAGTAATGTCGCCATATTTTCAAGGCGAATAAGATGGCAGCTAATTCGAGATCATGGGTCGGATAATTTTTCTCATGTGGCTTTAATTGTCTAGACGCATAGGCCACAACTCGACCTTCTTGCATCAATACGCAACCTAACCCAAGTAGGGAGGCATCACTATAGATGACAAACTCTTTGCCGGATTCGGGCTGTACTAGTACCGAGCTTCCGTCAAATGAGTTTTCAATTGGTCGAAACTTTTCGACACTTTTCCGTCCATTCAAACTTGACATCTTTACAAGCAATTTCGTCATGGGTGTGGCTATCATCGAGAATCCTTTTACAAACCGTCGGTAGTAACCAAAGTCCCAAAAGCTCAACCTCGAATATTTCTTGGAGGCTTCCGGTTAAGTATGGTTGAAATTTTGCTCGGGTCGACTCGAATACCCGATGCAGATACCACATGACCCAAGAAGCTAACCTCTCTTAACCAGAACTCACACTTGCTGAACTTAGCATATAACTGCTTATCCCGTAAAATTTGCAACACTAATCTCAGGTGCTCCACATGTTCGGTCTCATCTCTTGAATAGACCAAGATGTCGTCAATGAACACAACTACGAACCGATCCAAATACGATCGAAGATCCGATTCATCAAATCCATAAATACCGCAGGGGCATTAGTGAGCCCAAACGGCATCACTAAGAACTCGTAGTGACCATATCTCGTTCTGAAGGCAGTTTTGGGTATGTCCGAATCCCGAATTCGCAACTGATAATAGCCCGATCTCAAATCTATTTTTGAGAACACTGAGGCTCCCTTCAGTTGATCGAACAAATCATCGATACGCGGTAACGGATATTTGTTCTTTATTGTCACTTTATTAAGCTGACGATAGTCGATGCACAACCTCATGGTTCCGTCCTTCTTTTTCACAAACAACACTGGTGCACCCCAAGGTGAAAAACTTGGTCGAGCGAAACCTCTATCCGTCAACTCTTGCAACTGAGCTTTCAACTCCTTCAACTCGGTTGGTGCCATACGATACGGAGCTATCGAAATTGGCGTAGTCCCAGGTACAAGCTCAATACCAAACTCTACTTCCGAACAGTGGTAAACCCGTAATTCTTCGGAAAAACATCCGGTATTCACAAACCACCAAGACCGATTCGGGTTTCTTTTCCAATTCCTTATCATCAAGTACATACGCAAGGTATGCTTCGCACCCCTTTCTTACATGTTTCTGGGCCAACATTGTTGATATTACAGCTGGCAACCCCTTTAAGTCCGTAGACTCAACTCGGATTATCTCGTTATTCGCGCACCTCAAATCAATAGTCTTGCTTTTGCAATTCACAACCGCATCATGCACGGTCAACCAATCCAAACCAAGAATAACATCAAATTCATCAAATGGCAAAAGCATCAGGTCCGCGGAAAGCGGGACCCTCGGATTATTAGGGACATTTCTTGCACACTTTGTCGACAAGCACGTAACGACCCAAGGGATTTGACACCGAATTACGAACTCGATGAGACTCAATAGGTAAAGTCTTCTTTGGATGCTAAGGTTTCGCATATATAAGAATGAGTAGAACCGTGGTCAATCAAAGCAATCACATTAGTATCAAAGAGAGTGAAAGTACCGGTGATAACATCGGGGAGGATGCTTCCTCTCGTGCACGGATGGCATATGCCCTAGCAGAGTACTGGTCTCGGATCGAACAGTACCGTGACAAGGGCCCCTCTCGACTACCACCCCTACCTCCTGAAATTCTTGGTGGTCTACCTCTAGTCATCATTCCACTAGGTCTTGCACCTTGCATCCTATTCTTCTCATCAAGCTCTGTACAATCTCTAATGAAGTGGTCCTTCGAACCGCATCCGTAACAAGCCCTATTGGTAGACTTACCCCAACATTCACCTATGTGTCTTCTCCCACATTGGGGGCATTCAGTTTCTCTTCACGGTTGTTGCCCACACTAGCTACCAAGTAGCTCGGAGTCCGTCAATGGTCGTGCTCTAATGGAAATTCCCGATCGTCCTCGATTTATTGGTGTCCTCCCGAACTTCTTTACAGTAGAGAATGGAGCTTTACCCGTCGATCTTTTGCGATAGTCTCTAGCTTCAAATTCAGCCTTCTTCTTCTCCTTTCCAAGTTCCTCCGCCTTGCGTGCTCGTTCAACTAGTGTTACGAATTCTTTTATCTCCAAAATACCCACTAGTAGCTTTAGATCTTCATTCAATCCTTCTTCAAACCTCTTGCACATAGCAACCTCATCAGCCACACACTCCCGGGCATACCAACTGAGTCTTACGAACTCATGTTAGTATTCAGATACTGTCATACGGCCTTGCTTGAGTTCCAAGAATTCCTTACGCTTTTGATCGATGAACTGTTGACTAATATATTTCTTTCGAAACTCCGATTGAAAGAAATCCCAAGTAACTCGTTCGTTTGGAACTATGGAAATCAAGGTCCTCCACCAATAGTAGGTGAGTCTCGCAACAAGGATATAGCACACTTTAGACATTCATCGGTGTGCATGATAGTTCATCAAACACCGAATGGTGTTATCAAGCCAGAACTCGGCCCTTTCGGCATCATCAGTGACTATGGCCCTGAACTCTTCAGCCCCGCGCTTCCTAATCAAGTCTACAGGTGGCTTACTCAACCTCACAGGGTCAGTAACTGATGGCATTACGGGCTCTTGGGGTGGATTATTCAAATTCGGGAATTGTTGGACAGCCGGATTGGTTCGGGCATATTGCGCGACCCACTCATTCATCATGGTGAAGAAGGCTTGTCTAGCCCCCTCACCCTGATTATTCGCAGATGACTGAGGTTCAACAGGCGGCGTCCCTTGTGCAGGAGCAGCTGCTACACTTTCAACGTCATCCGCCAAGGTTCTCTCTACACCGGGATCCATTTACTAATCAAAACAATAATTTTAACCGTCAGAAGTCATCACACATTTAAACATTAACATTAAGGCATGTATAGCTAGACTCATACGTGCTATGGTAGTCCTAGAACCAACTAAACCATAGCTCTGATACCAATAAAATTGTAACACCTCGAACCCGAGACCGTTGCCGGAGTCGAACACGAGTTGTTAACAGACTTCAAACCACTTATTGAGAACTTCCCAGACAAGCTGCCAATTTGTGTACTAGTCGCTTCAAAAATCATAACTTGAGTTTTACAACTTGAAAATCAGTTTTGTAATTTTTCCCTGAAACTAGACTCATATTTCTATCTATAGATTTTTTTCTAGAATTTTTGGTCAAGCCAATTAGTACAGTTTATTAGTTAAAGTCTCCCATGTTACAGGGGTCGACTACACTGACCTTCGTGTGTTACAACTCAAATAACTCCCTGTGCAGGGCTTCAATACTGATGCCGTTTGTTTCTATAGAAACTAGACTCAAATAGGAATTTATACATATATGGTATGACTCCTAATTCTCTCTGGTTAATTTATAATGAATTTTCAAATTTGGAACAGGGAATCCAGAAACCGTTCTGGCCCTGTTTCACGAAAACCCAAATATCTTTTAACATACAACTCATATGACCGTTTAGTTTCTTCCATATGAAAATGGATTCATCAAGGTTCATTTACATAATTTATTCACTATTTAACTCCATTCCTACTATTTTTAGTGATTTTTCACATCCACGTCACTGTTGCTGCCAGCATCTATTTCTAGGGTAGACTTTCTCTAACACATAGTTTCTATGATTCAACCACCCCTTTTACATATACCATTAACAAGCTTCATATTTAACATGCAATGGCATTAACACAAAATCCACCTTGGCCAAATACCATCCCCATGATATAACAAAGATTTGAACCATGGGCTAATAAGAACATCAAGCTAGTAACTAAAAACATGCATGAATCTCATGGCACAACCTCAAACATACCTTAATCTTGATGCAAGTATAGCCAAACCCCTTCCTAATCCTCTTCCAAACCAAACATGAAGCAAAAATTCCCTCTTCTTCCTTAGGATTTTCGGTCAAGAGAGAATGAAAGGATGATCAATTTTTTTCTTTTATTTTCTTCAATACACGGCAATAGGGGGTTCACTCACACACATTTTTTTTTTCATTTTTATTACCCATGCTTATTTGTTTATTTCTTTTCTCCTAATGCACCAACAAAACATGTCTATGACATGTTTTGCCCATCCTCATTGTCATGGCCGGCCACCTCTTATAAAAGAGGGATATTTGACATGCAAGGCCATTGTTTTGCATGCATGCTTTAATTAGTCATTACACATTCCCCATCATACTTCCAAAGTTTTCTACTAGGTCCTTTCTAGTGAAATTCACATTTATAACTCTAAATCAAAGCATCAAAAATGTCACACATGAGTTAACACATATTATAGGCAATAAAATAAATATTAAATTATTTTTATGCCTCGGTTTTGTGGTCCCGAAACCACATTCCGACTAGGGTCGTTTTAAGGCTGTCACACAATCCATACTGAAAATCACATCAAATTCATCGAATGACAACAACATCAGATTAGCCGGAAAACATAAATCCTGATTCATTAACAGACAATTCTTCCAGACTTTGACAACCAAAACACATTTGCCTAAGGGGTTCGATACTCTAATCACAAATTCAGTAGACTCTACAGGAAAAGTCTTACTAGATACTAAATTCATATATATATAAGAATGAGTTGATCCTGGATCTATCAATGCAATCACATTAGTATCATAGAGAGTGAAAGTACCAGTTATAACATCTAGAGATGACACTTTTTCACGAGCACGAACAACGTAGGCTCTAGCAGGTGCTCTGGCCTCAAACCTCACAGCTGAATCCTTTTTCGTCCCACTACTTCCACTTATATTTTTAGCAACTCTAGGTGGTCTATCTCTATTCGATGTGTTACTTGGTCTCACATTCTAAAGTTTGTCTTTCTCATTTAGCTCAAGGCAATCTCAGATGAAGTGATCTAGCAAACCACATTTGTAACAAGCTTTATTATTTTTATTCCAACATTCTCTATAATGTCGCCTCCTACACTATTGACACTCAGGTTTGTTGTCTCTCACACTGCCAACACTGGCTACTAAAGCAACTTGAGCTTTAGAACCTGAGTATTGTTTTCTACGATCTCTGTTCGAATACTAATTTGAAGCATTTGGGCGAGCGTACGAATCTTTGAATTTCTTTGAAAAAGATTGATATGGCTTACTCATCGATCTTTTTCTCCAGTCTCTAGCCTCTAAATCTGTTTTTCTCTTTTCTTTCCTAAGATCATCTACTTTACAAGCCCTTTCAACTAGAACGACAAATTCTTTCAACTCTAGAATTCCAGCTAGAAGTTTTATATCTTCGTTTAGCCCATCAACAAACCGCCTGTACATTATTTCCTTAGTAGACACATACACTCGAGCATACTTGCTTAGCCGTACGAATTCTTTTTCATACTTAGTAACAGTAATTCAGCCTTGTTTTAACTCTAGAAACTCTTTATGCTTTTGATCAAGGAATTGTTGACTTATATATTTCTTTCAGAACTCCATCTGAAAGAATTATCAGATAACCCGTTCTTTCTGAACCAGAGATATCAGTGTTTTCCACCATTGATATGCGGTGTCTCTCAACAAAGATACAACACATTTAATACATTCATCAAGAGTACAAGATAATTCAGTAAATACTCAAATCGTATTTTCGAGCTAGAACTCAGCTCTCTCAGCATCAACATCAATAGTAGCTCGAAACTCTTCAGCCATATGTTTACAAATCTTATCTACTAGTAGCTTGTTCAACTATATCGGGTTTATAACTTGAGGAACAACAGGAATTTGTTGAGGAATAGGTCAGGGCGGAGGTTACTGAGCAGCCGACTTCTTTCAAACGAACTCCGTGAACCACTTGTTCATCATTTGAAAAAAGACTTGTTTAGCCTCTCCCTCGTGGCTACTCATTACAGGCCTAGAATCTGATGGCACTGCCCCTTAAGTGGGAGCAGGCACATTACTCTCTACATCATCGACTATAGCTTGTTCGGGATCTATTACTATACGAAAACACAATTTAAGCTGTCAGGAATCATTACACTATCGCAAAGTATATATGATATGTATAGCTAGACTCTCATACACGCTACGTTAGTCATAGAATCATCTAAATCGTAGCTTTGATACTAATAAAATGTAACACCCCTAAATCATATCTGTCGTCGCAGTAGGCTTATGAGGTATTACCGATGAATACACAACGTATAGCATACATTAATCAACTATGAAGCATTCATTCTCATAAATCATTCAACACAATCACATTGTCCCTTATAAGGTCCTATGAGGCCTTAAACATGCTTTAGACGTGATTCGGGACTAAATCAATATCATACAAAAATTTTGGAAACTTAGAAAAATTTCAACCATACAGGGGTCACACGCCCGTGTGAACAGGCCATGTGCCACACACGGCTCCAAACACGTCCGTGTCTTAGGCTGTGTGGAAATAGGGCATACATACTGACTTGGGTCACACTGCCAACCACACACCCGTATATATAGCCTGCGTACCCTTCGAAGTGGCCACACACGCCCTTCTGCCAGGCTGTGCACTAGGCCATGCCAAAACTGTAGGGTATACTGACTTATACAACACGACCAAGTCACACGCCCATGTGTTAAGCCATGTACCAATTAGGGGGTATACTAACTTGGACCATACGGCCAGTCACACACCCATGTGTGAGACCATGTGGAGCATATTGACTTCATTTTAATAACAAAATTAGGGGACACATGGCCATGTAACATGCTCTCCTAAACAACCAAAATAGGCCATTTCAACATTCAATTATGCAGCCAAAAACATCAACCAAATGTACAATTCACACAATATCCCTTTCAACCAATTTCAATACTCAATTCAATGTCAGTTACCTAATCAAATACTTATCAACTCAATTTTTAAAATCATACTTCATCAAAGCATTTCTCAAACATTTAAACTCCATAATTCAATTAACCACACTCATACAAAACATACCAAAATAAGCCATTTCTATTAGCTGAACATACATCAATATTAACATCATTTACAAGCCAACTCTCATGGTTATAATCACAACAAAAATACCACATCTAGCTTATACATGCCATATACCATATATACATAACTCAAAAGTACCAAATAGATGTCCGATAGTGCGCTGATATTCCCGACGACTTCCGGATCTGAGCTAGCCTTGATTCACTATAAAACATAGAAAAATAACACGAAGTAAGCTTCATAGCTTAGTAAGCTCGTATGTAAATAACTTAATTCATCGAATAAATGTAAATCAACCAATTTCACATTAACTACAAACCTTTCTCATGTGTTAAAACATGATTAAATGCCAGCTCATGTAACTTTCTCTATTTAATACTTGAATAGGTTTTGTACATACCTGTATCGCCTCATACTAACATCTTTCTCAATCACATCATTCATTTACCTGTTGAACCATTCAGAATAGAAATTGGATACTCAAAAGTCTCATACGATAAGTACCTATACCATGGCCTGTAGCCAAATGAAGGTGACTTATCTGAAGAACAATTATCATGGCCTAAAGCCAAATCATCTGATATGCATGGCTCAAAGCCAAATCGGTATAACTCACACCTGAAGTGCTAATATCATGGCCCGAAGCCAAGTCAACTTATCATCTTATAATATGACACTAGTATCCAAATCTATTCCTACAGTTCAACCGGGACTTCACACTCTCTGTTTTTATGATCGAATGCATTCGTAGAGTCATTTTCACAATTTGAACTTTATCCATAATCCCATAATCACAGTTTATGCAATACCAAAGCATTTAACATACTTTTAAAATGAAATTTCTACATACAAACTTACCTCGAGTATGAAAATGGCAAAATGAGTTAATTACTCGATAATCTTGCCTTTCCCCCGATCTAATTCTGGATTCCCCTTTTCTTGATCTAAATATATTCAAAATTAACTTATTTAATAAACCACTCATTCAATTTAGTCCAAAACATACATTTAGGCCTATTTACACATTAGCCTCTAAACTTTCACATTTAATCAATTTAGTGCCTATTTCACAAATACACAAAATTCACACAATTTCAATAAACCCAAGCTTAGCCAAATTACAATGTGCCCCTAGCAGCCTATAACTTTCATTTATTTCACATTTCAACCACTTAATTTTCACATTTCACAATTTAATCCCTATTATGCATTTTCATCAAAAATCACTTTACAAAACATGAAAATCTATCATCAAAAATTCATATTTCATCTTCAAACACCAAAGAACACCATCAATGACAACTCTTAAAATCTTTAACAGTTTCAAAGTTAAAGGTATGGGCTAGCTAGATTGAGCTGCAACGGTTACAAAAACATAGAAATCATAAAAAAAAACATGACAAAATACATACCTAATTGCTTGAATTTTGCCTAGCCAAATGAAGAACCCTAGTTCTTCTTGTTCTTCTTTTAATTTCGATTAAAAAGATGATAATGAAGCATAAATTTATTTTATTTTATCTATTAAATCATTTATTATCCATTTTACTATTTTAACCTTAAGTATATATCATTAAAGCTCATTTATACATGTCCATTAATGTCCTCTTACTATCCAAATGGTTTAATTAACATTTAAAGCCATCATATTTAAAAATCAAGCCTATTTGACACCTTTAACAAGTAGAATGCAACTTTTGCATTTTACGCGATTTTGTCCTTTTTCTCAAATTGACTATTTAAACGATAAAATTAGCTCACAGAATTTTCACACATATCAAATAACATGCTGTAAATACCAAAAATAATATTAAAATAATTTTTTGACATCAGATTTATTGTTCCGAAACCAATGGTCCGATCTAGCTAAAACCGAGTTATTACAACTACTATCCTAAGGCTCTATCCCTGTCAACAGTAGTAAGGATATGATTTTAAGCATGATTTGCTCCATTTCCTTAGTTTTGATTTTGAATTTCAAAATTCAACTATTTGGTCCTTCTTTGAGCTACTTGTCTTCTCCTTTGTCTGAAAGTCCGTTCTATTTCAGGATCTACTGGGAGTAAGTTGATAATTTGATCAATACTTATAAATACCTAAAATAATCACAGAAAAAATAATTAAATCAAAATTAAACAGAAATTTGACCAAAATGAAAAATTAATAATTTACAAATAATGTCTTTAAACAAAACCCGACAACTACACCAAAAACTTGGAATGAAGGAAATATGCAAGTGTAAACAATCCTATCAAGTGATAAAGTGACAAGAATGTCGAGATATTGTACCCACAAGGATTGTACAAGTGAATATTTATGAAATGTAAAATTAAACAATTTCGTGAGGAAAAATATGTTGATTTGAAAGAGGCGATACAAAAACCAAAAATTAACTAAGTGATTAACTAAGAAAATAAAATTCCAAATCCACGATTTCTAAAAATGAGTTTAATCAATATGACATAAATGTTTTAGATCAATTTTATTTTTTGACTTAGAATTATTAAAACTATATTCATGTTGTTACGAATAATTTCATGGCAACTGTAACACCCTGAATTTGGGCCTAGAAGTTTTGGGCCTTGAGCATGGGAGTGGTTGAAGACATCTTATAATATTTTGTTGTGCATGTAAATTTCATTAATGAAGGCTTGTTTTAGTGGTTAAGTGTGCTGAGAAGTGTTGGAAAAGTCCTGGGTTCAAATCTGGGCTCTAGCAAAAATTTTGGTTTAAGGTGAATCAAACCCTGGGTGTAGTAGGTAGGCCTTAAGAATATTGTTGGGGAAATTGTGCCACAAAAAGGAGTGTGGTGTAGTGGCAAGGTAGCACCACTTAGGGGACAAGGAAGTCACGCCATAGAGGAAGCAAGGGGTCCAAGGTTCAAGTCTTGGCTGTTGCAATATATTTTGGTTTTTCTTTTCAATAAATCTGCAAGCAAGTAGGTGCGCTTTAAAGTTTAATATGTTGGATTTATGACACAAATGAGTTGATGGCCTAGTGGTGGTGGCGTGAGTTGGCATGTGAGAGGACTTTGGTTCAAATCCCTTGGCACGTAAAGGTTGATTATTTTGCTATGTTGGGACAGAAAGAGTTGGTGTTGGTTTTAAACTCTAATGATGGAGGGATCCCACATCGGGAAGCTAACATAAGAGTGGGTGCGAAGCTGGCTTTAAATAGAGAGAACCATGAGGAGAGTAAAGGTACCTTTCTTAGCTGATCCCTTTCACTTTATGGCGTGCTCAATTGGGTTGGGTGTCGGCTAAGTGTGCTCGGAGTGCGGATTAACTCCAGTCTCTTATCAGGATTATCGCGTCGTAGATATCATCATCAATCATCATCAACCAGTTGTGTAAACGACACTCTCCCTTAGACTGAATCGGTAAAAGCTAAAATACCAAAACGTTGGTATTTTGTGAACTCAAAATCATGCGAGCGCTCCTGAGACAGTTGCTACTGAATAAGGTGCATTTGAATGATTAGAGTGCAGAGTGTGCATTTTCGTGCACAACGGTATTTTTGGGCTTAATGGGCCGAAAACGGGCCAATGGGCCAAAGAGCCCACTTTGGTAAAAAAACGAGGTGAAGTACTTGGTAAACGTTATAATGAGCATGAATCCTTAGCAATAGGTAATAATTACTAAAATACCCTTATGCATGCAAAATTCCGATTTTACCCTAGGGTTATTTTTTTCTGAAAAGCATTTATGTTCTGTTTCTGTACACGTATGCCATGACATATTATTTCTGTTGCATAGGACATGGTTTTATATTGATAGAGGAAGCGTTCTGGCAGCCTTGCTACAATCTGGAGGCATCGCCACATATATCGATACGGTGACTTCACACAATATCCGCGACCTCATTTGCAATCTTGTGGCTTTGCCACATATATATATCTGTTCTGGTGGCCTAGCCACAATATCTGTATCTGGTGACTTCCTCATAATATCTGGCAGCCTCGCTGCAATTTCTTTGGTGTGTAGCGGTTGGGTAGGTCGAGTAGTCTCCCCACATGGTGTCAGGCTAGTACAAGAGTGTTATTAATGGCTCTAGGTTGAGATTTCTACATTCATGATATATTTGTTCTGTATCTGCTATGGGCCTATGGGTTTCATTCTGATTTCTGTACTGGGCCAAGGCCTAGATAAGTCTGACTCTAAGGTTTGATCTATTTTGGGCTATGGTTGGGTTATGTTACACACTGAGTTTTCGTAAACTCGCCCCGTTTATTAACCTTTCAGGTAATTTCTAGCCTTAGACGGATTGGAGCTGCGAGGGGCTCGGAGGAAGCCACGCATACTATTTATGTTACAGTTTTGATTATTACTTTTAAATGTTTTTATGTGGGTTGTGGTAAAGCCATTGTAATTTTCTGGATTTCAAATTTGGAATTTTATTTATTGTTCTTATAATTGCTAGTACTAGAACACTGTTTTCCAAAGCAACTACTATTGTTCAAAACATCACGTATCCGCAATTGTTTTTAAATTTAGCTTCCGCAACTACCAAGATTTTTACAAAGTTGTTAAGAATGTTATTCAGCTGAGGTTTTCTAACATGGTTTAAAAAGGGTATAAGTTTTTAATTATTAAGAAGGGTTTTTAATGGAAACATGGTTTTCGAAAAACACTTCAATGTGACACGCCATATTTGAGCCAAACTTCCAGGCCAGGTTTGGGGTGTTACATTTAGTGGTATCAGAGCCTGGGTTGCAACAACTCGGCTGTGGATTGGGTTTTCAAAGATTGAACTTCAGAAAATTATTTTCAACCATGTGCTCAGTTTGAAGTATTTCTCTTAAAAAGTATGGCCCACCGAGTCTCCGGCGCCGAATCTGTAAGTATTATGAATACTTTTGTCTGTTTAGAAATTGAAATACTGTGGATTCTTTAGATATTGGTCTGAATTTAAATTTGGTATTTATTTTATGTGGATGTGATGTTTGGATATAAAAATTGTATATATGTGTGATAAATATGTGTCTGCTTCAGTGAATAAGTGTTTTATGTATGAGATGTTTCAAGTTCTAGTTGACATGTAATAGTGATAGTAGGATCAAAGTGCGCAGCGGTAACGTAGTGGGTAGATGTTACACGACCACCCTGTTAGATGGAAATTACGGGGACGAAATTTCTTTAAGGGAGGTAGAGTTGTAACACCCTGAATTTGGGCCTAGAAGTTTTGGGCCTTGAGCATGGGAGCGGTTGAAGGCAGCTTATAATATTTTGTTGTACATGTAAATTTCATTAATGAAGGCTTGTTTTAGTGGTTAAGTGTGTTGAGAAGTGTTGGAGAAGTCCTGGGTTCAAATCTGGGCTCTAGCAAAAATTTTGGTTTAAGGTAAATCAAACCCTGGGTGTAGTAGGTAGGCCTTAAGAATATTGTTGGAGAAATTGTGCCACAAAAAGGAGTATGGTGTAGTGGCAAGGTGGCGCCACTTAGGGACAAGGAAGTGACGCCATAGAGGAAGCAAGGGGTCCAAGGTTCAAGTCTTGGCTAATGCAATATATTTTGGTTTTTCTTTTCAATAAATCTGTAAGCAAGTAGGTGCGCTTTAAAGTTTAATGTGTTGGATTTATCACACAAATGAGTTGATGGCCTAGTGGTGGTGGCATGAGTTGGCGTGTGAGAGGACTTTGGTTCGAATCCCTTGGCACGCAAAGGTTGATTATTTTGCTATGTTGAGACGGTAAGAGTTGGTGTTGGTTTTAAACTCTTGTGATAGAGGGATCCCACATCGGGAAGCTAACATAAGAGTGGATGCGAAGCTGGCTTTAAATAGAGAGAACCATGTAGAGGGTAAAGGTACCTTTCTTGGCTGATCCCTTTCGCTTTATGGCGTGTTCGTTTGGGTTGGGCGTCGGCTAAGAGTGCTCAGAGCGCGGATTAACTCCAATCTCCTATCAGTATTATCGCGTGGGAGATATCATCATCAATCGTCATCAACTAGGTGTGTAAACGACACCCTCCCTTAGACTGAATTGGTAAAAGCCGAAATACCGAAACGTTGGTATTTTGTGAACTTACGAGCGTGCGAGTGCTCATGACACAGTTGTTAATGAATATGGTGCATTTGGATGATTACAGTGCAGAGTGTGCATTTTCGTGCACAACAGTATTTTTGGGCTTAATGGGCCGAAAACGGGCCTATGGGCCAACAGGCCCACTTTGGTAAAAAGACGAGGTAAGTACTTCTGATTACTTGGTAAATGCTAGAATGAGCATGAAACCTTAGCAATAGGTAATAATTACTGAAATACCCTTATGCATGCAAAATTACGATTTTACCCCTAGGGTTATTTTTTTCTGAAAAGCATGATGTTCTGTTTTTGTATACGTATGCCATGGCATATTATTTCTGTTGTATGGGACATGGGTTTATATTGATGGAGGAAGCGTTCTGGCAGCCTCGCTACAATCTGGTGGCCTCGCCACATATATCTGTTCTGGTGACTTCGTCACAATATCTGGCAGCCTCGCTGCAATTTGGTGTCTTCGCAACATATATATATATATCTGTTCTGGTGGCCTAGCCACAATATCTGTATCTGGTGACTTCGTCAAATATCTGGCAGCCTCGCTGCAATTTCTATGGTGTGTAGCGGTTGGGTGGGTTAAGTAGTCTGCCCACATGGTGTCAGGCTGGTACGAGGGTGTTATAGATGGCTCTGGGTTGGGATTCTGCATTCATGATATATTTGTTCTATATCTGCTATGGGCCTATGGGTTTCATTCTGATTTCTGTACTGGGCCAAGGCCTAGATAAGTCTGACTCTGAGGTTTGATCCATTTTGGGGTATGGTTGGGTTATGTTACGCACTGAGTTTTCGTAAACTCACCCCGTTTATTAACCTTTCAGGTAATTTCCAGCCTTAGGCAGATCGAAGCTGCGAGGGGCTCGGAGGAAGCCACACACACTGTTTATGTTACAGTTTTGATTATTACTTTTAAGTGTTTTTATGTTGGTTGTGGTAAAGCCGTTGTAATTTTCTGGATTTCAAATTTGGAATTTTATTTATTGTTCTAATAATTACTAGTATTAGAACACTGTTTTTCAAAGCAACTACTGTTGTTCAAAACATCACGTATCCGCAATTGTTTTTAAATTAAGCTTCCGCAACTACCAAGATTTTTACAAAGTTGTTAATAATGTTATTCAGCTGAGGTTTTCTAACAAGGTTTAAAAAGGGTATAAGTTTTTAATTATTAAGAAGGGTTTTTAATGGGAGCATGGTTTTCGAAAAACACTTCAATGTGACACGCCAGATTCAAGCCAAACTTCCAGGCCGAGTTTGGGGTGTTACATTTAGTGGTATCAGAGCCTGGGTTGCAACAACTCGGCTGTGGATTGGGTTTTCAAAGGTTGAATTTTAGAAAATTATTTTTAACCACGTGCTCAGTTTGAAGTATTTCTCTTAAAAAGTGTGGCACACCGAGTCTTCGGCGCCGAATTCGTAAGTCTTCTGAATACTTTTGTCTTTTTAAAAATTAAAATAATGTGGATTCTTTAGATATTGGTTTGAATTTAAATTTGGTATATATTTTATGTGGATGTGATGTTTGGATATAGAAATTGTATATATGTGTGATAAATATGTGTCTGCTTCAGTGGATAAGTGTTATATGTATGAGATGTTTCAATTTCTAGTTGAAGTGTGATAGTGATAGTAGGATCAGAGTGTGCAGAGGTAACGTAGTGGGGTAGATGTTACACGACCACCCTGTTAGATGGAAATTTCGAGGACAAAATTTCTTTAAGGGAGGTAGAGTTGTAACACCCTGAGTTTGGGCCTGGAAGTTTTGGGCCTTGAGCATGGGAACGGTTGAAGGCAGCTTATAATATTTTATTGTGCATGTAAATTTCGTTAATGAAGGCTTGTTTTAGTGGTTAAATGTGCTGAGAAGTGTTGGAGAAGTCCTGGGTTCAAATCTGGACTCTAGCAAAAATTTTGGTTTAAGGTAAATCAAACCCTGGGTGTAGTAGGTAGGCCTTAAGAATATTATTGGGGAAATTGTGCCACAAAAAGGAGTGTGGTGTAGTGGCAAGGTGGCGCCACTTAGGGGACAATGAAGTGATGCCATAGAGGAAGCAAGGGGTCCAAGGTTCAAGTCTTGGCTCTTACAATATATTTTGGTTTTTCTTTTCAATAAATCTGGAAGCAAGTAGGTGCATTTTAAAGTTTAATGTGTTGGATTTATGACACAAATGAGTTGATGGCCTAGTGGTGGTGGCGTGAGTTGGCATGTGAGAGGACTTTGGTTCGAATCCCTTGTCATGCAAAGGTTGATTATTTTGCTATGTTGGGACAGCAAGAGTTGGTGTTGGTTTTAAACTCTGGTGATGGAGGGATCCCACATCGGGAAGCTAACATAAGAGTGGATACGAAGCTGGCTTTAAATAGAGAGAACCATGAGGAGAGTAAAGGTACCTTTCTTGGCTGATCCCTTTCACTTTATGTCGTGCTCGTTTGGGTTGGGCATCAACTAAGAGTGCTCAGAGCGCGGATTAACTCTAGTCTCTTATCAGGATTATCGTGTGGGAGATATTGTCATCAATCGTCATCAACTAGGTGTGTAAACGACACCCTCCCTTAGACTGAATCTGTAAAAGCCGAAATACCGAAACGTTGGTATTTTGTGAACTCGTGAGCGTGCGAGCGCTCGTGAGACAGTTGTTAATGAATATGGTGCATTTGGATGATTAGAGTACAGAGTGTGGATTTTCGTACACAACGGTATTTTTGGGTTTAATGGGCCGAAAACGGGCCAATAGGCCAACGGGCCCACTTTGGTAAAAAGACGAGGTAAGTACTTCTGATTACTTGGTAAACGTTAGAATGAGCATGAAACCTTAGCAATAGGTAATAATTATTGAAATACCCTTATGCATGCAAAATTACGATTTTACCCCTAGGGTTATTTTTTTCTGAAAAGCATGATGTTCTGTTTTTGTATACGTATGCCATGACATATTATTTCTGTTGCATGGGACATGGGTTTATATTGATGGAGGAAGCGTTCTGGCAGCCTCACTGCAATCTAGTGGCTTCGCCACATATATCTGTTCTGGTGACTTCGTCAAAACATCTGGCAGCCTCGCTGCAATCTGGTGGCTTCGCCACATATATATATATATATATCTGTTCTGGTGGCCTAGCCACAATATCTATATCCGGTGACTTCGTCACAATATCTGGCAGCCTCGCTGTAATTTTTGTGGTGTGTTGCGATTGGGTAGGTCGAGTAGTCTCCCCAAATAGTGTATGTAATGCCTTGATTTTCAGGATTTTTTTTGGGTTTCTGTGATTTTTGGTAAATTTTGGAATTTTGGTGTTCTGAATATTTGAATTTGTTTAAATGTGTTAGTAGGTCTTTAGAAGGCCGTTAAACATGGTAAAATATCAAAGTTAGATTTTAAGTGAATAGGAGACTGGGTTAAGTGGGCTTTAAGAAGAACTTTGCAAGTCATGACACAAATAAAGCTTTGCTAAAGTGGCAAGGTGGCGCCACTAGATTCCAAAAAAAAAAGTGGCGCATGGGAAGGAATTGAAGGTCCAAGGTTCGAGTCGCAAGGTAGGCATGTAGTTACTTTTCGGCACATGATCACTCAAGAGAATTTCGGCAAGGGCCTTAGGGAGGTTGGTCCGATAGCTTTAGTTGATATTAGGGTTAGGTTCTTTTCTTTTTCTATCTTGGAGGATTAGGGTTAGCCACCTGAAAGTTTTCATTCATTCATTCTGAGTTCTCACAAAAGCCGAAAACGCAAGTTCCTCTTCTTGATGCCGAATTTTCTCCCTCTCTTTTTCTCCATTTTCTTTCTTTCCTTATGCTTCTTCTATTAGCCAAAACCTTCTGATCACCCTACTCACCTTCTCTGTCGATCCCATCCTCCACAAAACCTCCATAGCCGATTGCCATAAAAGCCGAATCCTGAAACTCACTACTTGTGCCGATTTCTCCAAAGCCAAAATCCTTCAGTACTTTTGTTCCTCTTGATCAACATTCATCTTCTCTAAACCCTTGGTACCGGTCGACAGCATTATTCCAAGGTTATAGCCTCGAATCATCATCCTCTTCACCACTTAAAAAGCTGAAATACCATAAGACTTAGGGGCTTATAGTCGAAACTTCAGATCTCCTGGATTCGGGTTTTGCCATCATTTAGAGGATAGATCTACATCAGATCTGCATAGAAATCAAAGAGGAATAAGTTGTAAGTGCTCATTACTTCAGATCTAGTCTTATTTCTTTCAAGTTAGAAAAAGTCGAAGTCCCTAAAGGTTAGGGAGGCTGTCGATTTGGGCATGTAGCTCTAAGGGATGTTATAATTGTTTTATTTTGATAATAGTGTGATCTAGAGGCTACTGATCGAAGGCTTGGACAAGTGGAATGACTGGATCTAAACCTAGTCGCCAATTTCGGCAAAGGTAGGATCGATAGTGCCTAACGTGCTTTTGGTCGAATATGGTAAGGGGGTAAATACGTAGTTCATTTTTGATAGTTAGATTAACGTGTTAGTAATCCAATTGTAGGCAGTTCATGTGTGTGGATCTCGTCAGCATATCGTACAAACAGGTGTGTAACTAACACCCTTTCATAGTCTAGATCGGCAAAAGCCGAAAAGCCAAAATGCTGAAAAACCAGTATTTTGTGGACTTGCGAGTGTGCAAATGCTCGTGAGGTAAATCGATTAATGTTTTTGGTAAACTACAATGTTTAGACTACAGAGTGCATGATTTCTGTGCCTTCGATATTTTGGGCTTTATGGGCCAAAATTAGGATAATGGGTCAACGGGCCCAATTCGATAAGAACCCTCGGTAAGTGTTTCTGTTAGTACGTGAAAGGTGGGAATTTGCATGAAAACCCTTTAAAACTGATAAAATTACTGAAATACCTTTATAGGTGGACACTTTACAGATTTACCCCTAGGAGTAAAATTACTGATGTACCCCTAGAGTTAAGGTTGACTTGAATGCATGTTTGACTGCTATTATTTATTGCATTCCATGTTATTATTATTATCTGATGCATGGGACTGGGATATTGACGGAGGAAGTACTGAAAGTGGCTTGTCCATGTACTGGAGGCTTTGCCTCAACTTATTGATAACTGAGCAGCAATGCTGCAACTGTGGAGTGTAGGGCTGGGTGGGTTTAGCTATTCCCTATATGGAGTGTAGGGCTGGTACACGTGGAGTGTAGCGGTTGGTTATAGGCTGGGTTGGGCTTGCATAAACGAATATGTCTGATCTGTTCTGGAATGGGCCTCTGGGCCATACTGATATCTGAAAATGGGGCTAAGGTCCAGTTTATTCTGAAAAGGGCTTGGGCCCAACACATATTGTTATCTAAATGGGCTTAGGCCCAATGGGCTTGAGCTGACTTGGGCTTTGAATGGGTTTTCCATACACACTGAGTTTTCCAAGCTTACCCCTTTCCCTTCCATCCTTGCAGGTGAGCCCTAGTTGGTGGACTTGGAGTTGGGCGGGATTTAGAGTAGCCACGAAGATTAATTTCTATTTTTTTTTAAGTTTCGCAATTATTATTTTGATTATTTTGTTTCTGGTTTAAGTTGTAATAAGGCCGCTCTTTTTATTATTTTATTTATTTTGGGTTATTAAATTGGTTAGCTTTAGGGCGCGGTTTATAAAAGTTTCCTATTTTCAAAATATCACGATACCCGAGCAAAGCTTCCGCAATGTAAAAGTTTTCAAAGGAAATGAATATTTTAAATAGACTTAAACTTAATTAATTATTTGTGAACTAGTAACAGGCTTAAAGTGTGGCAATGGATGTGTGCATGTTTAGGATTGGATCCGTGAAGAGCTTGGTACTTAAGCAGTCCAACAGACTCACCTCCTCTTTTCTGGCTTCCTACCTGGTGCACAGCTTCCGTTCACTTTAACTTAAAACAAAACTTTCTTCAAACCCTAAGAAAGATTTTTGGATAAAACATAACTTCTTTAGTAACTTTCCCCATGCGACACGCTGAATTCGGCCGTAACGTCTAGGCCGGGTTTGGGGTGTTATATTTAGTGGTATCAGGGCCTGGTTGCAACAACTCGGTTGTGGATCGGGTCCGAAAATGTTTTCAAAACTTTGAGCCCAAACAGGGTATTTTTGAAAAATCTGATTTCTGAAAACAAATTTTTTGTTGAAAGGAGATAATTTCCAAACCTGTTTCTTTAAACCAAAAGTGTGAGAAATGGATTTCAAAAAGGCCTAAATCTTTTGAGTTTGTCTGAAAACTGATGAGGTGGCACACTGAATCCCCGGCACCAAGTCTGTAAGTATCTTTCTATTTTATATACTAAGTTGTATTGTAGATAGTACTGAGCCTTAGAGATAGTACTATAGATAATGTAGCATTAAGGCTACAAAACTGAGACTGTGGGCTAAATTAAGCCTTAGGGTACTGAGACTGTAGCTAAACTGCGGTCGCGCGAGAATAACTCTGAAACTTTATCTATTCATAAGATATTCTGTAATAAACAGTAGAAACAGTAGACTAACGACATAAAATTCGTAATTAGATAAATCGATATGAGTACGAGAGCTACTCGGGGAAGAGGCCGTGGTCGAGGCCGAGGTAGTACTCAAGCTGGATCTTCGTCTTCTGAACACATACCAACTGGAGTGGCACGACCACCACCGGTGGATGAAAATAGGCCGTATGATCGGGCCGCGGGGGACGACGCTCTGTCCCAGGCCATGTTGAGAGTTTTGGAAAGGGTGGCCAGAAGAGCTAATGTCGGGCCCATGAATAGGGGGTCCATTTCTGAGCGACTCCGGGCCAACGGAGCTGAGGTTTTGAGGGGTATATCTGGAGTAGCCCCAAATGTGGCTGAGTACTGTCTGGAAGCCATGGAGCGGATTATGGATGACTTGGACTGCTCAGTGGAGTAGAGGTTAAAAGGGGCGGTGTCATTACTGTGGGACGAGGCGTATCAGTGGTGGATCACTGTGAGAGAGGGTACCCCAGCTGAGAGGGTAACTTGGGAGTTGTTCAAGAAATCCTTCAAGGCGAAATATGTCGGAGCTAGCTATGTGGATTCACGAAAAAAGGAATTCCTGAACCTGACTCAGGGTAGCAAGACCGTTGCAGAATATGAGGCGGAGTTCCTGCGATTGAGCCGGTACGCTAGTGGCATTGTCTCCACCGAATATGAGCGCAGTGTTCGTTTTGAGGATGGCCTCAAGGATGAGCTAAGGGTGCTCATAGCTCCGTAGAGGGAGCACGATTTTGCTGCACTGGTAGAGAAGGCTAAGATAGCCGAAGAGGTGAAGCAAGCCAAATGAAAGAATCGCGACAGGGATCGAAACCGGTTCAGGAGGGATGCTGGTCTAGCTGTTGCTGCAAACTGAAATGTTAAGAGAGCTAGGATGGAGGAACCAGTTCGAGTAGATCAGGTGAACACAGTTAGACCACAAGCTTGTGGAGATTATGGTAGAATGCATCTAGGGGAATGCTGGAAGCGTTCTGGGGCTTGTCTTCATTTTGGATCAAAGGAACATAGGACTAGGGATTATCCTAGGAGGCCAGCTCAGACTCAAGTGGCTAAACAAGGGGCTGTGCAACCTGTCCAACCAGCGCGAGGTGGACCGCTGCAGCTGAGAGGTCGTGGCCAAGGTCGCAGTGGCAATGGCTATGGACGTGGGGAACCTGGTAGGGGTACTGTTAATGCTGAGGCTCGTCAGCCAGCTTTGGTATATGCTGCTCGTCGCCGTGAGAAGGGTGACGCACCTGATGTCATAATTGGTATGTTTTTAATCTCTTGTGTACCTTATATTACTCAGATAGATGTGGGGTCAACTCATTCGTATGTTTCATGTGACATTTCTAGGGCATTGGGTGTTCAATTTGAGGAGACTACGTGTGGGGTAACTGTGATAAGTCCTTTAGGCCACTCAGTTAAAGTAGAAAAACTCTTTAGGGAGGTGCCTTTAGAGACTCAAGGTAGGATTTTCTGTGGAGACCATCAGAACTGTTAGGGAATTTCGGGATGTTTTCCCAGAAGAGCTTCCTGGATTACCTCCGAATCGGGAGGTTGAGTTTGGAATCGATTTGCTGCCTGGAACAGCTCCAGTATCCATTGCACCCTATAGGATGGCACCAAAGGAGTTAGTGGAACTGAAAGTTCAAATCCAAGAGTTGTTAGATAGAGGCTTCATTAGACCTAGTGTGTCTCCATGGGGAGCACCGGTCCTATTTGTGAAGAAAAAGGACGGGACGATGCGCATGTGCATCGATTATCACCAGTTGAACAAACTGACAATAAAGAACAAATATCCACTGCCAAGAATTGATGACTTATTTGACCAACTTAGAAGAGCTTCGGTATTTTCGAAGATTGACCTTCGATCTGGATACCATCAGCTAAGGGTAAAGGAAGTGGATATTCATAAGACAGCATTCAGAACTAGATATGGTCATTACGAGTTCTTAGTTATGCTGTTTGCGTTAACGAATGCACTTGCCGCTTTCATGGATTTGATGAATCGGGTATTCCAACCTTGTCGTGGTAGTTTTCATCGATGATATTCTGGTATATTTGGAAACCGAGGAGAAACATGAGGAGCATCTACATATTGTACTGCAAGTGCTGAGAGAGAAGCAACTGTATGCGAAGTTTAGTAAGTGTGAATTCTGGTTGCGAGAAGTGGCTTTTCTAGATCATGTGGTTTCTGCTGAAGGAATTAGAGTGGATCCTTGAAAAATTGAGGCAGTTCTGGGATGGAAACCACCGAAGTCAATATCAGAAATTCAGAGTTTTCTGGGTTTGGCAGGCTATTATCGAAGGTTCGTAAAGGGATTTTCTCGATTGTTTTCATTGACAAAATCATTAAGGAAAGGGTAGAATTTGTCCGGGTGAGAAACAAAGAAAACTTTTAACCATTTGAAAAAGGTACTGATTGAAGCGCCAGTATTGATTCAACCGGAGTCTGGGAAGGACTTCACTGTGTACAGCGATACGTCGTATGTGGGGTTAGGATGTGTACTGATGCAAGAGGGTAAGGTGGTCGCTTATGCTTCGCAACAGCTTAAGCCTCATGAAGCGAACTACCTTACGCATGATTTAGAGCTAGCAGTAGTGATCTTCACGTTGAAACTCTGAAGACATTACTTATATGGAGAAAAGTGTATTATATACATAGACCATAAGAGCCTAAAGTATCTGATGACTCAGAAGGAGTTAAACCTTAGGCAACGAAGATGGGTAGAGTTGCTTAAGGATCACGACTATTCAATTGAGTACCACCCAGGTAAAGCTAACGTGGTGGCTGATGCGTTGAGTCGAAGGGTTGTTACCGATTTGAGAGCCTTGTTTGCATGTTTGAGTCTGTTCAAAGATGGAAGTCTGTTGGCAGAATTGCAAGTAAGTCCTACTTGGACTGAGCAGATTAAACAAAAACAGTTGAAGGATGATTCGTTAGTTTTTCAGTTTCGGCAAGTTGAGAATGGTGAGAATGAAGATTTTAGACTGAACACTGACGGAGTTCTGTGCTTTCGTGGAAGAGTTTGTATTCCGAAAGACCCTGAATTGAGGCGGTTAATTTTAAAGGAGGTTCATGGTGGACCCTGTGCCATGCATCCTGGAGGGAATAAGTTATATCTAGATCTACGAGAGGTGTACTGGTGGCCTGGACTGAAACGGGAGGTGACTGAATTTGTTGGAAAATGTCTAATGTGCCAGCAAGTTAAGGCCAAGCACCAATTGCCTTTTGGAACACTGTAACTGGTGAAAATTCCACTATGGAAGTGGGAGAGAGTAACTATGGACTTTGTGAGTGGGCTACCTTTGACACCCACCAAGAAAGATTCTGTGTGGGTAGTTGTGGATAGGTTAACAAAATCTGCACTTTTCATACCAGTTCGTACTGATTACTCACTGTAAAAATTGGTCAGGTTGTATGTTGCAGAGATAGTCTGACTGTATGGAGTGCCTGTGTCGATTATTTCTGATCGAGACCCTAGGTTTACATCTCAGTTCTGGCAGAAGTTGCAGGAGGCATTGGGTACACGATTGGATTTCAATACTGCCTTTCACCCTCAGACAGATGGACAGTCAGAAAGGGTTATTCAAAATTTGAAGGATATGTTAAGAGGTTGTATCATCGATTTTTGTGGTAGTTGGGAGGACTACTTGCCATTGGCGAAGTTCACATACAACAACAGCTACCAAACAAGTATTCAGATGGCTCCTTATGAGGCACTTTATGGGCGGAGATGTCGTATGCCTACGTGTTGGACAGAGTTGGGTGAACGACAAGTGCTTGGACCGAAGTTAGTGGCAGATACTGAAAGTAAGGTTAAGTTGATAAGAGATCGATTAAAGGAGGCATCTGATAGACAGAAGTCGTATGCGGATCTAAAGCGCAAAGAGATTGAGTTCGCTGTTGGGAATATGGTTTTCTTGAAGGTTTCACCTTGGAAGAAGATCTTGAGGTTCGGTAAGAAAGGGAAATTGAGTCTGCGGTTTATAGGGCCTTATCGGGTTCTTAAACGGGTAGGGCCAGTAGTGTATCAGTTAGAATTACCACCAGAGTTGGATAGAATCCATAACGTCTTTCATGTGTCTATGTTGAGATGATATCGATTGGATCCTTCACATGTCATGCCAGTGGAGGAGATTGAAGTAAAGACTGATTTGACCTTTGAAGAAGAACCCGTACAAATTTTAGATCGAGATGTTAAAGTTTTAAGAAAGAAGTCGGTTCCATTGGTAAAAGTACTAAGGGAAGAGGCTACTTGGGAGTCAGAAGAGACTATGCGTCAACAATATCCTCAACTATTTAGATCAGGTAAATTTCGAGGCCGAAATTTCTTTAAGGGGGTAGAGTTGTAACGCCCTGATTTTCGAGATTTTTTTCGGGTTTCTGTGGTTTTTGGTAAATTTTGGAATTTTGGTGTTCTGAATATTGGAATTGTGTTTAAATGAGTTAGTAGGTCTTTAGAAGGCCCAAGCCTATGTTAAACATGGTAAAATATCAAGGTTGGATTTTAAGTGAATAGGAGACTAGGTTAAGAAGAACTTCGTAAGTCATGACACAAATAAAGCTTTGGTAAAGTGGTAAGGTGGCGCCACTAGATTCCAAAAAAAAAAATGGCGCATGGGAAGGAATTGAAGGTCCAAGGTTCGAGTCGCAAGGTAGGCATGTAGTTACTTTTTAATTTTGGACATGTGCTGGGCACATGATCACTCAAGAGAATTTCGGCAAGAGCCTTAGGGAGGTTGGGCCAATTGCTTTAGTTGATATTAGGGTTAGGTTCTTTTCTTTTTCTGTCTTGGAGGATTAGGGTTAGCCACCTGAAAGTTTTCATTCATTCATTCTGAGTTCTCACAAAAGCCGAAAACGCAAGTTCCTTTTCTTGATGCCGAATTTTCTCCCTCTCTTTTTCTCCATTTTCTTTCTTTCCTTATGCTTCTTCTATTAGCCGAAACCTTTTGATCACCCTACTCACCTTCTCTGTCGATCCTATCCTCCACAAAACCTCCATAGTCGATTGTCATAAAAGTCGAATCCCGAAACTCACTACTTGTGTCTAATTCTCCAAAGCCAAAATCCTTCGGTATTTTTGTTCCTCTTGATCAACATTCATCGTCTCTAAACCCTTGGTACCGATCGGCAGCATTATTCCAAGGTTATAGCCTCGAATCATAATCTTCTTCACCACTTAAAAAGCTGAAATACCATAAGACTTAGGGGCTTATAGCCGAAACTTCAGATCTCCTGGATTTGGGTTCTGCCATTGTTTAGAGGATAGATCTACATCAGATCTGCGAAGAAATCAAAGAGGATTAAGTGGTAAGTGCTCATTACTTCAGATCTAGTCTTATTTCTTTCAAGTTAGAAAAAGCCGAAGTCCCTAAAGGTTAGGGAGGCTGTCGATTTGGGCTTGTAGCTCTAAGGGATGTTATAATTGTTTTATTTTGATAATAGTGTGATCTAGAGGCTACTGACCGAAGGCTTGGACAAGTGGAACGATTGGATCTAAACCTAATCGCTAATTTCGGCAAAGGTAGGATCGCTAGTGCCTAAGGTGCTTTTGGCCGAATATGGTAAGGGGGTTAATATGTAGTTCATTTTTGATAGTTAGATTAACATGTTAGTAATCCAATTGTAGGCAGTTCATGTGTGTGGATCTCGTCAGCATATCGTACAAACAGGTGTGTAACTGACACCCTTTCATAGTCTAGATCGACAAAAGCCGAAAAGCCAAAATGCTAAAAAACCAGTATTTTGTGGACTTGCGAGTGTGCAAATGCTCGTGAGGTAAATCGATTAACATTTTTGGTAAACTAAAATGTTTAGACTACAGAGTGCATGATTTCTGTGCCTTCGATATTTTGGGCTTTATGGGCCAAAATTAGGATAATGGGTCAACGGGCCCAATTCGATAAGAACCCTCGGTAAGTGTTTCTGTTAGTACGTGAAAGGTGGGAATATGCATGAAAACCCTTTAAAACTGATAAAATTACTGAAATACCTTTATAGGTGGACACTTTATAGATTTACCCCTAGGAGTAAAATTACTGATGTACCCCTAGAGTTAAGGTTGACCTGAATGCATGTTTGACTGCTATTATTTATGCATGCCATGTTATTATTATTATCTGATGCATGGGACTGGGATATTGACGAAGGAAGTACTGAAAGTGGCTTGTCCATGTACTGGAGGCTTTGCCTCAACTTATCGATAATCTGAGCAAACAATCTTGCAATTGTAGAGTGTAGAAATTTGGGTGGGTTGAGCTATTCCGACATGGAGTGTAGAGCTGGTACGGGTGGAGTGTAGCGGTTGGTTATAGGCTGGGTTGGGCTTGCATAAACGAATATGTCTGATCTGTTTTGGAATGGGCCTCTGGGCCATACTGATATCTGAAAATGGGGCTAAGGTCCAGTTTATTCTGAAAAGGGCTGCGTCCCAATACATACTGTTATCTGAATGGGCTTAGGACCAATGGGCTTGAGCTGACTTGGGCTTTGAATGGGTTTTCCTTACACACTGAGTTTTCCAAACTCACCCCTTTCCCTTCCATCCTTGCAGGTGAGCCCTAGTTGGTGGACTTGGAGCTGGGCGGGATTCAGAGTGGCCACGAAGATTAATTTCTGTTTTTTTTTTAAGTTTCATAATTATTATTTTGATTATTTTGTTTCTGGTTTAAGTTTTAATATGGCCGCTCTTTTTATTATTTTATTTATTTTGGGTTATTAAACTGGTTAGCTTTAGGGCGCGTTTTATAAAAGTTTCCTATTTTCAAAATATCACGATAACCGAGCAAAGCTTCCGCAATGTAAATGTTTTCAAAGGAAATGAATATTTTAAATAGACTTAAACTTAATTAATTATTCGTGGACTCGTAACAGGCTTAAAGTGTGGCAATGGATGTGTGCATGTCTAGGATTGGATCTGTGAAGAGCTTGGTACTTAAGCAGTCCAACAGACTCACCTTCTCTTTCTGGCTTCCTACCTGGTGCATAGCTTCTGTTCACTTTAACTTAAAACAAAACATTCTTCAAACCCTAAGAAAGATTTTTGGATAAAACATAACTTCTTTAGTAACTTTCCCCATGTGACACGCTGAATTCGGCTGTAACGTCTGGGCTGGGTTTGGGGTGTTACAGTGTAAGGCTGGTACGGGGGTGTTATGGATGGCTCTGGGTTGGGATTTCTGCATTCATGATATATTTGTTCTATATCTGCTATGGGCCTATGGGTTTCATTTTGATTTCTGTACTGGGCCAAGGCCCAGATAAGTCTGACTCTGAGGTTTGATCTATTTTGGGCTATGGTTGGGTTATGTTACACACTGAGTTTTCGTAAACTCACCCTATTTATTAACCTTTCAGGTAATTTCTAGCCTTAGACGGATCGGAGCTGCGAGGGGCTCGGAGGAAGCCACACACACTGTTTATGTTACAGTTTTGATTATTACTTTTAAATGTTTTTATGTGGGTTGTGGTAAAGCGTTGTAATTTTCTGGATTTCAAATTTGAAATTTTATTTATTGTTCTTATAATTGCTAGTATTAAAACACGGTTTTCCAAATCAACTACTGTTGTTCAAAACATCACGTATCCGCAATTGTTTTTAAATTAAGCTTCCGCAACTACCAAGATTTTTACAAAGTTGTTAAGAATGTTATTCAGCTGAGGTTTTCTAACAAGGTTTAAAAAGGGTATAAGTTTTTAATTATTAAGAAGGGTTTTTAATGAAAACATGGTTTTCAAAAAACACTTCAATGTGACACGCCAGATTCGAGCCAAACTTCCAAGCCGAGTTTGGGGTGTTACATTAACTTGGTCTTTTGTTAACGCACATGCTTATTAAATTTATCAATCTTTAAAAACATATTCCTATGCTAGATTAATCAATCAATTTTCATAAGAAAGAATAAGACAAAGTGGATTAAATATATGCCTACCTTAAAATCATAACAATCTTATAAGTTATGCAAGGCGATTACTTTGTTTAATATTTCCACTAAATTTAACCCTTAGCTACCTTAGAAGATTAAATACGCACCAATTAAATACTGTGTCACTTAATTGTAATTTGAATCTAATTAAAATTTAATTCATTTGTTACCTTACAGTTTATAATGCAAGTGTAACATAGTCATGATTTTATTTAGTTGAACAAATTATCAAGGCCTATAATAACAAAAAAAAAATATGACTTTAACAAATTAAGTGGACAAAATGCAATTAATCTAACATGAACATGATTTAAGTATTTTTAATTAAATTTGGAACATCAACATAACAAGTATTCATATTTATAATCATAGAATAAACTGAAAAAGATAAAGAGAAGGGAATTTGAAAATAAATCCCGATGATTTTTCGAAGCCAGACTAGTGCAGTCATCTTCTTCTCAGCTTGTTTTACCGATCAAATGCCTTCATGAATTCTTAATTACTTTTACTCCAGGGAGCGCGCTAGCTCTTTTTCAAGAGAGGAAATCAGAAAAGGGAAGAAAGATACGAAACGAGAAGACAAGAGAGTGAAAGAGAGAAGTGGAGTAGAGATGAATGAAAGATGAATGGTGTGTTGAATGAGGAAGTTAAAAGGGCTATTTATACTTGAAATTGGAAAATAAAATTAGCTAAAAATAACATGAATCTCCCTTAACATGGATGAACATGCTAGGTGGGAGGAGTATTTGAATGAACTTGCTATTTTTAGCTTTTGGCTAGAAATTAATTACATGAAAAGGGGAGGGTTTGAACGACATTTAAGGAGAGCTTAAAGGGTTGTTTTGTAAGTGTTAAAATCAGCCAAATTTAGTTGATTTGATAGAAAGTAGGGATGGTTTGGGCTGCTCTCTTGGGCTTGTCCGTCCTATTTCTTCATGTGCTCAATTGGGGCCCTATTTCTTTACTTCAGACTATCCACTTTTCCCGATAAAAAATAAATCAAACCAACTGATTTGTTGAATTCCAAGAGCATAAATTTAATTCCTCCATGCTTTTATTTCATCACCTTGAGCTCCCAAGATGTGTCATCAATTAATTCTTTGAAGGTGACTATCGAGTCGATTTTTCACCTGTGCAAACTATAAAAAAGAACCCAAGTTATGCAAAATTATTATAAAAATAAATAAAATTCACAATGTTTCAATAATTGAGTTCAAATTAAATATTTTATAATAAAAGTATAAAATTTGACAAAAACTGCTTAGAACTTGCATGAATTAGTGCTCAAAAGGTGAAAAAAAAGTCTATATATTTTTGTGTTTCCAATTATGTTTACTAAAACTCATGTTGAGAATGTTGTAATATCGAAACTATAATGTTAAACATGACATGCTTATTGGTGTATGAAATATTGCATCCGCATGGGGTGGGTATTTGTGGTTGACAGAGGAGTTCTGTAGAGTACCGAGCTTCACAAACATCATACAACTTGGATACACTCTCGATATAAGCTTAGACTAAGATTAAACATATATAACATAAACAATTCATCCATATCACCTCCGAATACAAGCACATAACACAAATTATAATCAACCATGGCACACGGCATGATAATTAAAATAGACTTAAACCATAATTTAACCAAAACTGAACTCAAGTATAGAAATTAAGCCATTTTCGCATCGCTCCCATCATACATAGGCCAGAATACCACATTCCAAAACATAATCCATCCTATACATGCCATAGGTTTGAAAGTTCGCTATTTAAAATACCGAAGACAGTCGATAGTGTGATAGACTAGGGTGACGATCCCTGAGCTCGTAATTCAAATAAAAAATCTATAAAACAGGAACATACATATACATAGAGTAAGCTTTTATAGCTTAGTAAGTCATAAGCAAATAAACAACCCTATGATATTGTTAACTCATTTTAACTAACCGAATTACATTATCATTACCATGCTTAATCTCAAATTTACAAATTTCATAAATAATACACTTTCACACACATTTCCTACCTTGGCCGAATACTCACATAATCAAATTGACCAAAGTTCATTCAACTTTCGAAGTCATAATGTTATTATTTAACCAATTATTCATATACTCATATAAGCAAGCTCAAGAATCGTAATATAACATTATGTACATATACTTCTTATTTGGCCGAATATACATGGTCATTTTTACTTATATCTAAGAATCAATTCCATAAAATTTATATCATATATACATAAGGCCGAATACTCTTACTAAATTCAAGTGTATTCCTCATTTGCATCACACATAATTTGTAACAAGTATCAAGTCACATACTTACCTTATTTCAATAGATAACAAGCTAATTCATACCTCGCCATTTAGCTCATTTTGCATATTTGATCACAACTTATGTTTTGCCCGATGAATCATTTGAAATTAGATAGGACACTCGGATTATCACACATATATCGTACAATTCCAACGTCCCAGATGTGATCTTAAATGTAATCACATATCGATACCACTGTCCCATACAGGGTCTTACTCGCACACATATATCGGAATCACATATTGATGCCATGGTCTTACTCGCACATCACTAATTGAAATCCTATGTCATGACATATGTATCCTAGCTATTCCTAAGGTTCATCGGGGCTTTCGGACGTCGTAACTCGGTCGAAACAAATTCAAAAATATAATAACCAAGCTTGTATACATTCGGCTATTGTAGATATAAATTCACATATTTCATTTCAGCATATATAATTTGCTTTAAATTAAAATGAAGTATGTCTATTTGCTTATAAACTTACCTCGGACAATGTATAATAGAACGGGACGACTAGTCGACAACTTTCGTTTTTCCCCGATCCAAATCCGATTTCTTTGGTTCTTGATCTAAACATATTCAAATTAAACTCATTCAAACATATTTTCATTCAATTTAGTCCAAAAACACATAAATGGATAAATTACCATTTTACCCCTGACATTTTACACTTTTTACAATTTAGTCCCTATTGCACAAAACGCAAAATATGCAAAATTTCACTTCACTCATGTTAGGCCGAATATTCCTAGTATTCATACAAGTCCATATATTTTCATTTATTTCACATTTTGGTCCCTCAAATTATTATTTTTGCAATTTAGTCCTAATTACTCAAAATCATCAAAAATTTCAATACAAAACATGTTAACCCAAGACATATCTTTCATATTTCATCATCAAAAAACAAAATCACAAGCTTTCAACAATGGCATAACTCAAAATATTCACCAAAATAAAAAATTCAAGCATGAGTACTCGAAGCAACGATCTCAAAAACGTAAAAATTATCAAAAACCGAGCTAAACACATACCTTGATTGAGCTTAAGAGATGACCGAACCCTAGCTTCTATTATTTCTTTTCTTTTTGTTAAGTTTCGACAAGAAGAAGAAGTGTGAAAAGCTTATTTTAATTATCATAAAATATAACATATATACTAGCATATTATTATTTCATATTTTACCATTTTAACCTTTTATAATTAATAACTAAGACATATATAATAAGGGTACAACCAGCCATCACTAAGTCCAATGGTCTATTTTCAACTTAAATGCTTCAATTTACAAAGCCAATAACAATTCGGTCCTTATACGATAAATTAACAAGTTTTCAATTTACGGGATTAAGTCCTTTTATTTAATCGAGCACTCAAGTTACAAAATTAAATCACGAAAATTTCACAGATATAAATTCACACATAATAAACACAGAAAATAAATTTTAAAATATTTTTCTAACTTGGATTCGTGATCCCGAAACCACCGTTTCGACTAGGGTCTAAATTGGCCTGTTACAAATTCCCATAAGAATTATTACGGATGTTACTAATATAATGGGCATTCTCTGCATGTTGTGGACAATCTTCGTAGTTATGGTTGTCACCACAAATTTCACAACAAAAGGTAGGAACATCAACTTGCTGAGCAACTTGTATAGGTGCAACTCCACTTGTCCCTTGCATAGTTTTAATCATGTTTGGGAGAGAAGAAACTTAAGTAGTTAGTGCGATTATTGCATCCAATTCAATAACTCCTGGAATAGTTTTTGCTTGTTCAGCTTTGGAGATTGGGTATTGATAATCATTCTGAGCAATTCTCTCAAGAATTCTCACAGCATCATTATAAGTACAATCTAGTAGAGGTCTATTGGTTGATGCGTCGACAAGATTCCTTGCATGTGAATTCAGCTCATTATAAAAAATCTCAATTTGTGTTTCTAGTTGAATGGCGTGCAAAGGACAACATCAAAGTAAAGATTTATAATGTTCCCATGTGGTGTGAAGATTTTCATCATCCCGCTGATAATAAGTAGTAATATCATTTCAAAGATGAGCATTCATTGTCAACGGGTTAAATCGTAAAATAAACTATGTTGCTAGTGCATCCCAAGAAGTAATTGATTTGGCAAGTAGTCCAAAAAACAAATTACGGGCTCTTCCCTGTAAGGAATAAGGAAATAATTGCATCTTCAAGACATCATCAGGAACTCCTAGTTAATTGGAGGAAGCATAAATCAATAAAAAGGATTTAAAATGTTCTCTCGGATCTTCATGTGGAAACCCAACATATTGTCTATTAGAATTCAGCATTTGAAACATTACCAGCTTGAGTTCAAAATTCCTAGCTTTGATTATTGGCCTAGCAGCTCCTGATTCTAAATCATCCAAGAAAGGTACTACAAAATCGCGTATAGTTTTATTTTGTAGGCAAGGATCTTGCAGCAACAATGGGTTATTAACATTTTGCTGTTGCATCGGGGGTATGGTTGTATTGTTCCTTGGTAAAGCCATACTTCTTTGTTCTCGAAGTATATTTCAAACAATCCTTTCAATTCCTAGATCAAAATCGGCAAGAAAATCCAAATTTCTTCAGGTCATAAAATTCCTAAATTGAAGTTAAAGAAATAGTAACAAAGAAAAACTAGTTAGTGCATACTAAATATGCAAGTATAGTAGACAGATGTGAGTCTATCAGATATCGATCCCAAAGGGATGAGTCTCTTTTGTCTATTAACGTCGGTACAATAACTAGATATAAACGAGATAAATTGTGAGGATAGTTGTCGATGCAATAACTTTAAAAACAATAAAATAAAATATGGTGATGATAAAATGGGATCCTCAATGTGAATCTTCAGCAGAATACTAAGTGCTCACAATGTATAAAAGTATAGGTGATTATTGATGCAATACAATTCAATGTCTATCTTACCCAGCATTACTCCTTTATTTAATCTAAGACTTAAACATGCATATTAACCTCATCTTCCAATGAAAGCAATACAACACTATTAAGAAAAAGTGGAGTAAATTCCTCTAATCCTCACTCAACTTCCATTGAAATGCTTGTTGGCTCAAACTGTCATTGCACTTTCCTGTGTCAATGACTGCAATAACACTTCCGTGTTAAAAAACATTCAAACCCCACGATTAAACAATAAAACCAAGATTAAATAAGATAAAGTTTCACCAAGAATTCATCAATACTTCCATACAATCATAAATCAGAGAGTAGTAACCAGCGTTTAGAAGGAAATAAGAAAGAATAGAATGGAGAACACTATCCCTAGACAACTCGGCTGAATCTCTTTATTCCCTATTGTCACGCACTTAGGTCTCCTCGTTGGAAGCTAGTCTACATCTAGTTTTCACGTTAGCTCACCTATGAGAGGCTTAAGCTGCCATGGCCGCAAGCTCCAAGGTCAGATGATGAAGATGATGATGAAGAGAAAAGCTCTTGTCGCTTTTTCTTCTCATCTCCACCTTTTATGTCTTTCTTAACAATACAAGTGTCTTTTCCCTAAAATTATTCTGTCCTTGTTCATATAGGTTGGTTATACCAGACTGGACAGCTCATGTAATTTTTGGTTATTATCTGGACAGTTGTCAGGTGCGGTGACAATTTTGGATGCAATCTAGAATTAACCCATGCAGCGACACTACGGACATCTGTCAGGTGCGCAACAATTCTAGACGCAATCTTGGATTAACTCATGCAACGATATTAATGCAATAAGATAGCAAAATTAAGGATAAAATAGGCTAAGATTTATTGAGTTATAAAATGCAATTTACTAAATTGAAAATGCTACAATGTATGCTAAGGATAACTAAATGGGAACAATTTAACTAATAAGTAAGGGGAAAATCTATGTTCTTTCTAGTGCTATCACAAATCATGTATCAAATTTTGAATATATGAATCATAGTTTCAATTATATTTTCATGCTCAATTATAGCATTCAATTGACTAAAATTTCCAGAAACAATGCAATATCATAACATCATAATTCCATATGTTATCCCACGAGTAAAAATCACATTTATCATGGCATATAGAAACATAATTTAGTTAACAAACAATCACTTATATTGGCAAATGACATCCATGGCAAAATATAAACATGTGATCATGTATGGGATAAACGGATCTTCGATCTCCCAAATATCGAATACAATACTCTGGTTGAGTGGGGCGTAGCCACACTATATCGCCTCGAAATCGTCTATAATTGAGTGGGAAAAAAGGCTCAACAGTCCCTTATCCACTCCAACAAAATCAATACTCCAAGAGCCATATGCTCACAAATAACACATATAGTGATTAGTACTCACTAATCCTATGGCGTTCCATCTATATCCAATGGATCCACCGTGCAATGTTGCCAACATAACCAATCATACAAGGCATAAAAACTTATATTTAAACACTTAATTCATGATATAAAAATTCAATTTCAATTATATCACTTAGAAATTTTAGTACCAACATAGATAAGCACAATAAGTGTCTTTGTCCATGTATCTAAAACCAATCATAAAACCATCATCAACTGCTCTAATATTCAATAATCCATGCTCCAATTATTATTCAGTACAATCCAAATCAATCATACTATAACACCCCTTGCCCGCATCTGAAGCCGGGACGGGGTTCGAGGTGCTACCTGACTTTTACTAACGCTTCTATACTAAAAAGGGCCAAGAAATATCAAACAATTAAAAACTTTTCCTTTTTTTTTTCATGCAATATGTCCCTTATGGGGCTTACGAGGCCCAAAATATACATCCGGGGTGGTTCGGGACTAAACCGAGAACTTAAGAAAAACTTGGAAAATTCATGCTTTAATTATTATAAACTCATCACGTAATACCATAGCACATACATGCATAATTAAAATGGATTTACAACCCCATAATCAAAATAGGCCAACACATACGGTTAAAGCCATATCACATACTCTAATATTTACACACCTATACATGCCATAGACCCAAAGTACTTGAAATCACTACACCAATAGCGTTAGCTCGACAGTGTGATAATATCTCCGGCGAACTCCAACCCGATCAAACCTGGCAATCCTAGAGAACATGGGAAAGAAGGGGGGGTAAGCTTTACGCTTAGTAAGTTCTTAAGAAAACAATTAGCAGCTCATTTACATGTTTAATCAATGTTTACAATATATACTTAATTTCATGACAAGCTGTCTTCCTGAGAAACAGTCACTAAATTATTTATAACTGGAGCTATGAAACTCAAAATTAATTGTCGTTAATTTTCCCTGAAAATAGACTCATATGTATTCTATCCATAAAATTTTCATAATTTTTGGATTTACCAATCAATACCAGATTTTTCTTAAAGTTTCTCCTATTTCACTATTTTACTATTCTGACCATTCTTCACTTTGAATCAGATTTCTCATTGTACAGAATTCAAAACATGTTCTCTTTTATTTCATTTGAAACTAGACTCATTAAGGAGTCTATGCATATAAATTTTATTTTATAACCATCATTGTACAATTTAAAATGATTTTCTAAATACAGAACAGGGGACCTCGAAGTCATTTTGACTCTGTCCCACGCCACTTCAAATATCTCATTATCGGCAATTATTTTGCTTACACAGTTTCTTTTATAAGAAACTAGACTCATTAAGATTTCATTACATAATTTATTTAGCCTCTAACTCAACTCTCACTATTTATGGTAATTTTCCAAAATCATGTTATCTTCTTCTTGTCCCAAGCAGATTTATTACAATCTACTCTTTCACACATTCTTTGCTTTCATATTATTTAAACATGTATATCATGTCATTCAAGATTGAACTTATATAACATAGGCATTTAAAATGCTTCACTATCAACTTTAATTCAATCAAAACGAACAAAATACAATATCATATCCACATTTAATTTTCCATGATCATAATCACATATAACAATCATATACTTCCACATAACTTCACAGATTTACCGAATGTATCACGATCACATTTATAGTTGTAACACTTATTCACATATGCATCACTTTATACACTTATAATTCAATCAAAATCAAAATCGCATACGAGTACATAATACGTACCTGACCCTTATAATGTAACATACATAATCAGTAGTAGTTTACCTCGAACACTCAAATTCATAATCTTATTCGAATCATCGGCGTTAAGCCTGCTAGGTTTAAACCCCGAATTCAATCACCAACACAAAGCCTACGGGACTTGAAGCCCGGATATAGTACCAGTACAAAGCCTGTGGACCTTAAGTCCGGATATAGTACCAGCACGAAGCCTGCGGATCTTAAGTCCGGATACAATTCCAGCATGAAGCCTGCGGGTCTTTAAGCCCGAATATAATTCCAGCACGAAGCCTGCAGACCTTAAGTCCAGATACAATTCCAGCACGAAGCCTGCGGACCTTAAGTCTGGATACAATTCCAGCACGAAGCCTGCTGACCTTAAGTCCGGATATACATCAAATATCATGCATATTTAATCATATATTAACACATCTCATTCAACATATCACATTAGTAGTCATTTGCTACATTCGGATATAAGCTCCATATGAACACCATCATTTACATTTCGGTTCAAAAGTCATATATAAATATCACATATCCATTTCACCATTCAAGCTTAACCCATAGTGACCATTTGACTATAAGTCATATACATAAATTATTTATCACACAACTTAATTCAACTAGAACCAAAAGGTCACAATTCATCTAATATACACATATCAAGGCATCATCAATTATATACTAAAGGTGACTACTCAAAACTTACCTTGGATTTTATCGAATAACTACGGATTGACTAATCGACTAGTTTCGCTTTCCCTTTATCCAAAATTGGCTCCTTCTGCTCTTGAGCTTGAATTACACAAATTTAACTTATTGTTAATCAACTAATCAAGCATTGTATCATGAGATTATTCGGCTTTCACACATTTTAAACATAGTAATAATCATGTACATTAAAATCAAAGTGCAATTAATCCCAGACACAAAAATATACGACACTTCACTTCCATCTACTTATATACACGTATCACATAAGACCATTTCATACTTTCTATCACCTAAAAAAACAAAAAATTTTCCAATTAATTTCTTGAGTCCACATTCGGCATCTATATCCACAAAAACACATTAGCCAATTACTATAAATCAACTAAACATTTTTCACTTAAATCACACATACATATCATGCTAGCACATAACACCATGATTTTGTCCTAATTTGGACAGCCAATAATTTAAGTATTACAGCAGCATATTAATTAACTAAGTACCACAAATTTGTCCTAATTTGGACAGCCAATAATTTACAGCATTACAATAGCAAATTAATTAGTAATAAACTATCTTAAGTTCAATTTTAACTCCCTCATGCAGTAACTAGACAGCATTCAAGTTAACTTCCAACATTCGGTCAAAGCATTTAACTAAAAGAATATGCATGCTAAATTTCCAGCATTTGGATAACATTTCAACTTGAAATTTTCCAGCCTTTCACCTTCAATATTTCGAATATTCAAAAGCAAAAAGAAGAGTACAACTAATCAATTAAAATTTTTGAACATAATTCAAGGTATATGTTCAACTAAATATTCATGTTAACTCATAATCAATAAGGTATTAAGTAGAAAATAAAAACATTATTAGCATGCATGCTATCTACATACAACAACCATTCAACTTCCATCTATTATCAACCCTTAATACACAAAACATCAAAAACAACATCAAAGAAATATAAACATCCATGACCGAATGTCATCTTCATCCATTTACAAAAATTTTGCCATGAGCTGACTTCTATACTTATGACCACTCCAAATATACAAGGATTTTCAATGAATGAGCATTAAACATACCTTAATCTATACATTCACCATAGCCAAATGCCTTAGCTTCATTTCCTTTTTCTTTTCTTTATGGTTTTCGGCAAAAAATGCAAGAAAGGATGGGTGTAACTTTGTTTTTATCACCATTTTCTATTATATTTCATTTTAATAAGCCAATTACTAAATTAATCTTTGTAATTTAATATCAAAACCTTTTAATGGTGGTCCATTACCGTCCACTTACCTATATAGTGGGCAAATATCATTTAATAATTATATTTCTTCTTTCTTTCTCAACATTTGGCAAGCACAAGGCAAGGGTGTATGGCTTCCCCTTTTTTTTTTTATAATTTAAACCATTAACTATTATAATATAATATATAATGCATATATGGCTATTCAACCATCATCATGGCCGGCCACTTACATAAAAATGGGGAATTTGACATGCAAATCCCCATATTTTAAGCCATGCAATATTTGACCACTACACTTCAACCTACCACAATTTCACTATTTTTCACATAAGTCCTTTTTAATCAATTTCACATTTAAATGACAAAAATCAAAGCATGAAACTTTCACACATGCACTTTCACTTATAATAGGCATAGAATATAACACTTAATTATTTTTGTGACTCGATTTTTGTGGTCCCAAAATCATTCCCGACTAGGGTCAAATTAGGGTTGTCACACATACCAAACACACAATTCACAATTTCCATAAATCATTTACAAATATGCTTATATAAAATTAAAATCAATTTTAATAATCTAAACCATTTGAAATACAATTGAATCATTAGAAACACAATTCAAAACCTCAATTTAGAATGTAAATAGGCATGTTTACTAATTGCCTTTAAAAACCACCCACCTTCATACTTTGCTTTTCAAACCAAAGTGTATCAAGTAGTTGTGTTTGGACCTCGATTTTGATTTACAATGGTATATCCTCATTATGGAGCTTAAGTAGTGATAAAATACATGTTACAAGCTATCATTGACAACAAGAAAATAGAAAAAATCATGAACTACACGAATCTAAAACGCCTATCCAATCTACTTTACCAAAAACTCACAATATAGCCAAAACACAAATTTCAGCCCCTAAATGACCTTCTTTGCACCAAAAACCATTTCTAAACATCATTTCTAATCTATCAACACAAAAACTAAGCATCAATTTCATCAAACAAACCGTTTCATAATTTTCCAAAAAATCAACTCATGTTCTTAATTAAAAATGGATTTGTCAAAATTGATCAATCAAATGAGTTTAATCTTTTGATTTTTGATCAAAACCTCTTAATAAGCAAGATTTTTGTAACACCCCTAACCCGTATCCATTTCCGAACTAGGGTTAAAGGCATTACCGGACAAATCAGAATATTTCACAAATAATTTAGAAACATCATTCACACATAATCATACATCATTACAGAGTCCCTTACATAGGTCAATGAGACCTTAAACATGCTTTAGAAAGGGGTCGGGACTAAACCAAGCTCATACAAAATTTTTCAAAAATTTAAACATTTTTCAAAGTTGTACATGTCACACACCCGTGTGAACAGGCCGTGTGCCTCACACGGCTTTAGACACGCCCGTGTGTCTAGGCCGTGTCAAAATAGGGTATACAAACTGACTTGTCCACACAGCCACAAGACACGCCTGTGTCTCTGTCTGTGTGGGAAAAAATAGGTGATTTTCAAGGCCAAAATGCCACCCATTAAGGGTCCTCCCTACAAGCAACAATTAAACATCAATTGCATACCAAATGCTCAACCATTTCACAACCAATACATGCACCAATCATGCCATAACATTATCAACCAATTTCATGCTTAATAGTCATACCAAATTATGTTAAAACATAAGACAAAATCATATCTAAACATTTGTTTCGTAACTCCAATTCACCTCATCCATTCACATGCCAAAACCTTACCAAATTGACCATTTCACTAGGCCATTGAAGCACATCAAAACATACCATTTATGAACACAAGCATATACCAAATTCATTCATAATATCATCCATAACCAAGCCATATCACATGGCTAGATATACACATCACAAAACATAACCAAAATCCTCTAGCCTATACATGCCATACTACAATATATACATTTTCAAAAGGTACCAAAATAGAGTTCGATTGTGTAATGATTATCCTCGACGATTCCTGAGCTCCAAATAGCTACGAAATCTATAAAACAATGCAAACACACACAAAGTAAGCTTCAAAAGCTTAGTAAGCCATATACAAATAAACTTAACAAATAATATCTATTCATTCATATAATTTAAGGAAAAATACATTCACTTAGCCATATATCTCTTATGTTTTATTTGAACATACTTCATGTGACAGCCCAAAATTGACCCTAGTCGGGAAGTGGTTTCGAGACCGCTAAACCGAGTCACCGAAATGTTTGAACGTAATATTTATTGTCTAGAATATGTAATTATGAATGTGTGAAAATTTCAGGCTTCGATTTAGCCGATAGCATGTGAATTCAGTTAGTAGGACTTGTGTGACTCTTTTGAAAAGTGATAGGCTAATCTATAAGGACCTAATAGTGCATGTAGTCAAAGGGAGGACTTGCATGTCAAATTTCCCCCTAATAGCTAGTGGCCGCCATGACAAGAGATTATGGGTAAAAACATGTCATAAAACATGTTGGGACAATGGTGTATGTAAGAAAAAAATAAAATAGTGAGCATGGGAATTTAATAATGAAAGGAACAAAAAAAAGAGAAAAATGGTCTCATGCATGCCCATTGCCGTGAGTGTGGAGAAAGAAAGAAGAATTTTTGTTCATCATTTTCATTTCCTTTGGGCTGAAAATTCTAAGGAAGAAGGAAGGAATTCTTGTTTCATGTTGGTTTGGAAGAGGTTTAGGAGGAGGTTTGGCCATACTTGTACCTAGATTAAGGTAAGTTTGATGTTTTGCCATGAGATTCATGTATATTTTAGTTGCTAGCTTGATGTTCTTGTTAGCCCATGGTTCAAATCTTTGTTATGTCATGGGAATGAAATTGACCAAAGGGAATATGGTGTTAATGCCATTGCATGCTAAATATCAAGCTTGATAATGATACATGTGATGGTGGATTGAGGATTCTTAGATTTTCTTTTAGCATTTTGAATGAGATACTAAGTTCTTTGTTTAACCATGACCAAATTGAAACGGTATGGTGTTGTGGTATTCGCCATGTTATATCCATAAGTATGATTCATGCATGTTGCATGGTAAGTAAGATTTAAGCTTTGGATATGTGTATATATTTGGATATAAGCCACTTGAGAATTCGCCATTGCACCTACAAGAATATATGTTTGCACATGATGAATTGGTATGACATATATACTATTTTAAGGTGTATATTTGCTTGTGATGTTGTTTTGGTTATGAAATAAATGAGAGATGTGTATAGAGCTACAATATGTAATGCGTTAATTAGGAAAATGTATGCTGTTTTTTTGTGTAGTATTAAGTGTAAAATTGGCCTCAACATAGACATGCATATTCGGTAGAAGGAAGTAGATTGGTTTGCATGTATTCGGTTAGAGGCAACCATATTGAAGCCTTATCTTGGCTTAGATTGTTGACCAAATGGGTAATAAGTGAGGATGGTGGCCGAATATACAAACATACATATGCATGTGTAATTGAATTATGAATGTTTAGCAAGAGGGTTAAACTAGTTGATTTATTGATTAAGCTCAAGGAGTTAAAGAAGGAGAATCAAGCAAGGGAAAGACGAAGGTCATCGAGTAGCCGACTTGGACTATTTTACCAAACACAAGGTAAGTCATTAAGCATATATTTGATATTGCTTAAATGATTGTAATATCTATGCAATTGTGTTTAATGAGATGAAATATATACAAATGTATGTGTATGAAAAGATGATATTGTTGAACGTAAAAGAGATAGTGAAATGTGTAGGAAGTTTGCTTGGCACTAAGTGTGTGAGAAATAGATGTGTGCGGGGGACGAGATTGGCACTTGAGTGTGCGAGCTTGTAATGTATGGCACTAAGTGTGCGAGTTTGGACTATATGGCACTATGTGTGCGGGCTTGAATCACATGGCACTAAGTGTGCGTGATTGAGTATTAAGCACTATGTGTGCGAACTCTACACATATCTCCGATTGAACATTTATATGGAGCGTGACTTCATCGAGATGAGTATGGACAGCGGAAAGAGTAAGTACCTTGAGTTCATGGCTAATAGATGCTATGTTCATGCTCGGGGTGGAGTTGGTAAGATTTAAATCTATGTGATGATTTCAATTGCATTCCGTAAATAAGGTATCGTGGAATAGATGAAAGTTCATTTGATTGCATGATTGTTGCGGAAATGAAATGATGTATGGAAATTGCTTCAAATATCCTATTGAACAGTATATGAAATGTAAATGTATGACTTGGTATGAGATTGATCCGAAGATCTAAGGAACTATGGTATAGTTCGGTATGGCTGGAACACTTGGCCTTGTTTCATTATTTCATTTTATGATAATTGTATTAATGGATGGTTGTGGAATGCTTATGACTTCTTGAGTTATAAACTCACTCGGTGTTTTCTTGTCACCCATTTTAGGTTTCTTGGACTCGTCTCCTTTTGGGTGTTCAGTAATCGTCCACGAAGTCATCACACCGTGAGCAATTTTTGGTATTGTCTTCTTAGTCAACTTAGGAGAACATTTGGCATGTATGGGCTATTTTGTTTTGTTAAATTTTGGGTTGTAAACTTTAAGCCATGTGAAAATGGCCTATGTGGTCATTTGAGTGGGATGCTAGAATCTATAGCCACGAGTCTTAGAAACCTTAATTTTGATAAGGTGGCCATAATTTGTGTCACGTATGATGGATGATTAGTAAGGCTAAGGAAGGATTCATGAAATTGGCATAGTCTACTGCAGTAACTGTTGCGGACGGCAGCAGTGATATGAGATCGAAAAATCACTAAAAATAGTAGAAGTGGAATTAATAGCTAAAAAAATTATGTACTCGAAGCTTGATGGGTCTATTTTCATATGGATGAAACAAAACGACCATATGAGCTGTATTTTAAGAGATATCCAAGATTTCGTGAGACAGGGCCAGAACAGTTTCTGGATTCCCTGTTCCGACTTTGAAAATTCATTATAAATTAACCAGAGATAATTAGGAGTCATACCACATATGTATAAATTCCTATTTAAGTCTAGTTTCTATATAAACAAACGACATCAGTATTAAATCCCTACACAAGGAGTTATTCCAGTTGTAATGCACGAAGGTCAGTGTAGTCGACCCCTGTAACATGGGAGACTTTAACTAATAAACTGTACTAATTAGCTTGACCAAAAATTCTAGAAAAAAATCTGTAGATGGAAATATGAGTCTAGTTTCAGGGAAAAATTACGAAACTGATTTTCGAGTTGTAAAACTCAAGTTATGATTTTTGAAGCGACTAGTACACAGATTGGCAGCTTGTCTGGAAAATTCTCAATAAGTGGTTTGAAGTCTGTTAAAACCTCGTGTTCGACTCCGGCGACGGTCTCGGGTTCGGGGTGTTACAATTTTATTGGTATCAGAGCTATGGTTTAGTCGGTTCTAGGACTACCGTAGCGCGTGTGAGTCTAGCTATACATGCCAATGTGTTAGTGCTTAAAAATGTGATGACTTCTGACGGTTGAAATTTTTGTTTTGATTAGCAAATGGAACCCGGGGTAGAGAGACCCTTGGCGGATGACGTTGAAAGTGTAGCGGCTGCTCCTGCGCAAGGGACACCGCCTGTTGAGCCTCAGTCATCCGCGAATAATCAAGATGAAGGGGCGAAACAAGCCTTCTTCACCATGATGAATGAGTGGGTCGCGCAATATGCCCGAACCAATCCGGCTGTCCAACCATTCCCAAATTTAAATAATCCACCCCAAGAGCCCGTAATGCCATCAGTTGCTGATCCTGTGAGGCTGAGTAAACCACCTGTGGACTTGATTAGGAAGCGTGGGGCCGAGGAGTTTAAGGCCATAGTTACTGATGATGCCGAAAGGGCTGAGTTCTGGCTTGATAACACCATTAGAGTGTTTGATGAACTGTCATGCACACCCGATGAATGTCTTAAGTGTGCTATATCCTTGTTATGACTCACCTACTATTGGTGGAGGACCTTAATTTCCATAGTCCCAAAGGAACAAGTTACTTGGGATTTCTTCCAAACGGAATTTCGAAAGAAATACATTAGTCAACGGTTCATCGATCAAAAGCGTAAGGAATTCTTGGAGCTCAAGCAAGGTCGTATGACGGTATCTGAATACGAACATGAGTTTGTAAGACTTAGTCGGTATGCTCGGGAGTGTGTGGCTGATGAGGTTGCTATGTGCAAAAGATTTGAAGAGGGATTGAATGAAGAGTTAAAGCTACTGGTGGGTATTTTGGAGATAAAAGAATTTGTAACACTAGTTGAACGAGCCTACAAGGCGGAAGAGCTCGGAAGGGAGAAGAGGAAGGTTGAATTTGAAGCTAGAGATTATCTTAAAAGATCGACGGGCAAGGCTCCATTTTCGGCTGTAAAGAAGTTCGAGAGGACACAAATAAGTCGAGGCGACTCAAGGGATTTCCATTAGAGCACGACCATCGATGGACTCACGAGCTACTTGGTAGCTAGTGGCAATAATCGTCAAGAAAAGCCGAATGCCCACAATGTGGAAGACGACACATAGGTGAATGTTGGGGTAAGTCATTAATAGGGCTGTTATGGATGCGGTTCAAGGACCATTTCATTAGAGATTGCACGAGCTAGATGAGAAGAATAAGATGCAAGGTGCAAGATCTAGTGGGACGACGGCTAGAGGTAGACCCCCGAGGATTTCAGGAGGTAGGGGTGGTAATCAGAGAGGGGTCTCTGATACGATTGTTCGATCCGAGACTCATGCTCCTGCTAGAGCATATGCTATCCGCGCACGAGAGGAGGCATCCTCCCCTGACGTTATCACTGGTACTTTCACTCTCTTTGATACTAATGTGATTGCTTTAATTGACCCTGGTTCTACTCACTCTTATATATGCAAAACCTTAGCATCCAGTAAGACTTTACCTATTGAGTCTACTGAGTTCGTAATTCGGGTGTCAAATCCCTTGGGTCGTTACGTCTTTGATGTCGACAAAGTGTGTAAGAAATGTCCCTAGTAATTCGAGGTTCTGTTTTCATGGACTTGATGCTTTTGCCGTTCGATGAATTTGATGTTATTCTTGGGTTGGATTGGTTGACCGTGCATGATGCGGTTGTGAATTGTAAAAGCAAGACTATTGATTTGAGGTGCGCAAATAACGAGATGATCCGAGTTGAACCTACGGACTTGAAGGGGTTGCCAGCTGTAATATCATCAATGTTGGCCCAAAGATATGTAAGAAAGGGGTACGAAGCATACCTTGCGTATGTACTTGATGATAAGGAGTTAGAAATAAAACCCGAATCTGTGCGGTGGTTTGTGAATACCGAATGTTTTTCCCAAGAATTACCGGTTTGCCACTGTTCGGAGATAGAGTTTGGCATTGAGCTTGTACAGGACCACACCGATTTCGATAGCTCCGTATCGTATGGCACCAACGGAATTAAAGGAGTTGAAAGCTCAGTTGCAAGAGTTGGTGGATAGAGGCTTTGCTCGCCCGATTTTTTCACCTTGGGGTGCCCCAGTGTTGTTTGTGAAAAAGAAGGACGGAACCATGAGGTTGTGCATCAACTATCGTCAGCTTAATAAAGTGACAATAAAGAACAAGTATCCGTTACCGCGTATCGATGATTTGTTCGATCAACTGAAGGGAGCCTCAGTGTTCTTGTAACACCCCGAACCCGAGACCATCGCCGGTGTCGGACACGAGGGGTTAGCAAGCCAAGTTCACTTGTTTTGCCCATCCATTGGACATTTCCAGTCAGGCTGGAAAAACTGCGTCACTGTCGCCTTAAAAATCATATCTCGAGTTTCAAACCTCGGAAACTGGTTTCGTAAATTTTCCCTGAATTTAGACTCATATATCCATCCATGGATTTATTTCTAGAATTTTTGGTCAGGCCAATTGGTACAGTTTATTAGTTAAAGTCACCCATGTTACAGGGATCGACTGCTCTGACCTTTGCCCGGTATAACTTGAATATCTCTCTGTACAGGGCTTTAATGCTGGTGCTGTTTGTTTCTAATGAAACTAGACTCAAAATGGAATCTGTACATATAAGGTATGTCTCCTAATTCTTTCTGGATAATTTATATTAAATTTTTAAAGTTGCGACAGGGAACCCAGAAACCGTTCTGGCCCTGTCTCACAATAGCTTTAATATCTCTTAACATGTAACTCCTATGACCATTTTGTTTCTTCCATATGAAAATAGACTCATCAATGTTCATTTACATAGCTGATTCACTATTTAATACCATTCCTACAAATTTTGGTGATTTTTCACATTCACGTTACTGCAGCTGGCAGCATCTGTTTTAAGGTAGGTCTTACCTATTTTGTAGTCTCCATGAACCAACTAGTCTTGCCTTACATAGGTCCACATATGATCATTTTAACCATGCCAATGGCTGATCATGTGACCAACATTCCCATTTCAATTCATAGTCACATCATGACACCATATATATATATACAAACCGCAAATAGTTTAAGTTGATACTTCACTATTACGAGCCATTTTCGCATGGCCGTACACATATACATCATAACATATCTAAACCAACAAGGGTAGTCCTATACATGCCATTTCAAGTTCAACCAAGAATTTATACCAAAATGGGGCTTGATAGTGTGGATGACTTCGACTTCAACGATCCCGAATCCGATTGCTATCGAGCGAAATCTAGAAAACCGAGAGCCAAAGCAATGAGTAAGCATTTTTATGCTTAGTAAGTCTCAAGGAATATAATCAACTCTAATTACAGCAATACATTCACATAGTTAAATGCATCATTTCATTAATGCACATTCACATAATCATACTTACTTCACCATCCCAACTCTTATGTTCATACACAAATAACGGCTTCATTAAGGCCGATAACTCGTTCCATCATAGGAGCGGATATTCACACGCTCTTACTCCTAGCGCATAAGCACACACCGCACTTACCTTGTCATTGGGGAATTTCACAAGTGCATTAGCTGAAATTTTCCAGCAAGCTTATAATTTTCAAATCACATACCTTGAGTTTAACCGGATGTCGCTACTCGATCAATCGCCGGGACATAGCCGGTTATGGTAACCCGCACCAAGGCCTCACGGGACTTAACCCGGATATCACGATTTGCACAAATGCCTTGGTCTTAGCCGGATAGAATGACTTCATACGAATGCCTTGGGTCTTAGCCCGGATGTAGCCACTAGCACAATTGCCTTGGTCTTAACCGGTTATAATTTCCAGCATAATTGTCTTGGGGCTTAGCCCGGATATCATTCAATTTCTCATGCACACATACATCAATAATCATTGGACATACATATTTATTTTCGTTACTAAGGCTCAAACACAATTATAATCACTAACATAATCGCCTTGGGACTTAGCCCGGTATCATTCAATACTCATACACACATAAATCAATAATCAATACATCCATATTTCATTCCACATAATTCAAGTAAGGTCACTTCTTGAGGACTTACCTCGGATGTTGTCGAACGGCTTTTACGGCTATTCGATTACTTTTCCTTCCCTTGTCCAATTGTGGCCCTCTTAGCTCTTGAGCTAATTCAAACAAATTCAATTTATCAAAACCTCATTGTGCTAGCTTATGGCGAATATGACAAGGAATTTAAATGGTCATATGGCCACCCTTTAGCTTGAATACACAATGGTCATGCACATTTTATACTACATCAAGCAATTCAATACAATTTATTCGAGCATCAAGGAAAAGCTAAGGCCTTCAATAGGCTACCCAAGGCGAATATACTTGTCCATGTTGAGGCCAATTATGCACTTAATACCACACAAAACAGCATGCATTTTACTAGTTAATGCTTTGCATATTGTAGCTCAAAACTTACAATATAGCATCAAGCACTCATATGTGTGCTAGGCCGAATGTGCTTACAATTTCACAATTATTCTTCAACATCTTCTTCTTTAAACAAACTTATTCATCACTTCCTTCATAACCAAAACATCATGTGCAAACATATATATACATATATGAGCATGGCGAATTTCAAGGTGTCCATAGCCATCCAAAACACAAATTTTAACTAACATGCAAGAAGCAAGAACCATGCTCATGAATGCATCATGGCGAATATGACAATCATGCTCCTTTTCAACTTCAATCATGATAAAACAAAAGAAAGCTCAAAATCTTACTCAAGAGTAGACAATCCATCATTGCATGCATCATCATCAAGCTTCACACTTAGCATGCAATGGCTTTATCACCATAACAACTTTGGCCAAATACCATTTCCATGGCTTAACAAAGATTTGAGCCATGGCTAACATGCACATCAAGTTAGCAACCAAAACATGCATGAAACTCCTAACACAACCTCATACATACCTTAATCTTGATGCAAACTTAGCCAAATCTCCTTCTAGATCTCTTCCAAACCAAGCATGAAGCAAAAATCCTCCTTCTTCCTTAGTTTTGGCTCAAAGAAAGGATGAACAAAATTTTTTCTTTCCTTCTCTACAACTCACGGCAATGGGGGGGTTACCACACTCACACACATTTTTTTCATTTTTTATCACCCATACACCTTTGTTTATTATTTCACCCTAATGCACCAACAAAACATGTTTCATGACATGTTTAGCCCATCCTCCTTGTCATGGCCGGCCACCACCTATAAAGGGGAATTTGACATGCAAGTCCATTATTTTGCATGCATGCTTTAATTAGTCATCACACATTTCCTATCATACTTTCAAAGTTCATTACTAAGTCCTTTCTTGTGGAATTCACCCTTATAACACTAAATCAATCATCATAAAATGTCATACATGAGCACACATATTATAGGCATCAAAATAAATTTTAATTATTTTTATGCCTCGGTTTTGTGGTCCCGAGACCACCTTCCGACTAGGGTCAATTTTGGGCTGTCACAACTCTCCCCACTTAAGAAATTTTCGTCCCCAAAATCTTACCGTAAATAGGTTTGGATATCGCTCTTTCATAGAGTTCTCGGTCTCCCAAGTAGCTTCTTCTATCCCGTGCTTGAGCCATAACACTTTTACTAGCGGAACCCGCTTGTTTCACAACTCTTTCACTTCGTGATAGGATACGAATCGGTTCTTCCTCATAACTCATATTAGCTTGAATTTCAATTTCGATGGACTAATCACGTGCGATGGATCGGATCTATAGCATCGAAGCATCGAAACGTGAAAGACATCGTGAACCTTTTCGAGTTCGGGGCAAAATCAAACGATATGCCACTTGGATCGACTCGCTTCGGATATCTCATATGGCCCAACGAACCTCGGGCTCAACTTGCCCTTACGGTAGAATCGAGTATCTTTTTCCAAGGCGATACCTTGAGAAACACTTTATCACCCACGATACTCGATATCCTTACGCTTCAGTCCGCGACGACTTCGGCGATCGGAGGCTATCTTCAGACTTTCACGGATTACTTTCACTTTCTCTGCTCAGCATCCCTAATCAAATCCACCCGAAAATCTTGCTTTCACCGAGCTCGGTCCAAAACAATGGTGTACGGCATTTACGACCGTACAAGGCCTCGTAGGGTGCCATCTTAATACTTGATTGAAAGTTTGTTGTTGTAAGCGAATTCAATCAACGGCAAATACCGTTCCCATAAACCACTAAACTCGAGGACGCAACATCTTAACATATCCTCAAGTATCTGAATTATCCGCTCGGATTGACCATCGGTTTGGTGGTGAAAGGCGGTCTTTGAAATGCAACTTGGTACCCAAAGCTTCTTGCAACTTTTTCCAAAATCGCGAGGTAAATCTCGGATCTCTATCCGACACGATGGAAATAGGCACCCGTGTAATCTCACAACCGAGAAACGTACAATTCAGCTAATTTGTCAATTGAAAAATCCGTGCGTCGGGGACAAAGTGGGCCGACTTAGTCAATCGATCTACCACGACCCAAACCGCATCCTTCTTACTTGCGACAATGGCGGTCCGGATACAAAGTCCATTGTGACTCGATCCCATTTCCACTCGGGTATCGTGATTGGTCAAGTAATCTCAAGGCACTGATGTTCCGCTTTCACTTGTTGACATATTAAACATCTCAAACAAAGTCGGAGATGTCTCGCTTCATACCATGCCACCAAAACCGACGTTTCAAATCATTGTACATCTTCATACTCCGGGTGGATTGCCATTCGGCTACAATGGGCTTCATTCAGAATTATCGAAATGAGTTCAATTCTTTGGAACACACAGACGACTTTTGAACCTCAAACAATCGTCATCATCGATTTGAAACTCGAATCCTTGTTCGAACACACTCAAATCCCGTTTTGCGCCAACTCGTCGTCGACTTTCTCGAGCTTCTCGAATTTGATGTATCAATAGTGGTTTGGCTTTCAATTCAGCTACTAACACACTATCGGATCGAGCAGACAAGTGCACGCTCATCGCTCGTAGCGAATAATGATTTACGACTCAAGGCATCCGCAACCACATTCGCCTTTCCCGGTGATAGTCAATGACCAGCTCGTAATCCTTTAACAGCTCGAGCCAACGTCTTTGTCGCAGATTTAAGTCTCTTTGGATCATCAAATATTTGAGACTTTTGTGATCCGAGTATACATGACACCTTTCACCAAATAAGTAATGCCGCCAAATCTTTAAGGCGAATACGATGGCGGCCAATTCGAGATCATGAGTCGGATAATTTTTCTCATGTGGCTTTAATTGCCTCGACGCATAGGCCACAACTCGACCTTCTTGCATTAATACGCAACCTAACCCAAGTAAAGAGGCGTCGCTATAGATGGCAAACTCTTTGCCGGACTCGGGTTGCACTAGAATTGGGGCTTCAGTCAAATAAGTTTTCAGTTGATCGAAACTTTTTTGGCATTTCTCCGTCCATTCGAACTTAACATCCTTTTGGAGTAAGCCGTCATCGGCGTGGCTATCGTTGAGAAGCCTTTACAAATCGTCGGTAATAACCGGCAAGCCCCAAAAAGCTCAGAACCTCAATAATATTTCTGAGGCTTCCAATTAAGTATGGCTGAAATTTTATTCGGTCGACTCGAATACCGATGCAGATACCACATGACCCAAGAAGCTAACCTCTCTTAACCGTAACTCACACTTGTGAACTTAGCATATAATTGCTTATCCGTAAAATTTGCAAGACTAACCGCAGTGTTCAAAGATGTTCGGTCTCATTTCTTGAATAGACCAAGATGTCATCAATGAACACGACTACGAATCGATCCAAATATGGTCTAAAGATCCGATTCATTAAATCCATAAATACCGCGAGGGCATTAGTGAGCCCAAACGGCATCACTAGGAACTCATAGTGACCATATCTCGCTCAAGGCGGTCTTGGGTACGTCCAATCTCGGATTCGCAATTGATAATAGCCCGATCTCAAATCTATTTTCGAGAACACCGAGGCTCCCTTTAGTTGATCGAACAAGTCATCGATACGCGGCAACGGATATTTGTTCTTTATTGTCGCTTTATTAAGTCGACGATAATCGATGCACGTACCGCATGGTTCCATCCTTCTTTTCACGAACAACACTGGCGCACCCCAAGGCGAAAAACTCGGGCGAGCAAAACCTCTATCCACCAATTCTTGCAACTGAGCTTCCAACTCCTTTAATTCCGTTGGTGCCATACGATACGGAGCTATCGAAATTGGAGTGGTACCAGGTACCAATTCGATGCCAAATTCTATTTCCCGAACAGGTGGTAAACCCGGCAATTCTTCAGGGAAAACATCCGGGTATTCACAAACCACGGGCACATATTCGGGTTTCTTTTCTGATTCCTTGTCATCGAGCACGTACGCAAGGTACGCTTCGCACTCTTTTCTTACATATTTTCGGGCCAACATTGCTGATATTACAGCTGGCAACCCCTTTAAGTCCGTAGACTTAACCCGAATTATCTCGTTATTCACGCACCTCAAATCGATAGTCTTGCTTTTGCAATTTACGACCGCATCGTGCATGGTCAACCCATCCAAACCAAGAATAACGTCGAATTCATCGAACGGCAAAAGCATCAAGTCCGCCGGGAAACAAGAACCTCGGAACACTAGGGGACTTTTCTTGCACACTTTGTTGACAAGCACGTAATGACCCAAGGGTTTGACACCGAATTACAAACTCAAGAGACTCAATAGGCAAAGTCTTCTTCGATGCTAAGGTTTCACATATATAAGATTGAGTAGAACCAGGGTCAATCAAAGCAATCACATTAGTATTGAAAAGAGTGAAAGCACCCCAGAATGACATCCGGAGGCAAGATCCTCGCGTGCGCGTATGGCATAAGTCCTCGCAGGAGCACGAGCCTCGATCGATGGTAGCATCTCTAGATCCTCTCTAACCGCCAATCGACATTGCCCATATTTCTAGGTGGCCTACCTCGGCGATGGTAGCACCCGAGTTTCCACTCGACTCACATTCTGCTCAAGCATCCTCGGGCAATCCTTCCTAAAGTGGTCGGCCGATCCACACTTATAGCGAGCGATCACGAAACCAACAGCTCCCGAATGCCATTTGCCACAATGTTGACACTCCGCCTCTCTCGGCAATCATTTCCACCACTGGCGATCGAAGTGACTCGTGTGGTCACAGGGGGTCGATCGCGTCCTCGTCTAGAAAAGCCCAAAGCGCCTCTAGACCGGTTCACATCATCTCAAAATCTCTTGATTGCCTGTTGAAGAGACTTTCCCGAGGACCTCTTTCGGAATTCTCCAGTTCCCACATCAGCTTTTTGTTTCTCCTTTCTAAGCTCTTTGACTTTACAAGCTCGCTCAACAGTACTACGATCTCGTATTTCGAGAATGCCAACGAACATCCTTATATCATCATTCAGCCCATCCTCGAAGCGTTTACACATAATAGCTTCGGACGAAATGCATTCTCGCGTGTATCGGCTAAGCCTCACAAATTTTCGTTCATAGTCGGTAACCGACATAGAACCTTGCTTAAGATCAAGAAATTCCCTTCGCTTTTGGTCGATGAATCTCTGACTGATATACTTTTTTTTTTTTCGAACTTGGTTTGAAAGAATTCCCAAGTCACTTGCTCTCTAGGTACCACAGTCAGAGTACTCCACCAATAGTAGGTGGAATCACGTAGCAAGGAGATGGTACACTTTAAGCACTCATCGGTGTACAAGATAGCTCATCGAGCACCTTGATAGTGTTGTCCAACCAAAATTCAGCTCGTTCGGCATCATCATCATCCGTAGCTTTAAATTCAGTGGCCCCATGTTTTGAATCCTATCGATGGGGCTTACTTGACCTTATTTGGTCGATTCGGAGGTATTGTAGGTCTTGGGTTGCATTTGTCGGGAATGGAGGTTGTGGGACAGTAGTGTTAGTTCGAATGTATTGATTAAACCATTCGCTCATCACACTATAAAGGTTTGCCTAGCCTCATCATTCGGATTGCTGGCCATAGGTTGAGAGTCCGCGGCGCTGTCCCTTGTGCGGAGCAGCGCCACACTCTCCACATCATCAGCTATTGCTCGGTTGGGATCGGGATCCATTGCTATAAACAAACTCAAAGTCAAATTGTCAGAAATCACCACACTATCGATTCATCATTTAATGGCATGTATAGCTAGACCCCAAACACCTCACGGTAGTCCTAGAATAGGCTAAACCATGGCTCTGATACCAATAAAATTGTAACACCCCGAACCCGAGACCATCGCCGGTGTCGGACACGAGGGGTTAGCAAGCCAAGTTCACTTGTTTTGCCCATCCATTGGACATTTCCAGTCAGGCTGGAAAAACTGCGTCACTGTCGCCTTAAAAATCATATCTCGAGTTTCAAACCTCGGAAACTTGTTTCGTAAATTTTCCCTGAATTTAGACTCATATATCCATCCATGGATTTATTTCTAGAATTTTTGGTCGGGCCAATTGGTACAGTTTATTAGTTAAAGTCACCCATGTTACAGGGATCGACTGCTCTGACCTTCGCGCGGTATAACTTGAATATCTCTCTGTACAGGGCTTTAATGCTGGTGCAGTTTGTTTCTAATGAAACTAGACTCAAAATGGAATCTGTACATATAAGGTATGTCTCCTAATTCTTTCTGGATAATTTATATTAAATTTTTAAAGTTGCGACAGGGAACCCAGAAACCGTTCTGGCCCTGTCTCACAATAGCTTTAATATCTCTTAACATGTAACTCCTATGACCATTTCGTTTCTTCCATATGAAAATAGACTCATCAATGTTCATTTACATAGCTGATTCACTATTTAATACCATTCCTACAAATTTTGGTGATTTTCACATTCACGTTACTGCAGCTGGCAGCATCTGTTTTAAGGTAGGTCTTACCTATTTTGTAGTCTCCATGAACCAACTAGTCTTGCCTTACATAGGTCCACATATGATCATTTTAACCATGCCAATGGCTGATCATGTGACCAACATTCCCATTTCAATTCATAGTCACATCATGACACCATATATATATATACAAACCGCAAATAGTTTAAGTTGATACTTCACTATTACGAGCCATTTTCGCATGGCCGTACACATATACATCATAACATATCTAAACCAACAAGGGGTAGTCCTATACATGCCATTTCAAGTTCAACCAAGAATTTATACCAAAATGGGGGCTTGATAGTGTGGATGACTTCGACTTCAACGATCCCGAATCCGATTGCTATCGAGCGAAATCTAGAAAACTGAGAGCCAAAGCAGCGGAGTAAGCATTTTTATGCTTAGTAAGTCTCAAGGAATATAATCAACTCTAATTACAGCAATACATTCACATAGTTAAATGCATCATTTCATTAATGCACATTCACATAATCATACTTACTTCACCATCCCAACTCTTATGTTCATACACAAATAACGGCTTCATTAAGGCCGATAACTCGTTCCATCATAGGAGCGGATATTCACACGCTCTTACTCCTAGCGCATAAGCACACACCGCACTTACCTTGTCATTGGGGAATTTCACAAGTGCATTAGCTGAAATTTTCCAGCAAGCTTATAATTTTCAAATCACATACCTTCGGAGTTTAACCGGATGTCGCTACTCGATCAATCGCCTTCGGGACATAGCCCGGTTATGGTAACCCGCACCAAGGCCTACGGGACTTAACCCGGATATCACGATTTGCACAAATGCCTTGGTCTTAGCCGGATAGAATGACTCGCACGAATGCCTTGGTCTTAGCCGGATGTAGCCACTAGCACAATTGCCTTCGGGTCTTAACCCGGTTATAATTTCCAGCATAATTGTCTTCGGGGCTTAGCCCGGATATCATTCAATTTCTCATGCACACATACATCAATAATCATTGGACATACATATTTATTTTCGTTACTAAGGCTCAAACACAATTATAATCACTAACATAATCGCCTTTGGGACTTAGCCCGGGTATCATTCGAATACTCATACACACATAAATCAATAATCAATACATCCATATTTCATTCCACATAATTCAAGTAAGGTCACTTCTTGAGGACTTACCTCGGATGTTGTCGAACGGCTTTTACGGCTATTCGATTACTTTTTCCTTCCCCTTGTCCAATTGTGGCCCTCTTAGCTCTTGAGCTAATTCAAACAAATTCAATTTATCAAAACCTCATTGTGCTAGCTTATGGCCGAATATGACAAGGAATTTAAATGGTCATATGGCCACCCTTTAGCTTGAATACACAATGGTCATGCACATTTTATACTACATCAAGCAATTCAATACAATTTATTCGAGCATCAAGGAAAAGCTAAGGCCTTCAATAGGCTACCCAAGGCCGAATATACTTGTCCATGTTGAGGCCAATTATGCACTTAATACCACACAAAAACAGCATGCATTTTACTAGTTAATGCTTTGCATATTGTAGCTCAAAACTTACAATATAGCATCAAGCACTCATATGTGTGCTAGGCAATGTGCTTACAATTTCACAATTATTCTTCAACATCTTCTTCTTTAAACAAACTTATTCATCACTTCCTTCATAACCAAAACATCATGTGCAAACATATATATACATATATGAGCATGGCGAATTTCAAGGTGTCCATAGCCATCCAAAACACAAATTTTAACTAACATGCAAGAAGCAAGAACCATGCTCATGAATGCATCATGGCGAATATGACAATCATGCTCCTTTTCAACTTCAATCATGATAAAACAAAAAGAAAGCTCAAAATCTTACTCAAGAGTAGACAATCCATCATTGCATGCATCATCATCAAGCTTCACACTTAGCATGCAATGGCTTTATCACCATAACAACTTTGGCCAAATACCATTTCCATGGCTTAACAAAGATTTGAGCCATGGCTAACATGCACATCAAGTTAGCAACCAAAACATGCATGAAACTCCTAACACAACCTCATACATACCTTAATCTTGATGCAAACTTAGCCAAATCTCCTTCTAGATCTCTTCCAAACCAAGCATGAAGCAAAAATCCTCCTTCTTCCTTAGTTTTGGCTCAAAGAAAGGATGAACAAAATTTTTTCTTTCCTTCTCTACAACTCATGGCAATGGGGGGTTACCACACTCACACACATTTTTTTTCATTTTTTATCACCCATACACCTTTGTTTATTATTTCACCCTAATGCACCAACAAAACATGTTTCATGACATGTTTAGCCCATCCTCCTTGTCATGGCCGCCACCACCTATAAAGGGGAATTTGACATGCAAGTCCATTATTTTGCATGCATGCTTTAATTAGTCATCACACATTTCCCTATCATACTTTCAAAGTTCATTACTAAGTCCTTTCTTGTGGAATTCACCCTTATAACACTAAATCAATCATCATAAAATGTCATACATGAGCACACACATATTATAGGCATCAAAATAAATTTTAATTATTTTTATGCCTCGATTTTGTGGTCCCGAGACCACCTTCCGACTAGGGTCAATTTTGGTCATCACAGCTTCTCAAAAATAGATTTGAGATCGGGCTATTATCGATTCGTAATTTGAGATTCGGACATACCCAAACCGCCTTGAATCGAGATATGGTCACTACGAGTTCTTAGTGATGCCGTTTGGGCTCACTAATGCCCTGCGATATTTATGGATTTGATGAATCGGATCTTGGATCATATTTGGATCGGTTCGTAGTTGTGTTCATTGACGACATCTTGGTCTATTCAAAAGATGAGACCGAACATGCGGAGCACCTGAGATTAGTGTTGCAAATTTTACGGGATAAGCAGTTATATGCTAAGTTCAGCAAGTGTGAGTTCTGGTTAAGAGAGGTTAGCTTCTTGGGTCATGTGGTATCTGCATCGGGTATTCGAGTCGACTCGAGTAAAATTTCAGCTATACTTAACTGGAAGCCTCCGAGAAATATTACCGAGGTTCGAGCTTTTTGGGACTTGCTTACATACTACCGACGGTTTGTAAAAGGATTCTCGATGATAGCCACACCCATGACGAAACTGCTTGAGAAGGATGTCAAGTTTGAATGGACGGAAAAGTGTTAGAAAAGTTTTGATCAATTGAAAACTCATTTAACGGAAGCTCCAGTTTTAGTGCAAATTTAATCGGCAAAGAGTTTGTCATTTATAGTGACGCCTCCTTACTTGGGTTAGGTTGCGTATTAATGCAAGAAGGTCGAGTTGTGGCCTCTGGCGTCGAGACAATTAAAGCCACATGAGAAAAATTATCCGACCCATGATCTCGAATTGGTCGCCATCGTATTCGCTTTAAAGATATGGCGACATTACTTATTTGGTGAGAAGTGCCATGTGTATTCGGATCACAAAAGTCTCAAATATTTGATGACTCAAAGAGACTTAAATCTGCGACAAAGACGTTGGCTCGAGTTGTTAAAAGATTATGAGCTTGTCATTGATTATCACCCGGAAAGGCTAATGTGGTTGCGGATGCCTTAAGCGGAAATCACCGCTTTTGCTTTACAAGCAATGAATGTACACTTGTCTATTCTACCCGACAATGTGTTAGTAGCCGAATTAAAGGCCAAACCATTGTTGACTCATCAAATTCGTGAAGCTCGAAAGTTGATGATGAGTTGGTTGCAAAAGCAATGAGTGTGTTCGAACAAGGAATCGGAGTTTCATATTGGTGATGACGATTGTTTGAGGTTCGAAGTCGTCTGTGTGTTCCAAAGAATTCGGAACTTATTTCAATGATTCTGAACGAAGCCCATTGTAGCCAAATGGCAATCCACTCGGGGAGTACGAAGATGTACAACGATTTGAAATGTCGATTTTGGTGGCATGGTATGAAACGGGACATCTCCGACTTTGTTTCGAGATGTTTAATATGTCAACAAGTGAAAGCGGAACATCAAGTGCCTTCAGGATTGCTTCAGCCAATCACGATACCCGAGTGGAAATGGGATCGAGTCACAATGGACTTTGTGTCCGGCCGCCATTGTCGACTAGTAAGAAGGATGCGATTTGGGTTGTTGTTGATAGATCGACTAAGTCGGCTCACTTTATCCCGTGCGTCGGATTTTTCATTGGATAAACTAGCCGAATTGTACGTTTCTCGATTGTGAGATTACACGGGTACCGATTTCTATTGTGTCGGATAGAGATCCGAGATTTACCTCGCGATTTTGGAAGAAATTTCAAGAAGCTTTGGGTACCAAGTTGCATTTCAAAGACCGCTTTTCACCCCAAACCGATGGTCAATCCGGCGGATAATTCGAGATACTTGAGGATATGTTGAGATGTTGCATCCTCGAGTTCGATGGTTCATGGAACGATACTTACCTTTGATTGAATTCGCTTACAACAATAGTTTTCAATCAAGTATTAAGATGGCGCCTTACGAGGCCTTGTACGGGCGTAAATGCCGTACACCATTGTTTTGGACTGAGCTCGGTGAGAACAAAATTTTTGGAGTGGATTTGATTAAAGATGCTGAACAGAAAGTAAAAGTAATCCGTGAAAATTTGAAGATAGCCTCCGATTGTCAGAAGTCGTACGCGGATCTAAAATGAAAAGACATTGAGTATCAAGTGGGAGATAAAGTGTTTCTTAAAGTTTCGCCTTGGAAAAAGATACTCAGATTTGGCCGTAAAGGCAAATTGAGCCCGAGGTTAATCGGGCCATATGAGATATACGAACGAGTCGGTCCAGTCGCGTATCGTTTGATTTTGCCCCCTGAACTTGAAAAGATTCACAACGTCTTCCATGTTTCGATGCTTCAACGTTATAGATCTGACCCGTCACACGTAATTAGTCCATCAGAGGTTGAAATTCAAGCCGATATGAGTTATGAAGAAGAACCGATTCGTATCCTAGCTCGTAAAGTGAAGGAGTTGCGAAATAAAAGGGTTCCCTTAGTAAAAGTGTTATGGCTCAAACACGGGATGGAAGAAGCTGCTTGGGAACCCGAGAACTCTATGAAAGAGCGTTACCCAAACCTATTTACGGTAAGATTTTCTGGGACGAAAATTTCTTAAGTGGGGAGAGTTGTGACAGCCAAAATTGACCCTAGTCGGAAGTGGTTTGGGACCGCTAAACCGAGTCACCGAAATGTTTGAACGTAATATTTATTGTCTAGAATATGTAATTATGAATGTGTGAAAATTTCAGGCTTGATTTAGCCGATAGCATGTGAATTCAGTTAGTAGGACTTGTGTGACACTTTTGAAAAGTGATAGGCTAATCTATAAGGACCTAATAGTGCATGTAGTCAAGGGAGGACTTGCATGTCAAATTTCCCCCTAATAGCTAGTGGCCGGCCATGACAAGAGATTATGGGTAAAAACATGTCATAAAACATGTTGGGACAATGGTGTATGTAAGAAAAAAATAAAATAGTGAGCATGGGAATTTAATAATGGAAGGAACAAAAAAAAGAAAAAAATGGTCTCATGCATGCCCATTGCCGTGAGTGTGGAGAAAGAAAGAAGAATTTTTGTTCATCATTTTTCATTTCCTTTGGGCTGAAAATTCTAAGGAAGAAGGAAGGAATTCTTGTTTCATGTTGGTTTGGAAGAGGTTTAGGAGGAGGTTTGGCCATACTTGTACCTAGATTAAGGTAAGTTTGATGTTTTGCCATGAGATTCATGTATATTTTAGTTGCTAGCTTGATGTTCTTGTTAGCCCATGGTTCAAATCTTTGTTATGTCATGGGAATGAAATTCGGCCAAAGGGAATATGGTGTTAATGCCATTGCATGCTAAATATCAAGCTTGATAATGATACATGTGATGGTGGATTGAGGATTCTTAGATTTTCTTTTAGCATTTTTGAATGAGATACTAAGTTCTTTGTTTAACCATGACCAAATTGAAACGGTATGGTGTTGTGGTATTCGGCCATGTTATATCCATAAGTATGATTCATGCATGTTGCATGGTAAGTAAGATTTAAGCTTTGGATATGTGTATATATCTGGATATAAGCCACTTGAGAATTCGGCCATTGCACCTACATGAATATATGTTTGCACATGATGAATTGGTATGACATATATACTATTTTAAGGTGTATATTTGCTTGTGATGTTTTTTCGGTTATGAAATAAATGAGAGATGTGTATAGAGCTACAATATGTAATGCGTTAATTAGGAAAATGTATGCTGTTTTTTTTGTGTAGTATTAAGTGTAAAATTGGCCTCAACATAGACATGCATATTCGGCCAAAGGAAGTAGATTGGTGTGCATGTATTCGGTTAGAGGCAACCATATTGAAGCCTTATCTTGGCTTAGATTGTTGACCAAATGGGTAATAAGTGAGGATGGTTGCGAATATACAAACATACATATGCATGTGTAATTGAATTATGAATGTTTAGCAAGAGGGTTAAACTAGTTGATTTATTGATTAAGCTCAAGGAGTTAAAGAAGGAGAATCAAGCAAGGGAAAGACGAAGGTCATCGAGTAGCCGACTTGGACTATTTTACCCAACACAAGGTAAGTCATTAAGCATATATTTGATATTGCTTAAATGATTGTAATATCTATGCAATTGTGTTTAATGAGATGAAATATATACAAATGTATGTGTATGAAAAGATGATATTGTTGAACGTAAAAGAGATAGTGAAATGTGTAGGAAGTTTGCTTCGCACTAAGTGTGCGAGAAATAGATGTGTACTGGGATCTAGATTGGCACCGAGTGTGCGAGCTTGTAATGTATGGCACTAAGTGTGCGAGTTTGGACTATATGGCACTATGTGTGCGGGCTTGAATCACATGGCACTAAGTGTGCGTGATTGAGTATTAAGCACTATGTGTGCGAACTCTACACATATCTCCGATTGAACATTTATATGGAGGCGTGACTTCATCGAGATGAGTATGGACAGCGGAAAGAGTAAGTACCTTGAGTTCATCGCTAATAGATGCTATGTTCATGCTCGGGGTGGAGTTGGTAAGATTTAAATATATGTGATGATTTCAATTGCATTCCCGTAAATAAGGTATCGTGGAATAGATGAAAGTTCATTTGATTGCATGATTGTTGCGGAAATGAAATGATGTATGGAAATTGCTTCAAATATCCTATTGAACAGTATATGAAATGTAAATGTATGACTTGGTATGAGATTGATCCGAAAGATCTAAGGAACTATGGTATAGTTCGGTATGGCTGGAACACTTGGCCTTGTTTCATTATTTCATTTTATGATAATTGTATTAATGGATGGTTGTGGAATGCTTATGACTTACTGAGTTATAAACTCTCTCGGTGTTTTCTTGTCACCCATTTTAGGTTTCTTGGACTCGTCTCCTTTTAGGTGTTCATAACCGTCAACGAAGTCATCACACCGGCGAGCAATTTTTGGTATTGTCTTCTTAGTCAACTTAGGAGAACATTTGGCATGTATGGGCTATTTTGTTTTGTTAAATTTTGGGTTGTAAACTTTAAGCCATGTGAAAATGGCCTATGTGGTCGTTTGAGTGGGATGCTAGAATCTATAGCCACAAGTCTTAGAAACCTTAATTTTGATAAGGTGGCCATAATTTGTGTCACGTATGATGGATGATTAGTAAGGCTAAGGAAGGATTCATGAAATTGGCATAGTCTCTCGCAGAATCGTTGAGGATGGCAGCAGTGATATGAGATCGAAAAATCACTAAAAATAGTAGAAGTGGAATTAATAGCTAAAAAAATGACGTACTCGAAGCTTGATGGGTCTATTTTCATATGGATGAAACGAAACGACCATATGAGCTGTATTTTAAGATATATCCAAGATTTCGTGAGACAGGGCCAGAACGGTTTCTGGATTCCCTGTTCCGACTTTGAAAATTCATTATAAATTAACCAGAGATAATTAGGAGTCATACCACATATGTATAAATTTATCTTTGAGTCTAGTTTCTATAGAAACAAACGGAATCAGTATTGAATCCCTACACAGGGAGTTATTCCAGTTGTAACGAACAAAGGTCAGTGTAGTCGACCCCTGTAACATGGGAGATTTTAACTAATAAACTGTACTAATTGGCTTGACAAAAAATTCTAGAAAAAATCTGTAGATGGACATATGAGTCTAGTTTCAGGGAAAAATTACGAAACTGATTTTCGAGTTGTAAAACTCAAGTTATGATTTTTGAAGCGACTAGTACACAGATTGGCAGCTTGTCTGGAAAATTCTCAATAAGTGGTTTGAAGTCTGTTAACACCTCGTGTTCGACTCCGACGACGGTCTCGGGTTCGGGGTGTTACACTTCACATATACATATCATAACTCATTCTCCTAGCAACTCATACTTATATCACATATTCACCAAGGAACATATACTTAGCTTTTATTCTCAAACATGGTATACAATTCAAACGTACCTGAGCCGGATACAAATTCACATAGTCATCTATTTTCTCGGAATGTCCGTTGAACCGTTCGAAATCATAAGGATATGCAGATAGCTCAAAAATCTTGTACAATGCCAACGTCCCAAATGTGGTCTTACATGTAATAAAATATAGATGCCACTATCCCAGACAGGGTCTTACACGAAATCAAATACGATGCTAACGTCCCAGACTGGTCTTACACATAAATCATAAGTCGATGCCAACGTCCCAGACGTGGTCTTACACTATAACACATATCGAATCCTATGCCATGACATATGTATCTTAACTATTCCTATGGTTCGTACGGGGCTTTTTGGACTTCGGTACTTTGTCAATACTTTCTCGGATGTCTTATTTTTAGCAACTCATATATTCATTCATCATAGTACAATAGCATATAAACAATAGTAATTCAATTCAAAACACATTTATTTGCATATAGACTTTCCTCGTACGGATTTGGAAAGAAGGAATCGGCTACTCAACGACTTTCAACTTTCCCCGATCTAATTTTGTTTTATTTAGTTCATGATCTATATAAATTAAAATTTAACTCTTTTATTCACTAAATCATTCAAATCAATCCACAAACAGATATTTAGGGCATTTTACAAATTAACTCTCATATTTTCATATTTTGACAATTTAGTCCCTAATCACAAAAATCACAAAATACATAAAATTTGCATATATTTATGCTTAGCCGAATATTCATAGCACTCATACAAGTCCACATATTTCATTTATTTAACATTTTAGTCCCTCAATTTACAAATTTCACAATTTAGTCTCAAATTCATCAAAAATTCAAATACAAAATATATTAACCCAAAACATATATTTCATTTACTAACAACTAACTTCACAAAGCTTATAATTTCATCAATGGCATATTTCAAAATCATCATCAAAATCAGAAATTTAGGCATGGGTTTGATAGAACACTAAGCAACGATTACAAAAACGTAGAAATTATCAAAAACGGATAAAAAACCATACCTTAATTAACAATTTGCTTGGTTGAACCCTAAGAAGCTTATTTTCTTTCTTTTTCTTGTGATGTTCGGCAATAAGGATGAATGAATCATCCATTAACATGTTTTGTTTTATTTAATATATGATTAATATGCCAATTACCAAAATACCCTTTAATAAACCATTATAAATTCACATATATTAAGGCCACTAATGTCCATTAACCATGTAAATGGCATATTAACCATATAAGGACCTCTCATTTACAAAGACATAACAAATAAGCGTACTTCAGAGATAGCAGGTAACTTTTACATTTTACGCAATTAGGTCCTTTATGTAAATTAAGCACACAAATGATCAAATTTTCACACTAAACTTTCGCACATGTCAGTTCACATATTTTAAGCTCAAAATAATATTAAAATATTTTTATGACTCGAATTTGTGGTCCCAAAACCACTATTCTGACTAGGGTCTAAACCAGACTATTACAATTCTCCCCCTTAGGGATTTTCATCCTCGAAAATCTTATCGTTGAACAGATTCAAATATTGTTGTCTCATAATATCTTCAAGCTCCTACGTAGCCTCTTCAACACCGTGTTGATGCCACATTAATTGTACTAAAGAATTTTTTTATTTCGTAGTTCTTTAATCTCACAAGCTAAGATACGGATCGGTTCTTCATCGTAGGTCATATCAAAATGAATTTCAATCTTAGACGGAAGAATTACATGCAAAGGATCGGATCTGTATCGTTAAAGCATCGATACATGAAATACATTGTGGATCTTTTCTAGCTTAGGTGGCAACAATAATCTATATGCAACCGGTCTGATACGCTCGATAATCTTATATGGCCCGATAAACCTCAGACTCAATTTGTCTTTTCTACTGAACTGAAGTACTTTCTTCCACGGGGATACTTTCAAAAACATTTTGTTACCAATCTCAAATTCAATATCTTTTGTTTCAAATCTGCATAAGATTTTTGACGATTAGAAAATACTTTCAAACTATCTCAGATCACTTTTACTTTCTCTTCAGTCTCTTTTATCAAATCGACCCTATGAATCTTATTCTTGATGAGTTTAGTCCAATACAAAGGTGTATGGCATTTGCGACCATATCAGGCTTCGTACAGTGCCATTTTAATACTCGATTGAAAACTATTATTGTACACGAATTCAATTAATGGCAAATATTGTTCCCACGTACCTTCAAACTCAAGAATACATCTCAACATATCTTCAAGAATTTGAATAATCCGTTTGGATTAACCATCCGTTTTCGGGTGAAAGGTAGTACTGAAGTGCAATTTTGTACCCAAAGCATCTTGCAATTTCTTCCAAAATCGCGATGTGAATCTCCGATCTCTGTCTGACACAATAAATAATGGCATACCATGCAATCTCACAATATCAGAAATGTATAAGTTAGCTAACTTATCAAGTGAATAATCGGATCATACCGGAATAAAATGGGCTGATTTCGTCAATCAGTCAACCAAGACCCAAATAGCATCTTCCTTTATCGGAGATAGGGGCAAACCCAAAACAAAATTCATTATCACTCTATCTCATTTCCATTCTAGAATCATAATCGATTGTAACAAACCAGATGGCACTTGATGTTCAGCTTTAACTTGCTAACAGATTAAACATTTCGAGACAAAGTCAAAAATATCTCTTTTTATTCCAGACCACCAATAATACTGTTTCAAATCATTATACATTTTCATACTATCCAGATGAACAGATAAATGACTGTTGTGAGCTTCATTCAAAATCATCTGAATCAACTCTGGATTTCTCAAAACATAAATTCGATCTCAGAATCTCAAACAATTATCTTTATCAACTTTGAATTCTGAATCAGAATCTAAATCACACTGAGCTCATTTTGCTAAAATCTCGTTATCAACCTTCTGAGCTTTGATAACTTGTTGAATGAATAATGGTCTTGCTTTTAATTTAGCTAAAACCGGGCCATCATCGAACACAACCAAATGAGCATTCATTGCACGCAGAGCAAACAGTGATTTTTGACTCAAAGCATGAACAACAACATTTGCTTTTCCCGAATGATAATCAATCACAAGCTCATACTCTTTTAGCAATTCTAACCATCTTCTTTGTCGCAGATTCAAATCTTTCTGAGCTATTAGATATTTCAAACTTTTATAATCAGAATATACATAACATTTCTCACCAAACAGATAGTGGCGCCAAATTTTGAAAGCAAATACAATCGCAACTAACTCAAGGTCGTGCGTCAAATAGTTCTTTTCATGGGGCTTTAACTATCTCGAAGCATAAGCAATGACTTTGCCTTCCTGTATCAAAACATATTCCAGACCATTCAATAAAGCATCATTGTAGATCACAAATTCTTTACCCGATTTGGGTTGTACTAATACTGGAGCTTCAGTCAACAGGGCTTTTAACTGATCAAAGATTTTCTGACACTTTTTGGACCATTCAAACTTCACATCTTTCTGAAGCAGTTTCGTTAGCGAAGTTCCAATCATAGAAAAGCCTTTTACAAACCGTCTATAATAACTGGCAAGTCCTAGAAAACTGCAGACTTTAGAAATATTTTCCGGAGGCTTCCAATCCAAAATAACTAAAATTTTGCTCAGATCAACTCAGATACCTGATGCTGACACAATATGGCCCAGAAAACCAAATTCACGCAACCAAAATTCACATTTGCTAAACTTTGCATATAATTGCTTATCATGCAAAGTCTGTAATACTATTTTAAGATGCTCGACATGCTCAAATTCATCACGCGAATAAATCAATATGTCATCAAAGAATACGGCAACAAATTGATCTAAATACGGTCTGAAAATCTATTCATCAAATCCATAAAAATAGTAGGTGTATTCGTTAATCTGAAAGGCATAACTAAGAACTCATAGTGGCTATACCTCATTCATAAAGTAGTTTTCAGAATATCTGAATCTTTTACTCGCAACTGATAATAGCCTGATCTCAGATATATCTTTGAAAACACGGTAGCTGCTTTCAACTGATCAAACAAATCATCAATTCGAGGCAGAGGATACTTGTTCTTGATAGTCACATTGTTCAACTGATGATAATCAATGCAGATTCTCATCGTATCATCTTTCTTTTTCACAAACAGAATTGGTGCACCCCAAGGTGAGAAACTTGGTCTAGCAAACTCTCTATCGGTCAATTTTTGCAACTGAGACTTTAATTCTTTTAATTCAGTTATTCTATATGAGGCTATCGAAATTGGAGTAGTTCCTTGTACTAACTCAATGCCAAATTCAACTTCTCGATTCAGAGGTAATCCCGGAAGTTCTTCAGGAAACACATTAGAGAATTCATATACAACAAGCACTGATTCAACTTTTTTTTTCTGACACTTTCAAATCGATCACATAGGCAAAGTAAGCTTCACAACCTTTTCTCACAATACTCAGAGCTTTCATCGAAGATATCACAGTAGGCAATCCATTCAAATCACTAGATTCAATTCGAACTATTTCATTATTTTTGCATCTCAAATCAATAGTTTTCCATTTGCAATTCACTATAGCATCATGCAAAGTTAATCAATCCATCCCCAAAATTATATCAAACTCATCAAAAGGGAATAACATTAGATCGGCCGAAAAACAAATGTCTCGAAATATTAACGGATAGTTCTTACTTTGTCAACTAATACACTTTTACCTAGGGGGTTCGGTACTTTAATCACGAATTCAGTAGACTCTACAGGCAAAGTCTTACTGGATACTAAATTCATGCATATATACGAATGTGTTGATCCAGGATCTATCAAAGCAATCACAGAAGTATCGTAAAGAGTAAATGTACCCGTAATCACATCTGGAGACGAAGCTTCCTCATGAGCTCGAATGGCATAGGCTCTGCCAGTTGCACGAGCCTCAGATCGAACAGTAGTGTCTTTAGTCCCTCTGTGACTACCACTCACATTTCCCATATTTCTGAGAGGTCTACCTCGAATTGAAGTGTTACTAGGTCTCAAATTTTGTACAATTTCTTGCTCAACAGACTCGGGACAATCACGGATGAAATGGTCTAATGATCCACATTTGAAACAAGCTCGATCATACAATCTACAATTGTCAAGATGTCTTTTTCCACAGTGTTTACACTCGGGTTGATCAGATCTGACATTTCCAACACTGGCAACAGACGTAGCTAGAGCTCTGAAGCTCGAATGTGATCTAGCATCTCTACTAGAATGTCTCATATTAGCCTTTGAACGGCTATAATCATCTCAAAACTTCTTTGATATAGATTGAAATGGCTTGTTGGATGATCTCTTTCACCCTTCTCTAGCTTCTGAATCAGGTTTTCTTTTCACTTTCCCGAGCTCTTCAGCTTTACATGCTCGTTCAACAAGCACTACAAACTCTTTTATCTCTAGAGTCCTGACTAGCAAACGAATATCTTCATTCAGACCATCTTCAAATCTTTTGCACATTATTACCTCAGTAGATACACATTCTCGAGCATACTGACTCAATCTTAAAAATTCTCGCTTGTATTCTGTAACAGACATACGGCCTTACTTAAGTTCAAGAAACTCTTTATATTTCTGGTTGATAAATCTCTGACTGATGTATTTCTTTCGGAATTCAGCTTGAAAGAAATCCTGGGTGACTCGCTCTTTCGGAACCACTAATATCAAAGTCTTCCACCGGTGATATGTCATACCTCTCAAAAGTGAAACGACACATTTTATGCATTCATCTAGATTCAAAAACAATTCATCAAATGCTCTTATCTTATTCTCTAACTAGAACTCAACTCTCTTAGCATCATCACTAGCAATAGCTTGAAACTCTTCGGCCCCATAGTTTCTACTTTAATCGACTAGAGGCTTATTCAACTGATTCAGATTAACTTGTTTCATAACAGAAACTTGCAGAGGATTGACAGGGGTTGTGTAACACCCCGAACCCGTGACCGTCGCCGGTGTCGGACACGAGGGGTTAACGGGCCAAAACCTCTCAAGGTACCAACCAATTTGGCATTTCCAGACAGGCTGGAAAACTGCATCACTGTCGCCTTAAAAATCATATCTCGAATTCCAAAACTCAGAAACTGATTCCGTAAATTTTCCCTGAATTTAGACTCATATATCCATCCATGGATTTATTTCTAGAATTTTTGGTCGGTCCAATTGGTACAGTTTATTAGTTAAAGTCACCAATGTTACAGGGGTCGACTACACTGACCTTCGCGCGTTACAACTTGAATATCATCTCGTTCAGAGCTCTAATGCTCATGCCGTTTGTTTCTAATGAAACTAGACTCAAAGGGGAATCTATTAATATAAGGCATGACTTCTAATTGTTTCTGGATAATTTATGGTAAATTTTCAAAGTCGCGACAGGGGACCCAGAAACCGTTCTGGCCCTGTCTCACGAGAACTTTAATATTTCTCAGTATACTGCTCATATGGTCGTTTCGTTTCATCCATATAAAAATAGATTCATCAAGGTTCAATTTCATAATTTACTCACTATTTAGTTCTACTTCTACTATTTTTAGTGATTTTTCAATCTCATCTCACTGCTGCTGTCCGCAACAGTTATTGCGATGAGACTATGCCAATTTCATGAATCTTTCCTTGGCCTTAATCATCCGTCATACATGACACAAATTATGGCCACCTTATCAAAATTAAAGTTTCTAAGACTCGTGGCTATAGGTTCTAGCATCCCACTCGACGACCACATAGGCCATTTTCACATGGCTTAAAGTTTACAACCCACAGTTCAACAAAATATAATAGCCTATACATGCCAAATGTTCTTCAACAACGAAGACAATACCAAAATATTTCAGCGGTGTGATGACTTCAACGACGGTTCCGATCACGCAAACAATACGAGTCCGAGAGACCTAAAATGGGTGACAAGAAAACACCGAGTGAGTTTATAACTCGAGAAGTCATAAGCATTCATCAATCCACCGATAAAGTTACTACAACATGAACAATAAACGAGGCTAGGTACTCATCCATATCGAATCTATACCATAATTCCTCGAACCTTTTGGTCCAATCTCATACCAAGTCATACATCCACATTTCATATTCTACACAACAAGATATTTGAAGCATTTTCACACACTAACTCATTTCCACCACAATCATACAATTTCAATCATCACATAGATTTAAGGCTTACCAAATTCAACCCCGAGCATGAACGTATTTTCTATTCGTCATGAGCTCGAGGTACTTACCCGATCCGCTGTCCGGGATTAACTCGATAATTTTGCACACTCAGTGCCAATTGTAATACAAGAGCATATAGTGAATCCGCACACTTAGTGCTATATACTTTCAGCTCGCACACTTAGTGCTATATATTTTCAGCTCGCAGACTTAGTGCTATAGAATCAAACTCGCACACTTAGTGCTATACAATTTTAAACCCGCACACTTAGTGCCAATCTTGTCGCCGTGTCCATTTATACCCGCACACTTAGTGCCGAGACCAATACCTTATGCATTTTGCTGCCTTTATACATTCAACAATGGCATCATTCCATACACATACATTTTCATTTACACATCAACTCATTTAAACACAATTGTGTATATATTATGGTCATTTACATCAACACCAAATATATGCTTAATGACTTACCTCGGATGTTGTCGCATCGTCTTCAACGGCTATTCAATTACTTTTTCTTTCCCCTTGTCCAACTTCGATCCTTTGAGCTCTTGAGCTAAATCAAACAAATTTACTTCCCAATCAAACACACACATACGGTAACCACATATTGTTTTTAACACATTCGGTCACTTGGGCGACCCATTTAACTTTTAAGCATTCCTTTCTAATTTTTAGTTAAACAATGCGAATGCCATTAGCTACTAATGCCACACACACACACATGCATAAAAATTTATTCATACATGACCCATAGCTCATTTGGTCATTCATCTCTCAAACCTATCGAAGCTTCATATCATGCTTCCTTGGCCGAATACACATATAAGCACATTTAGCATTTGATACATTCGGCCTTAGCATAATTTCATTTAAAAGTCCCTATTAGCCCCTTCCCCCATCAATTATCTCATCTACTTAATATTTCATACCTATCATGCTAGCCGAATATTACTTATTCAAGTTCAACATCCTCCTATATGACACTAGCATCAAAGATGATATCTAATTCTTCTCTTTTTCTTTTCATCAAACAACCTATATGAACATTTAACCAATCCAAACTTCACCCATTCACACTTATTCATTTAACATAAAGAAAAATAAATCACCCTCTTCACTATTAACCATGGCCGAATGCACCAAGCATTACCTAACTAAGATTTCACAAATTTTTTAACCTTATATCGACCTCTACTTGTTCAATACAACATGAAACAACCTCTTCTCCTAACCTCTTGATACACGGCTTGATGTTCAAACCACCATGAAAGTTTGATTTTTCATGACATTGCCGAAATGCATTTTGACAATTAGCTCACAATGCAAAGAAGTTAAAGCCAACATCTCAAGACTTACCTCCAACTAGAAGAAGGGTTGCTGAATTTGCTTAATGAAAACTCTCTAATTCCTTCCTTTGGTTTTCGGCTTTGGCAAGATGGAGAAGAAGATGAACACTCCTCTTCTAATTCCTCTTTTATTAATCTTTATTTCTCCTTTATTATTATTATTTGTTTTCTTTGCTCATTCACGGCAAAATGAAGAAGTGGTAGGTAAGTCTTCCTTCACCTTTGTTTTCTTTACTTTATGTAACTAATATTATTTTATCTAAATTAATGCCACTTCTTAATTTAATATCAATTAAACATATATATTTGCCCATCAACATCCATCTTGGCGGCCACTAGAGAATAAATTGGGCATTTTGACATGCAAGGACAACATTTTCTAGCATGCATCAATAGGCCACTTCAACATTTGCCTATCACATTTCTAAGTTTTCTCACACAAGTCCTAATTGATAAAATTCACTTACAATTAACAAAATCCAAACATGAAATTTTCACACATGCATATATGCATATAATGAGCATCAATTATGATGGTTAATTATTATTATCACTCGGTTTAGTGGTCTCGAAACCACTTTCCGACTAGGGTCAATTTAGGGATGTCACAACTCTCCCCCACTTAAGAAATTTTTGTCCCCGAAAAATCTTACCGGTAAATAGGCTCGGGTATCGCTCTTTCATAGAGTCTTCAAGTTCCCAAGTGGCTTCTTCCATTCCATGTTTATGCCACAACACCTTCACTAACGGGATTTTCTGTTATGCAATTCTTTACTTCACGCCTCATAATGCGAATGGTTCCTCTTCATAGCTCAAATTAGGTGAATCTCAATCTCGGATGGAGCAATTACGTGCGATGGATCAGACCTATATCGTCAAAGCATCGAGACATGAAAATGTTGTGAATCTTTTCGAGCTCGGGGCAAAATTAATCGATATGCGATCGCCCAACTCGTTCGGATACTTCATATGGCCCGATGAACCTCGGACTCAATTTGCCCTTACGACCAAATCTAAGCACCTTCTTCCAAGGTGAAACTTTGAGAAAGACCTTGTCTCCAACTTGATATTCAATATCTTTTCTTTTCAAATCCGCATACGACTTTTGGCGATCCGGCGACTTTCAAACTTTCACGAATTACTCGAACTTTTGCTTGGCATCCTTAACCAAATCAACCTCAAGAATTTACCTTCACTAAGTTCACCGAGAATAATGGGTACGGCATTTACGACCGTATAAAGCCTCGTAAGGCGCCATCTTAATACTTGATTGAAAGCTATTGTTGTGCGAATTCAATCAAAGGCAAATATCTTTCTCATGAACCACTAAACTCAAGGATGCAACATCTCAACATATCCTCCAGATTTGAATTATCCGTTCGGATTGACCATCGGTTTGGGGATGAAAAGTGCTAAAATGTAGCTTGGTACCCAAAGCCTCTTGCAATTTCTTCCAAAATCGCGATGTAAATCTTGGGTCTCTATCCGACACGATAGAAATAGGCACCCCATGCAATCGAATAATTTGGGAGACGTATAATTCGCCAATTTATCAGCGAAAAATCCGTGCGGACGGGAATAAAATGAGCGGACTTGGTCATCTATCAACAATGACCCGGATCGCATCCTTCTTACTTGCGACAATGGCGGTCCGGATACAAAGTCCATGGTGACTCGATCCCATTTCCACTCGGGTATCGTGGACGGTGAAGTAATCCCGATGGCACTTGATGCTCGCTTTCACTTGTTGACATATTAAACATCTCAAACAAAGTCGAGATGTCTCGTTTCATACCATGCCACCAAAACCGACGTTTGGTCATTGTACATTTTAGTACTACCCGAGTGGATTGACATTCGACTACTGTGAGCCTCGTTCAAAATCATCGAAACAAGTTCCGAATTACTTGGAATACATATTCGACCCTTGAACGTCAAGCAATCATGGTCGTCAATCTGAAATTCCGGTTCCTCCTTCGAAACACATTCGGCTCGCTTAGCGACCAATTCGGCGTCGACCTTCCGAGATTCAAGTACTTGTTGAATCAATAACGGTTTGGTCTCTAATTGACTACTAGCACCTCATCGGGTGAAACGGATAGATGAGCATCCATCGCTCTCAAAGCAAGCGGTGCCTTGCGACTTAAAGCATCGGCCACCACGTTGGCCTTTCCCGGTGATAATCAATGATGAGTTCGTAGTCTTTCAACAACTCAAGCCAACGTCTTTGTCGCAGTTTAAATCTCTACGAGTCATCAAATATTTTAGACTCTTGTGGTCCGAATAAATGTGACACCTTTCTCCAAACAAGTAATGCCGCCATATCTTCAAGGCGAACACTATGGTCGCTAGTTCAAGGTCATGGGTCGATAGTTTCTCTCATGCGGCTTTAGTTGTCTCGACGCGTAAGCCACAACTCGACCTTCTTGCATCAACACACAACCTAACCCAAGCAAGGATGCGTCATCAGATATGACAAACTCTTTCTTGGACTCATTGTACTAGCTGGAGCCTCGGTTAAACAAGTTTTTAGTCGATCGAAACTTTCTTGACACGTTCGACCACTCGAACTTAACATCTTTTTGGAGTAGTTTCGTCATCGATGCAGCTATCATCGAAAAACCTTTCACAAATCGTCGATAGTATCCAAGAAGCCCCAAAAGCTCCCAACTTGGTAACATTCCTTGGAGGTTTCCAATCGACTATGGTCGAAATTTTGTTCGGTCGACTCGAATACCGATCTGCAGATATCACATGACCCAAGAAGCTAACCTCCTCAACCGAACTCACACTTGCTGAACTTAGCATATAAGCGCTTATCCGTAAAATTCGCAACACTATCCTCGGTGTTCGGCGTGTTCGGTCTCATTTTGCGAATAGACCAAAATGTCATCAATGAAGACAACTACGAACCGATCCAGATATGGTCTGAAGATCCGATTCATCAAATCCATAAATACCGCAGGGGCATTTGTAAGCCCAAATGGCATCACTAGGAACTCGTAGTGACCATATCTCGTTCTGAAGGCAGTCTTGGGTACGTCCGAATCTCGAATTCGCAACTGATTATAGCCCGATCTCAGATCTATTTTCGAAAACACTGAGGCTCCCTTCAGTTGATCGAACAAATCATCGATACGCGGTAACGGATATTTGTTCTTTATCGTCGCTTTATTAAGCTGACGATAGTCGATGCATAGCCTCATGGTTCCATCCTTCTTTTTCACAAACAACACTGGCGCACCCCAAGGAGAAAAACTCGGGCGAGCAAAACCTCTATCCACCAATTCTTGCAACTGAGCTTTCAACTCCTTTAAATCCGTTGGTGCCATACGATACGGAGCTATCGAAATTGGAGTGGTACCAGGTACCAATTCGATGCCAAACTCTATTTCCCGAGCAGTGGCAAACCCGGCAATTCTTCAGGGAAAACATTCGGGTATTCACAAACCAGCACAGATTCGGGTTTCTTTTCGACTCCTTGTCATCGAGCACATACGCAAGGTACGCCGCACCCTTTTCTTACATATTTACGGGCCAACATTGCTGATATTACGGTGGCAACCCTTTAAGTCCGTAGACTCAACCCGAATTATCTCGTTATTCGCGCACCTCGGATCGATAGTCTTGCTTTTGCAATTTACAACCGCATCGTGCATGGTCAACCAATCCAACCCAAGAATAACGTCGAATTTGTCGAGCGGCAAAAGCATCAAATCCGCGGAAAACAAGAACCTCGAAACACTAGGGGACTTTTCTTACACACTTTGTTGACAAGCACGTAATGACCCAAGGGTTTGACACCGAATTACAAACTCGATGAGACTCAATAGGCAAAGTCTTCTTTGGATGCTAAGGTTTCACATATATAAGAATGAGTAGAACCGGGGTCAATCAAAGCAATCACATTAGTATCAAAAGAGTGAAAGTACCGGTGATAACGTCGGGGAGGATGCCTCCTCTCGTGCGCGGATGGCATATGCTCTAGCAGAGCGGGTCTCGGATCGAACAGCCGTGTCGGTGGCTCCTCTCGATTACCACCCCTACCTCCTGAAATCCTCGGGGTCTACCTCTAGTCGTCGCCCCACTAGATCTTGCACCTTGCATCTTATTCTTCTCATCTAGTTCCGTGCAATCTCTAATGAAGTTGTCCTTGAACCACATCCGTAACAGGCCGGTTAACGGACTTACCCCAACATTCACCTAGGTGTCGTCTTCCACATTGGGGGCATTCAGTCGCTCTTGACGATTATTGCCCACACTAGCTACCGATGTAGCTCGAGTCCGTCAATGGTCGGGCTCGATGGAAATTCCCAGATCACCCTCGACTTACTAGTGTCCTCCACGAATTTCTTTACTGATCGAGAATGGAGCTTTACTCACGATCTTTTACGATAATCTCTTGCTTCAAATTCAGCCTTCTTCTTCTCCTTTCCAAGTTCTTCCGCCTTGCAGGCTCGTTCGACTAGTGTTACGAACTCCTTTATCTCCAAAATACCCACTAGTAGCTTTAAATCTTCATTCAATCCTTCTTCAAATCTTTTGCACATAGCAACCTCATCAGCCACACACTCCCGAGCATACCGACTAAGTCTTACGAACTCATGTTCGTATTCAGATACTGTCATACGGCCTTGCTTGAGCTCCAAAAATTCCTTACGTTTCTGATCGATGAACCGTTGACTAATATATTTCTTCCGAAATTCCGTTTGAAAGAAATCCCAAGTAACTTGTTCCTTTGGGACTATGGAAATCAAGGTCCTCCACCAATAGTAGGCTGAGTCTCGTAACAAAGATATAGCACACTTAAGACATTCATCGGGTGTGCATGACAGTTCATCAAACACTCTAATGGTGTTATCAAGCCAGAATTCGGCCCTTTCGGCATCATCGGTAACTATGGCCTTGAACTCCTCATTGCGCTTCCTAATCAAGTCCACGGTGGTTTACTCACCTCACAGGATCGATGGCAGATGGCATCATGGGCTCTTGGGGTGGATTATTTAAATTCGGAATGGTTGGACAGCCGGATTAGTTCGGGCATACTGCGCGACCCACTGATTCATCATGGTGAAGAAGGCTTGTTTCGCCCCTTCATTTTGATTATTCGTGGATGATTGAGGCTCAACAGGCGGTGTCCCTTACGCAGGAGCAGCCGCTACACTTTCAACGTCATCCGCCAAGGGTCTCTCTATCCCGGGTTCCATCGCTAATCAAAACAAAAATTTCAACCGTCAGAAGTCATCACATTATTAAGCACAAACAATTTGGCATGTATAGCTAGACTCACACGCTCTATGGTAGTCCTAGAACTGACTAAACCATAGCTCTGATACCAACAAAATTGTAACACCCCGAACCCGTGACCGTCGCCGGTGTCGGACACGAGGGGTTAACGGGCCAAAACCTCTCAAGGTACCAACCAATTTGGCATTTCCAGACAGGCTGGAAAACTGCGTCACTGTCGCCTTAAAAATCATATCTCGAGTTCCAAAACTCGGAAACTGATTCCGTAAATTTTCCCCGAATTTAGACTCATATATCCATCCATGGATTTATTTCTAGAATTTTTGGTCGGCCCAATTGGTACAGTTTATTAGTTAAAGTCACCCATGTTACAGGGGTCGACTACACTGACCTTCGCGCGTTACAACTTGAATATCATCTCGTTCAGAGCTCTAATGCTCATGCCGTTTGTTTCTAATGAAACTAGACTCAAAGGGGAATCTATTAATATAAGGCATGACTTCTAATTGTTTCTGGATAATTTATGGTAAATTTTCAAAATCGCGACAGGGGACCCAGAAACTGTTCTGGCCCTGTCTCACGAGAACTTTAATATTTCTCAGTATACTGCTCATATGGTCGTTTCGTTTCGTCCATATAAAAATAGATTCATCAAGGTTCAATTTCATAATTTACTCACTATTTAATTCTACTTCTACTATTTTTAGTGATTTTTCAATCTCATCTCACTGCTGCTGTCCGCAACAGTTACTGCGAGACTATGCCAATTTCATGAATCTTTCCTTGGCCTTAATCATCCGTCATACATGACACAAATTATGGCCACCTTATCAAAATTAAAGTTTCTAAGACTCGTGGCTATAGGTTCTAGCATCCCACTTGACGACCACATAGGCCATTTTCACATGGCTTAAAGTTTACAACCCACAGTTCAACAAAATATAATAGCCTATACATGCTAAATACTCTTCAACAACGAAGACAATACCAAAATATTTCAGCCGGTGTGATGACTTCAACGACGGTTCCGATCACGCAAACAATACGAGTCCGAGAGACCTAAAATGGGTGACAAGAAAACACCGAGTGAGTTTATAACTCAGTAAGTCATAAGCATTCATCAATCCACTGATAAAGTTACTACAACATGAACAATAAACGAGGTTAGGTACTCATCCATATCGAATCTATACCATAATTCCTCGGACCTTTTGGTCCAATCTCATACCAAGTCATACATCCACATTTCATATTCTACACAACAAGATATTTGAAGCATTTTCACACACTAACTCATTTCCACCACAATCATACAATTTCAATCATCACATAGATTTAAGGCTTACCAAATTCAACCCCGAGCATGAGCGTATTTTCTATTCGTCATGAGCTCGAGGTACTTACCCGATCCGCTATCCGGGATTAACTCGATAATGTCGCACACTCAGTGCCAATTGTAATACAAGAGCATATAGTGAATCCGCACACTTAGTGCTATATATTTTCAGCTCGCACACTTAGTGCTATATATTTTCAGCTCGCACACTTAGTGCTATAGAATCAAACTCGCACACTTAGTGCTATACAATTTTAAACCCGCACACTTAGTGCCAATCTTGTCGCCGTGTCCATTTATACCCGCACACTTAGTGCCGAGACCAATACCTTATGCATTTTGCTGCCTTTATACATTCAACAATGGCATCATTCCATACACATACATTTTCATTTACACATCAACTCATTTAAACACAATTGTGTATATATTATGGTCATTTACATCAACACCAAATATATGCTTAATGACTTACCTCGGATGTTGTCGCATCGTCTTCAACGGCTATTCAATTACTTTTCTTTCCCTTGTCCAACTTGATCCTTTGAGCTCTTGAGCTAAATCAAACAAATTTACTTCCCAATCAAACACACACATACGGTAACCACATATTGTTTTTAACACATTCGGTCACTTGGCGACCCATTTAACTTTTAAGCATTCATTTCTAATTTTTAGTTAAACAATGCGAATGCCATTAGCTACTAATGCCACACACACACATGCATAAAAATTTATTCATACATGACCCATAGCTCATTTGGTCATTCATCTCTCAAACCTATCGAAGCTTCATATCATGCTTCCTTGGCCGAATACACATATAAGCACATTTAGCATTTGATACATTCGGCCTTAGCATAATTTCATTTAAAAGTCCCTATTAGCCCTTCCCCATCAATTATCTCATCTACTTAATATTTCATACCTATCATGCTAGCGAATATTACTTATTCAAGTTCAACATCCTCCTATCGACACTAGCATCAAAGATGATATCTAATTCTTCTCTTTTCTTTTCATCAAACAACCTATATGAACATTTAACCAATCCAAACTTCACCCATTCACACTTATTCATTTAACATAAAGAAAATAAATCACCCTCTTCACTATCAACCATGGCGAATGCACCAAGCATTACCTAACTAAGATTTCACAAATTTTTAACCTTATATCGACCTCTACTTGTTCAATACAACATGAAACAACCTCTTCTCCTAACCTCTTGATACACGGCTTGATGTTCAAACCACCATGAAAGTTTGATTTTTCATGACATTGCCGAAATGCATTTTGACAATTAGCTCACAATGCAAAGAAGTTAAAGCCAACATCTCAAGACTTACCTCCAACTAGAAGAAGGGTTGCGAATTTGCTTAATGAAAAGCTCTCTAATTCCTTCCTTTGGTTTTCGGCTTTGGCAAGATGGAGAAGAAGATGAACACTCCTCTTCTAATTCCTCTTTATTAATCTTTATTTCTCCTTTATTATTATTATTTGTTTTCTTTGCTCATTCACGGCAAAATGAAGAAGTTGGTAGGTAAGTCTTCCTTCACCTTTGTTTTCTTTACTTTATGTAACTAATATTATTTTATCTAAATTAATGCCACTTCTTAATTTAATATCAATTAAACATATATATTTGCCCATCAACATCCATCTTGGCGGCCACTAGAGAATAAATTGGGCATTTTGACATGCAAGGACAACATTTTCTAGCATGCATCAATAGGCCACTTCAACATTTGCCTATCACATTTCTAAGTTTTCTCACACAAGTTCTAATTGATAAAATTCACTTACAATTAACAAAATCCAAACATGAAATTTTCACACATGCATATATGCATATAATGAGCATCAATTATGATGGTTAATTATTATTATGACTCGGTTTAGTGGTCTCGAAACCACTTTCCGACTAGGGTCAATTTAGGGATGTCACAGGTTGGGGGTTGTTGAATAGCCGGATTAGTTCTAATGTATTGGGTGAACCAATCATTCATCATTTGAGAGTAGGCTTGTCTAGCCCCTCCATCATGGCTACTCATAGCCAGTCTAAAGTTGGATGGCACTGTCCCTTATGCGGGAGCAGGGGCATTACTCTCGACATCATCAGCTACGGCTTGTTCGGGATCCATTTGCTATATATATAAAAAACACATTTTCATTATCAGGATTCATCACACTATCGCAGTTCATAAATATGGCATGTATAGCTAGACTCACATACATTATGTTAGTCCTAGAATTGACTAAATCGTATCTTTGATATAAACCAAATGTAACACCCCTAACCCGTATCTGTCACTGGACTAAGGTTAAAGGCGTTACCGGAAAAATAGAAACATTTCACAAATAATTCACAAACATCATTCACACATAATCATACATCATTACAGAGTCCTTTACATAGCGCAACGAGACCTTAAACATGCTTTAGAAAGGGTTTGGGACTAAACCGAGCTCTTACAAAAATTTTCAAAAATTTAAACATTTTTCAAAGTAGTACAGGTCACACGCCCGTGTGAACAGACCGTGTGCCTCACACGGCTTTAGACACGCCCATGTGTCTAGGCCTTGTCAAAGCAGGGTATACATACTGACTTGTTTAAACGGCCATAAGACACGCCTGTGTCTTTACCCGAGTGGGCAAAAATAGGTCATTTACAAGGACAAAATGCCACCCATTAATGGTCCTCCGTACAAGCAATAATTAAACATCAATTGCATACCAAATGCTCAACCATTTCACAACCAATACTTGCACCAATCATGCCATAATATTATCAACCAACTTCATTCTTAATAGTCATATCAAATTATGTCAAAACATAAGACAAAATCATATCTAAACATTTGTTTCATAACTCTAGTTTACCTCATCCATTCACATGCGAGAACCTTACCAAATTGACCATTTCACTAAGCCATTGAAGCACATCAAAACATACCATTTATGTACACAAGCATATACCAAATTCATTCATAATATCATCCATAACCAAGCCATATCACATGGCTAGATATACACATCACAAAACATAACCAAAATCCTCTAGCCTATACATGCTATACTACAATATATACATTTTCAAAAGGTACCAAAATAGAGTTCGATAGTGTGATGATGATCCTCAATGATTCCCGAGCTCCAAATAGCTACGAAATCTATAAAACAATACAAACACACACAAAGTAAGCTTCCAAAGCTTAGTAAGCCATATACAAATAAACTTAACAAATAACATCTATTCATTCATATAATTTGAGGCAAAATACATTCACTTAGCTATATATCTCTTAAATTTCATTTGAATATACTTCACATATACATATCATAACTCATTCTCCCAGCAACTCATACTTATATCATATATTCACCAAGGTACACATAGTTACCTTTCATTCTCAAACATCGTATACAATTCAAACGTACTTGAGTCGGATACAAATTCACATAGTCATCTATTTTCTTGGAATGCCTATTGAACCGTTTGGAATCATAAGGATACGCGAATAGCTCGGAAAGCTCGTACAATGCCAACGTCCCAGACAGGGTCTTACACGAAATCAAATACGATGCCAACATCCCAGAAGTGGTCTTACACGTAATCAAATATCGATGCCACTGTCCCAAACAGGGTTTTACACGAAATCAAATACGATGCCAACATCCCAGACGTGGTCTTACACGTAAATCATAACTTGATGCCAACGTCCTAGATGTGGTCTTACATGATAACAAATATCGGATCCTATGTCATGACATATGTATCCTAACTATTCCTAAGGTTCGAACGGGGCTTTCCGGATGTTAGAACTTTGTCGATACTTTCTCGAATGTCTCATTTTTCTCAACTCATATATTCATTCATTATAGTACATAGCATATAATCAATAGTAATTCAATTCAAAACATATTTATTTGTATATAAACTTACCTCGTACGGATTTGGATAGAATGAATCGGCTACTCGACGACTTTCAACTTTCCCCAATCTAATTTCGTTTTCTTTAGTTCTTGATCTATATAAATTAAAATTTAACTCTTTTATTCACCAAATCATTCAAATCAATCCACAAACACACAATTAGGGCATTTTACAAATTAGCCCTCATATTTTTATATTTTTACAATTTAGTCCCTAATCGTAAAAATCACAAATACACAAAATTTGCATATACTTATGCTTAGCCGAATATTCATAGCACTCATACAAGTCCACATATTTCATTTATTTCACATTTTAGTCCCTCAGTTTACAAATTTCACAATTTAGTCCAAATTACTCAAATTCATCAAAAATTCAAATACAAAATATGTTAACCCAAAACATATATTTCATTTACTAACAACTAACTTCACAAAGCTTATAATTTCATCAATGGCATATTTCAAAATCATCAACAAAATTAGAAATTTAGGCATGGGCTTGATAGAACACTGAGCAACGATTACAAAAACGTAGAAATTATCGAAAACGGATCAAAAACCATACCTTAATCAACAATTTGCTTGGCTGAATCCTAAGAAGCTTATTTTCTTTCTTTTTCTTGTTATGTTTGGCAATCAGGATGAATGAATCATCCATTAACATGTCCTGTTTTATTTAATATATGATTAATATGACAATTACAAAAATACCCTTTAATAAACCATTATAAATTCACATATATTAAGGCCATTAGTCTCCATTAACCATGTAAATGGCATATTAACCAAATAAGGACCTCTCATTTACAAAGGCATAACAAATAAGCATACTTAACAAAGAGCAGGCAACTTTTACATTTTACGTGATTAGGTCATTTTTGCAAATTAAGCACACAAATGATCAAATTTTCACACGAAACTTCCACACATGTCAATTCACATATTTGAAGCTCAAAAAATAATATTAAAATATTTTATGACTCGAATTTGTGGTCCCAAAACCACTATTCCGACTAGGGTCTAAACCGGACTGTTACAATTTGAGCTATAATCATAAATATTGAAGATTGGATCAAGATCTTTGAAGAACCCGGATGACTTTTTTCCCAAGTTTGAAAATATTTTCTCGAGAATTTAGAGAAAATAAAAGATAAGATCTAATCTTTGATTTGTAGACTTCGAAAGTCAAAAAAAAAAAAACAAAGGAAAACACTTAGAAATCGGATGAAAATTGTGTGTAAAGTGAGGGGGTTGCAGTGTATTTGAGCTCAAGAACCCCCACCTGATTTTCAAAAATTAGGGAAATTGCCCTTAGGCCACTTCCACAATTCCCTTGTTTTACAAAGTAATCCATTCCCTCCAAAATTCCGAAAATATGGGTAATTTTCCATAAAACCGCTCAAACGTTTCCCTTGTTTTGCAAAATGGTCCTATGTGATTAATATTTTAAATTCTCTCAATTAAACCCCCATTTTAATTTTTTTTTCAATTTTAGTTTCACCCAAAATATATATTTTACCCAAAAATCATTTAAAACTATAAAATTAATTTTTCTAAAAATATTTTTTTCGAATATTATTTCTGATTTTTTAAAATGAAATTAAGCTAACTAAACTAAGAGAAAATTACTAATAACCCCGATTAACTCCTAATTTTTCAATCGAAACCTGGTAAACTTACTCGAAAATACTAAACTTGTTTTTAGGGCCTTACAACTCTCCCCCTCTCAAAAGAAATTTCATCCTCAAAATTTACCTGAATCAAACAATTATGGATACTGATGCCTCAGGATATCTTCCGACCCCCAACTGGCTTCCTCAATCTTGTGGTTGCGCCACAAAACTTTCAACAGTGGAACTGTCTTACTACACAGCACCTTGACCTCACGGTCTAAGATCGCAACCAGTTCCTCCTCATACGAAAGGTCAGATTGAACCTCAATCTCCTTCACACAAACAACATGGGAAGGCAAGACATCATGAATGCGCTCAAGCTCAGGCAGTAATAGAAGATGATAAGAAACAAGTCCAATCTGTTCAATCACCTCGTAAGGGCTAATAAACCTAGAACTAAGCTTGCCTTTTTGCCCGAACCTCAAAACCTTCTTCTTAGGCAAGACCTTTAGAAACACCTTATCACCAACCTGATACTCGATATCTCAATGTCTCAAGTCAGCGTAAGATTTATGCCAGTCTAAAGTAGCCTTCAACCACTCACAGATAAGTTTCACCATGTCCTCAATCACATGGGCCAAATCTGGACCCAAATTCATCTTCTTCTCCATGTCAAACCAACATAATAGAGTCTTATACTTCCTACCATAAAGTGCCTCAAAGGGAGTCGTATGTATACTCCTCTTATAATTGTTTTTGTATGTGAACTCAGCAAACGAAAAATGTCACTCCCAACTGCAACCAACTCAATAGAACAACTTTGAAGCATATCCTCGAGAATCTGGATCACCCTATCAAACTGACCATTTGATTATGGATGATATGCTATACTGCAGTGAAGCTTCGAACCCAAAGCCTCATGTAACATCTTCTAGAACCATGATGTGAATTGTGGATCTCTATTTGATATGATAGAAACAGGCAATCTGAAAATCTCCCTGATGTAAAGCTTGGCCAACTATTGAAAACTGAAAGTCATTGTAACACCCCTTACCCGAGACCATCGCCAGAGTCGAGCACGAGGCATTACCTGACTTAACTTACTAATTCGGGGCATAAAATTTTATTTTAAAATTAATTTATTTACATTCATTCAATATGTCCCTAAAAAGGGCCCTCGAGACCCTGAAACATGCAATTGAAACTGTTCGAGACCAAACCGGGAACAATAAAAATTTTCTGAATACTTAGACAAACCAAAACAATTTATTTCATTATTCCTTATAAAACAGCCCACCTGCGTCATAGTCACTAAATAAATCATAACTCGAGTCACAAAACTCAAAATTTAATTTTGTGAATTTTCCATGAAACTAGACTTATATATCTTCTTACTAAAATTTTTCCAGAATTTTTGGTCTAGCCAATTAGTACATTTTATTAGTTAAAGTTTCCCCTATTGCACTATTCAACTACTCTGACCTCTCCTCTCTACGAATCAATTTTCTCCTGTACAGAATTCAAATAACTATGCCGTTTGTTTCTCTTGAAAGATATTCACTAAGGAATCTAGAAATATAAACTATAACTCGTAATTATTTTTTTAAAATTTTTAGTGAATTTATAAAATCAGAATAGGGGATTCAGAAATTCCTCTAACCCTGTCTCACTAAAATTCAAATATCTCTTAATATACACTTTTTTTGCTTACTATGTTTCTTTCATATGAAAATAGACTCAATAAGTTTTAATTCTATATCTCATTCATCACCTAATTCCATTTCTACTATTCTTGGTGATTTTTTTCAATATCACGTCACTACTATTATTCAATACTGTTTTAATGTTAATTTCACTTTTTCATGATTTCTTTATATTAACTACCATTTAGGCATACATAGTATCGAAAGATGTTCTTCATAGACATTTCAATAGCTAATCATTGTTAAATATTTACATACCATTCTTTAGCCATATCATAAGGACATACACACAAAATGGCTAAGTCCCTATGCATGCCATAAACTAGAATGTTTGTAAATGAAGATACCTAGTTGGTAACTTGATAGTTGATAGTGTCAAGTGATCTCCGACGACCTCCAACCCAAGCTTGCTTTTAAGTACTCTAAAACATGGGAAAGTGAAAGAAGTAACTTATAAAGCTTATTAAGTTCACATGTAAAATAATAAGCATTAACAATCAATTTAGCTTACTACTATGCTGTCATATTTTGCTTAAATACTGTTTAGTTCTTACTTCCCCATCTTACTCACCGGTAACATTACCAAAGGCTCAGAATACAAAAGGCACTTTACTTAATAGCTTGCTTACATACCTACAACATCTCACTTAACACATGAGTACTCTTTCATAATTTAGGCATATTGTCAATCATGTCATAAAGTGTCACAAGCATAACTGAAAACTCATCACTTACTTAATACTTGATAATCTCAATTACTTACAATCTCAATATTAAATAAGCCTTAAATGCATGCCTGTACTCTTTCTTCATGTTCTCACCTTGTCGTTTCTTTGACTTACTCTTTGGATTACTCGGGAACCTTTTCCTTTTTGAACTTACCATTGCCATGTCTTGGCATGGTCTTACATGGTATCCTTGCCTTATGAACTCACCAATGCCATGCCTTGGCATGGTCTTACATGGGACCTTTTCCTTATGGTAACTCATCAATGCCATGTCTTGACATGGTCTTACATGATTTCTTTTCCATATAGAACTTATCAATGCCATGTCTTGGCATTGTCTTACATGATATCCTTATCTTACCAAATGCCATGTTCCAAACATGGTCTTACATGGTATCCTTGTCTTATCAAATGCCATGTTCCAAACATGGTCTTACATGGTATCCTTGTCTTAGTGCCAATGCCATATCTTGATGTGGTCTTACATGGAGACCTTAATCAATGCCGATGCCATGTGTTGACATGGTCTTACATGGTATCCTTAACCGTCAATTCCTCCTTAAATGCCATGCTATGATCATGGACTTTTCCGTCAATTCTTCTTTAATTACCATGGTACAACCATGGACTTTGAGATATCAATGCCTTGTCAAGTCATAGCTGAAACATACTTACCAAATTCTCAAGGTTAGTCGCATAACTCAATAATAACAATACTAATAACAATAATTGCATAATAAAAAAATGCTACTCAACTTACATCTTACATTCTCAATCTCATCATGTCATCAACTTAACTTATTCTCATCAAACTATGCTAGTCAATACTTTCTTGTTATCATACAAAGCCATAATACAAAATATGGTCTTACATATAAATTATACAAGTTCTCTTTCCAATATCGAATTATTATTGAACATTAATCATTATATCTGAAACTCAATACTAAAGTATTTATGGCCAAAATATCAATTTATCATTCAAATATGCATAATTAAATGCTTATTAAACATATGAACTTACCCTGATACCAAAACGACAATTTTACCAACTTTCTCGATTTTCGATTTTTCTCCCGTTCTAGGTCCAAATCTCACTTTTCGGGATAAGAAAAGTCATATTTCACTTATTAAATTCATGTAATATCCAAAACATTCCCTAACTCAAACTTTGGAAAAATTACAATTTCTCCCCTAAACCTTTGTAGAATCACGATTTTACCCCTAGTCTCGGAAATTAAAATTTACCCATTTTGTTTATGTTTTCTGACACGCTAAACATTTTTCCCTTCTATGGTAACATCAAATTCCCACTCTATCATGTACTTATGAACATTAGGTATTTTTACCGATTGTGTCGTTTTACTCTTTTTCACTTAAAATCGCTTAGCAAAAGTTATTTAAGATAATTTCAAGCTTCATATTCTACCATAAAACATCAAAATAAACACATTTAACCTATGGGTATTTTTCCAAATATGAACCCTATCACGAGTTATTACTAGAATAAGCTAAATCAAGTTACCGGGACTCCAAAAACGTAAAGAACATTAAAAACGAGGCTAGAACGAACTTACTATTGAGGTTGGAAAGCTTGGAAACCCTAACCATGGCCTCCCCCATGCTATATTAGGCCTCCATGAAGAAGATGGACCAATTTTGGCTTTTTTTTCCCTTTTTAATTCTTTTAATTACTAAATGACCAAAATGCCCTTAAAGGCTTTTCTTTCAAATTTGTCCTATTCTTGCCCATTTTTGTCCAAACTTAAATATCATTGTCTAATTAATAAATAAGGACCTCCACTTTAAGAACCCATTTCAATTAAATCCCCTTTATTATCTAGAACACACATTTTGCTAATTTTACAATTTAGTCCTAATTATCAAATTAGGCACTTGTACATAAAATTTCTTCAAAAGATTTTCACACAATTATTTAATCAATGAATAAACCTTAAAAATTAACCGGAATAAATTTTTGTGACCTCTAATTCATGGTTTCACAACCACTATTCCGTTTAGGCCCTATTTCAGGATGTTACATTTCTCCCCCCTTTAGGGATTTTCATCCCCGAAAATCTTACCTACAAAAAGATTCAAAATTGATTTCCAAAAACACTTCCAAATTCTCATTCAGCCTTGGCATACCCAACATTTTACTTCTTAAACTAAGGCTCTGAACTGGAATACCTACTGATAAGTAACTGACCTTATTTTATCATTAACCTCATACTCTTTGATGAAACGCAACTAACTCTTCTTTTCTTACCAAAATGGAAATTCTTTGCCACTAAGTTACTTTGAAAAAAAATTATTGTTTCTCTTTTGAGTGTCAATATTGTAACACCCCGTACCCGAGTCCGTTACCGTAGTCGAACACAAGGTGCACACAAACTTGACTTAATCATTTTCACTGTCCATTTAAAAATTTCCAGACAAGCTGGTTACTGCGTCACTGTCGCCTTAAAAATCATATCTTGAGTTTCAAAACTCGAAAATCAGTTTCATAATTTTTCCCCGAGACTAGACTCATATGTCCATCTACAAATTTTTTTCTAGAATTTTTGGTCGGGCCAATTAGTATAGTTTATTAGTTAAAATCTCCCCTATTCCAGGGTTCGACTACACTGACCTTTATGCATTACGAATTGGATATCTTCCTATACAGGTCTTCAATACTGATGCCGTTTGTTTCTTTAGAAACTAGACTCAAAGAGGAATCTATACATATATCGCATGACTCCTAATCATTTCTGGTTAATTTATAATAAATTTTAAAAGTCGGAACAGGGAATCTAGAAATTGTTCTGGCCCTGTTTCACGAGAACTTTAATATCTCTTAACATATAACTCATATGACCTTTTCGTTTCTTCCATATGAAAGTAAATTCATCAGGGTTCATTAACATAATTTATTCACTATTTAATTCAATTCCTACAAATTTTAGTGATTTTTCAAATCCACACCACTGCTACTGTCAGTATCTGTTTTCAAGGTAAACTTTACCTATTTCGTGGTTTCCATGGACCATCTAGAGTTTTGTCATACATAGGTCCACATATACTCATATTTAGCCATTCCAATGGCTGATCATTTGCCCAAAACTTCCATTCCAGTCCATACTCACATCATGAAACCATACATATATACATAAACACAAATAGTCTAATGCCATACCCCACTTTTACGAGCCATTTTCGCATGGTCATACACATACTTCACAAAACGTATTTGAAAAACAGCAAAGGGTAGTCCTATACATGCCATATCCAGAGTTCAAATAAAAGAATACCAAAAGGGCTTTGATAGTGTGGATGACTTGACTTGATGATCCCGAATCCGATAGCTAACGAGCAAAATCTATAAAAGCAGAGAAAGAGAAAAGCGGAGTAAGCAATTTATGCTTAGTAAGTTTGAGCAAGGGATTCCAGCACAACAAAAGCATAGCATTCATATAGCTAACGGATAATTTCGTATGCACAAATTCTCAATATCATACTTATTTCACATTCCAACCCCTATATTCATACATAAGGGATCATCTTAGCCAAATACCGGAAGCTCATTACTCGACTGAGCGAATATCATTCGAAGGGAATCAACTAATTTCAAGCACATCCGAACATACCTCATTGCGGGAATTTTTCAAGCGTATTGACTGAAATTTTTACAGCAAGCACGCTCGTTCTCGAATCACGTATCTTGAATTTAACCGGGTATAACGACTCGCTCAAATGCCTTCGGGACAAAGCCGGTTATAGTAACTCGCATACGAATGCCTTGGGACTTAACCCGGTTTAGTAACTCGCACAAATGCCTTGGGCTTAGCCGGATATATTAACTTCGCCGAACGCCGGATCTTAGTCGGATATAGTCACCTAACACAAAGCCTTGGGACTTAGCAGGACATAATTCAAATAGCCAAGCACAATTATCAATAAATCATGACACATTCAGTATTTCATTCTCATTAGCAAAAATCAAACACAAGTCACTTATCACATTTGCAAATTTTGGCTCAATAGCCACACACAAAGAGCATGATCTAATCAAACCATAATCTAAGTTCCATTACTCGAGAACTTACCTTGGACGTTGTCGAGCAATTTCGACGGCTACTCGACTACTTTTTCCTTCCCTTTATCGGATTTAGCTCCCCCTTTGCTCTTGAGCTTAATTTGACAAATAAATTGATTTAATCATTTGAGCATTGAAAGAGGAATTCAAGGTACTTAGCCAATATATATACTCATTAGGCATCAAAGTCGCATATGTACGAAATCATGAATCGAACTCAACACATTAGTTAATATTCCTCTTAGCCGAATTTTCTAAGCCAAGAATAGGCATCAATATGCTTGCCTCTAACCGAATGCATGCACATCAATTCTTCTCATGTGGCCGAATATGCATGTCCATGTTGAGGCCAATTATACACTTAATACCACACAAAAAAAACAGCATACATTTTACTAACTAACGCATTACATATTGTAGCTCAATACACATATCTCATTTACTTCATAACCGAAACATCATCACAAGCAAATATACACCTTGAAATAGTATATATGTCATACCAATACATCATGTGCAAACATATATTCATGTAGGTGCAAGGTCCGAATCTCAAGTTGCTTATATCCAAATATACATATATCCAAAGTTCAAATCTTACCTACCATGCAACATGCATGAATCATACTTATGGATATACCATGGCCGAATACACCACAACACCATACCGTTTCAATTTGGTCATGGTTAAACAAAGAACTTAGTATCTCATTCAAAATGCTAAAAGAAAATCTAAGAGTCCTCAATCCCCATCACATGTATCATTATCAAGCTTGATATTTAACATGCAATGGCATTAACACCACATCCACTTTGGCTGAATATCATTCCCATGACATAGCAAAGATTTGAACCATGGGCTAATAAGAACATCAAGCTAGCAACTAAAACATGCATAAATCTCATGGCACAACCTCAAACATACCTTAATCTTGATGCAAGTATAGCCAAACCCCTTCTTAATCCTCTTCCAAACCAAACATGAAGCAAAAATTCCCTCTTCTTCCTTAGGATTTTCGGTCAAGAGAGAAAGGAAAGGATGAGCAAATTTTTCTCTTTTTTTTTCTTCAATACACGACAATGAGGGCATGCATGAGACCATTTTTTTCTTTTTCCATTTCTTTATTACTCATGCTCATTAATTTATTTTTTTCACCCATGATGCACCAACAAAACATGTCTATGACATGTTTTGCCCATATTTCTTTGTCATGGCCGGCCACTAGAACTTGGGGGGGAAATTTGACATGCAAGTCCTCCCCTTTGACTACATGCACTATTAGGTCCTTATAGATTAGCCTATCTGTGACAGCCCAAAATTGACCCTAGTCGGAAGGTGGTCTCGGGACCACAAAACCGAGGCATAAAAATAATTAAAAATTTATTTTGATGCCTATAATATGTGTGTGCTCATGTATGACATTTTATGATGATTGATTTAGTGTTATAAGGGTGAATTCCACAAGAAAGGACTTAGTAATGAACTTTGAAAGTATGATAGGAAATGTGTGATGACTAATTAAAGCATGCATGCAAAATAATGGACTTGCATGTCAAATTCCCCTTTTATAGGTGGTGGCGGCCATGACAAGGAGGATGGGCTAAACATGTCATGAAACATGTTTTGTTGGTGCATTAGGGTGAAATAATAAACAAAGGTGTATGGGTGATAAAAAATGAAAAAAAAATGTGTGTGAGTGTGGTAATCCCCCATTGCCGTGAGTTGTAGAGAAGGAAAGAAAAAATTTTGTTCATCCTTTCTTTGAGCCAAAACTAAGGAAGAAGGAGGATTTTTGCTTCATGCTTGGTTTGGAAGAGATCTAGAAGGAGATTTGGCCAAGTTTGCATCAAGATTAAGGTATGTATGAGGTTGTGTTAGGAGTTTCATGCATGTTTTGGTTGCTAACTTGATGTGCATGTTAGCCATGGCTCAAATCTTTGTTAAGCCATGGAAATGGTATTTGGCCAAAGTTGTTATGGTGATAAAGCCATTGCATGCTAAGTGTGAAGCTTGATGATGATGCATGCAATGATGGATTGTCTACTCTTGAGCAAGATTTGAGCCTTCTTTTTGATTTATCATGATTGAAGTTGAAAAGGAGCATGATTGTCATATTCGGCCATTCATGAGCATGGTTCATGCTTCTTGCATGTTAGTTAAAATTTGTATTTTTGGATGGCTATGGACACCTTGAAAATTCGCCATGCTCATATTGTATATATATGTTTGCACATGATGTTTTGGCTATGAAGTAAGTGATGAATAAGTTGGTTTAAAGAAGAAGATGTTGAAGAATAATTGTGAAATTTCAAGCACAATTCGCCTAGCACACATATAAGTGCTTGATGCTATATTATAAGTTTTGAGCCACAATATGCAAAGCATTAACTAGTAAAATGCATGCTGTTTTTGTGAGGTATTAAGTGCATAATTGGCCTCAACATGTACATGAATATTGGCCTTGGGTAGCCTATTGAAGGCCTTAGCATTTCCTTGATGCTCAAATAAATTGTATTGAATTGCTTGATGTAGTATAAAATGTGCATGACCATTGTGTATTCAAGCTAAAGAGTGGCCATATGACCATTTAAAATCCTTGTCATATTCGGCCATAAGCAAGCACAATGAGGTTTTAATAAATTGAATTTGTTTGAATTAGCTCAAGAGCTAAGAGGGCCACAATTGGACAAGGGGAAGGAAAAGGTGATCGAATAGCCGAAAAAGCCGTTCGACAACATCCGAGGTAAGTCCTCAAGAAGTGATCTTACTTGAATTATGTAAGATGAAACATGGATGTGTATGATTATTGATCATGTGTGTATGAGTATTTGAATTCCACCGGGCTAAGTCCCGGCGAATATGCTAATGATTATAATTGTGTTTGAGCCTTAGTAACGAAAATGAAATATGTATGTCCAATGATTATTGATGTATGTGTGCATGAGAAATTGAATGATATCCGGCTAAGCCCAAGACAATTATGCTGAAATTTATATCCGGGTTAAGACCGAAGGCAATTGTGCTAGTAGCTATATCCGGGCTAAGACCGAAGGCATTCGTGCAAGTTGTTAAATCCGGGCTAAGACCAAGGCATTTGTGCAAATCGTGATATCCGGGTAAAGTCCGTTGGCCTTGGTGCGGGTTACCATAACCGGGCTATGTCCCGAAAGCGATTGAGCAGTACCGACATCCGGATGAACTCGAAGGTATGTGATTTGAAAATTATGAGCTTGCTGGAAAATTTCAGCTAATGCACTTGTGAAATTTCCCAATGATAAGGTAAGTGCGGTGTGTGCTTTGCGCGCTAGGAGTAAGAGCGTATGAATATCCGCTCCTATGATGGAGCGAGTTATCGGCCTTAATGAAGCCGTTATTTGTGTATGAACATAAGAGTTGGGATGGTAAAGTAAGTATGATTATGTGAATGCGCATTAATGAAATGATGCATTTAACTATGTGAATGTATTGCTGTAATTAGAGTTGATTATATTCCTTGAGACTTACTAAGCATAAAAATGCTTACTCACTGCTTTGGCTCTCGCTTTTCTAGATTTCGCTCGATAGCAATCGGATTCGGGATCGTTGAAGTCGAAGTCATCCACACTATCAAGCCCCCATTTTGGTATAAATTCTTGGTTGAACTTGAAATGGCATGTATAGGACTACCCTTGTTTGTTAAATATGTGGTGATGTAAGTATGTACGGCCATGCGAAAATGGCTCGAAAAGGAACATGAACTTAGAATAATTGTGGTTTGTATGTATATATTTGGTGTCATGATGTGGCTATGGCTTGAAATGGGAATGTTGGTCATATGATCAGCCATTGGCATGGTTAAAATGATCATATATGAACCTATGTATGGCAAAGACTAGTTGGTTCATGGAGACTACCAAATAGGTAAGACCTACCTTAAAAACAGATGCTGCCAGCTGCAGTGACGTGAATGTGAAAAATCACCAAAATTCGTAGAAATGGAATTAAATAGTGAATAAGCTATGTAAATTAACCTTGATGAGTCTATTTTCATATGGAAGAAACGAAATGGTCATAGGAGTTACATGTTAAGAGATATTAATGCTATTGTGAGACAGGGCCAGAACGGTTTCTGGGTTCCCTGTCGCAACTTTAAAATTTACTATAAATTATCCAGAAAGAATTAGGCGACATACCTTATATGTACAGATTCCATTTTGAGTCTAGTTTCATTAGAAACAAACGACACCAGCATTAAAGCCCTGTACAGAGAGATATTCAAGTTATACCGCGCGAAGGTCAGAGCAGTCGATCCCTGTAACATGGGTGACTTTAACTAATAAACTGTACCAATTGGCCCATCCAAAAATTCTAGAAATAAATCCATGGATGGATATATGAGTCTAAATTCAGGGAAAATTTACGAAACCAGTTTCCGAGTTTTGAAACTCGAGATATGATTTTAAGGCGACGGTGATGCAGTCTTCCAGCCTGACTGGAAATGTCAAATTGGTGGGCAAACCATGTGAACTTGGCTTGTTAACCCTCGTGTCCGACAAGGCAATGGTCTCGGGTTCGGGTGTTACAATTTTATGGTATCGAGCCACGGTTTAGTCGATTCTAGGACTACCGTGAGGTGTTTGGGGTCTAGCTATACATGCCATTAAATGATGAATCGATAGTGTGGTGATTTCTGACAATTTGACTTTGAGTTTGTTTATAGCAATGGGTCCCGATCCCAACCGAGCAATAGCTGATGATGTGGAGAGTGTGGCGCTGCTCCGCACAAGGGACAGCGCCATGGACTCTCAACCTATGGCCAGCAATCCGAATGATGAGGCTAGGCAAGCCTTTTATAGTGTGATGAGCGAATGGTTTAATCAATACATTCGAACTAACACGGCTGTCCCACGACCTCCATTCCCGACAAATGCAACCCCGCACCTACAATACCTCCGTGAATGACCAAATAAGGTCAAGTAAGCCCCCATCGATAGGATTCAAAACATGGGGCCACTGAATTTAAAGCTACGGATGATGATGATGCCGAACGAGCTGAATTTCGGTTGGACAACACTATCCGGTGCTCGATGAGCTATCTTGTACACCGATGAATGCTTAAAGTGTACCATCTCCTTTTCGTGATTCCACCTACTATTGGTGGAGTACTCACTTCGTGGTACCTAGAGAGCAAGTGACTTGGGAATTTCTTGATCTTAAGCAAGGTTCTATGTCGGTTACCAACTATGAACGAAAATTTGTGAGGCTTAGGCGATACACGCGAGAATGCATTTAAATCCGAAGCTATTATGTGTAAATGCTTGAGGATGGGCTGAATGATGATATAAGGATGTTCGTTGGCATTCTCGAAATCGAGAGATCGTAGTACTTGTTGAGCAAGCTTGTAAAGTCGAAGAGCTTAGAAAGGAGAAACAAAAAGTGATGTGGGAACCGGAGAATTCGAAAGAGGTCCTCGGAAAGTCTCTTCAACAGCAATCAAGAGATTTGAGATGATGTGAACCGGTCTAGAGGCGCTTTGGGCTTTTTAGACGAGGACGCGATCGACCCCTGTGACCACACGAGTCACTTCGATCGCCATGGGTGGAAATGATCGCCGAGAGAGGCGGAGTGTCAACATTGTGGCAAATGGCATTCGGGGCTGTTGGTTTCGTGATCACTCCTGCTATAAGTGTGGATCGGCCGACCACTTTAGGAAGGATTGCCCGAGGAAGCTTGAGCAGAATGTGAGTCGAGTGGAAACTCGGGTGCTACCATTTGCTCGAGGTAGGCCACCTAGAAATATGGGCAATGTCGTTGGCGGTCGAGAGGATCTAGAGATGCTACCATCGATCTCGAGGCTCGTGCTCTGCGAGGACTTATGCCATCTGCCAAGCGCGAGGATCTTGCCTCTCCGGATGTCATTACGGTGCTTTCACCCTTTTCAATACTAAAGTGATTGCGTTGATTGACCCTGGTTCTACTCCATCTTATATATGTGAAACCTTAGCATCCAAAAAGACTTTGCCTATTGAGTCTCATCGAGTTTGTAATTCGGTGTCAAACCCTTGGGTCATTACGTGCTTGTCAACAAAGTGTGCAAGAAAAGTCTCCTAGTGTTCCGAGGTTCTTGTTTCCGGCGGACTTGATGCTTTTGCCGTTCGATGAATTCGACGTTATTCTTGGTTTGGATGGGTTGACCATGCACGATGCGGTCGTAAATTGCAAAAGCAAGACTATCGATTTGAGGTGCGCGAATAACGAGATAATTCGGGTTAAGTCTACGGACTTAAAGGGTTGCCGGTATGTAATATCGCAATGTTGGCCGAAAATATGTAAGAAAAGAGTGCGGCGCGCACAGCGTCGTGCTCGATGACAAGGAATCGAAAAAGAAACCCGAATCTGTGCGTGGTTTGTGAATACCGGATGTTTTCCACGAAGAATTGCGGGTTTACCACTGTTCGAAATAGAATTTGGCATCGAATTGGTACCGGTACCACTCCAATTTCGATAGCTCCGTATCGTATGGCACCAACGGAATTAAAGGAGTTGGAAGCTTCGGTTGCAAGAATTGGTGGATAGAGGTTTTGCTCGCCGAAGTTTTTCACCTTAGGGTGCGCCGGTGTTGTTCGTGAAAAGAAGGATGGAACCATGCGGTACGTGCATCGACTATCGTCGACTTAATAAAGCGACGATAAAGAACAAATATCCGTTGCCACGTATTGACGACTTGTTCGATCAACTGAAGGGAGCCTCGGTGTTCTCGAAAATAGATTTGAGATCGGGCTACTATCAATTGCGAATCCGAGATTCGGACGTGCCCAAGACCGCCTTGAGCGAGATATGGTCACTATGAGTTCCTAGTGATGCCGTTTGGGCTCACTAATGCCCTACGGTATTTATGGATTTAATGAATCGGATCTTTAGACCATATTTGGATCGATTCGTAGTCGTGTTCATTGATGACATCTTGGTCTATTCAAGAAATGAGACCGAACATCTTTGAACACCTACGGTTAGTCTTTGCAAATTTTACGGGACAAGCAATTATATGCTAAGTTCAAGCAAGTGTGAGTTACGGTTAAGAGAGTTAGCTTCTTGGGTCATGTGGTATCAGCATCGGTTCGAGTCGACCAATAAAATTTCAGCCATACTTAATTGGAGGCCTCAGAAATATTCTTGAGGTTCGAGTTTTTGGGGCTTGCCGGTTATTACCGACGATTTGTAAAGGCTTCTCAACGATAGCCACGCCGATGACGGCTTCTCCAAAAGGACGTTAAGTTCGAATGGATGAGAAATGCCAAAAGGTTTCGATCAACTGAAAACTTATTTGATGAAGCCCCAATTCTAGTGCAACCCGAGTCCGGCAAGGAGTTTGTCATCTATAGCGACGCCTCTCTACTTGGGTTAGGTTATGTATTAATGCAAGAAGGTCGAGTTGTGGCCTATCGTCGAGGCAATTAAAGCCACATGAGAAAAATTATCCGACTCATGATCTCGAGTGGCCGCCATCGTATTCGCCTTAAAGATTTGGCGACATTACTTATTTGGTGAAAGGTGCCATGTGTACTCGGATCACAAAAGTCTCAAATATTTGATGACCCAAAGAGACTTAAATCTGCGACAAAGACGTTGGCTCGAGTTGTTAAAGGATTATGAGTGATCATTGACTATCACCCGAAAGGCGAATATGGTTGCGGATGCCTTGAGTCGTAAATCGTTATTCACTTTACTGACGATGAATGTGCACTTGTCCGTCCGATCCGACAAAGTGTTAGTGGCTGAATTGAAAGCCAAACCATTATTGACATACCAAATTCGAGAAGCTCGAGAAAGTCGACGACGAGTTGGTTGCAAAGCGGGCTGCGTGTGTTCGAACAAGGACTCGGAGTTTCAAATCGACGATGACGATTGTTTGAGGTTCAAAAGTCGTCGGTGTGTCCCAAAGAATTGAACTCATTTCGATAATTCGAATGAAGCCCATTGTAGCCGAATGGCAATCCACCCGGAGTCTGAAGATGTACAATGATTTGAAACGTCGGTTTTGGTGGCATGGTATGAAGCGAGACATCTCCGACTTTGTTTCAAGATGTTTAATATGTCAACAAGTGAAAGCGGAACATCGGTGCCTTGAGATTACTTCACCAATCACAATACCCGAGTGGAAATGGGATCGAGTCACAATGGACTTTGTATCCGGACCGCCATTGTCGACAAGTAAGAAGGATGCGGTTTGGGTCGTGGTAGATCGATTGACTAAGTCGGCCCACTTTGTCCCCGTCGTCGCACGATTTTTCAATGGACAAATTAGCGAATTTTACGTTTCTCGATTGTGAGATTACATGGGTGCCTATTTCCATCGTGTCGATAGAGATCCGAGATTTACCTCGCGATTTTGGAAAAAGTTGCAAGAAGCTTTGGGTACCAAGTTGCATTTCAAAGACCGCCTTTCACCCTCAAACCGATGGTCAATCCGGCGGATAATTCGGATACTTGAGGATATGTTAAGATGTTGCGTCCTCGAGTTTAGTGGTTCATGGGAGCGGTATTTGCCGTTGATTGAATTCGCTTACAACAACAACTTTCAATCAAGTATTAAAATGGCACCTTACGAGGCCTTATACGGTCGTAAATGCCGTACACCATTGTTTTGGACCGAGCTCGGTGAAAGCAAGATTTTCGGTGGATTTGATTAGGGATGCTGAACAGAAGTGAAAGTAATCCGTGAAAGTCTCAAGATAACCTCCGATCGTCGAAGTCGTCGCGCGATCTGAAGCGTAAGAATATCGAGTATCGGTGGGTGATAAAGTGTTCCTCAAGGTATCGCCTTGGAAAAAGATACTCGATTCGGCCGTAAGGGCAAGTTGAGCCCGAGGTTTGTTGGGCCATATGAGATATCCGGCGAGTCGATCCAGTGGCATATCGTTTGACTTTGCCCCCGAACTCGAAAAGGTTCACGATGTCTTTCACGTTTGATGCTTCGACGCTATAGATCCGATCCATCGCACGTGATTAGTCCATCGAAATTGAAATTCAAGCTAATATGAGTTATGAGGAAGAACCGATTCGTATCCTATCACGAGAAGTGAAAGAGTTGTGAAACAAGCGGGTTCCGCTAGTAAAAGTGTTATGGCTCAAGCACGGATAGAATAAGCTACTTGGGAGACCGAGAACTCTATGAAAGAGCGATATCCAAACCTATTTATCGGTAAGATTTTGGGGACGAAAATTTCTTAAGTGGGGAGAGTTGTGACAGCCCAAAATTGACCCTAGTCGGAAGGTGGTCTCGGGACCACAAAACCGAGGCATAAAAATAATTAAAATTTATTTTGATGCCTATAATATGTGTGTGCTCATGTATGACATTTTATGATGATTGATTTAGTGTTATAAGGGTGAATTCCACAAGAAAGGACTTAGTAATGAACTTTGAAAGTATGATAGGAAATGTGTGATGACTAATTAAAGCATGCATGCAAAATAATGGACTTGCATGTCAAATTCCCCTTTATAGGTGGTGGCCGGCCATGACAAGGAGGATGGGCTAAACATGTCATGAAACATGTTTTGTTGGTGCATTAGGGTGAAATAATAAACAAAGGTGTATGGGTGATAAAAATGAAAAAAAAATGTGTGTGAGTGTGGTAATCCCCCCATTGCCGTGAGTTGTAGAGAAGGAAAGAAAAAATTTTGTTCATCCTTTCTTTGAGCCAAAACTAAGGAAGAAGGAGGATTTTTGCTTCATGCTTGGTTTGGAAGAGATCTAGAAGGAGATTTGGCCAAGTTTGCATCAAGATTAAGGTATGTATGAGGTTGTGTTAGGAGTTTCATGCATGTTTTGGTTGCTAACTTGATGTGCATGTTAGCCATGGCTCAAATCTTTGTTAAGCCATGGAAATGGTATTTGGCCAAAGTTGTTATGGTGATAAAGCCATTGCATGCTAAGTGTGAAGCTTGATGATGATGCATGCAATGATGGATTGTCTACTCTTGAGCAAGATTTGAGCCTTCTTTTGATTTATCATGATTGAAGTTGAAAAGGAGCATGATTGTCATATTCGGCCATTCATGAGCATGGTTCATGCTTCTTGCATGTTAGTTAAAATTTGTATTTTGGATGGCTATGGACACCTTGAAAATTCGCCATGCTCATATTGTATATATATGTTTGCACATGATGTTTTGGCTATGAAGTAAGTGATGAATAAGTTGGTTTAAAGAAGAAGATGTTGAAGAATAATTGTGAAATTTCAAGCACAATTCGCCTAGCACACATATAAGTGCTTGATGCTATATTATAAGTTTTGAGCCACAATATGCAAAGCATTAACTAGTAAAATGCATGCTGTTTTTGTGAGGTATTAAGTGCATAATTGGCCTCAACATGTACATGAATATTCGGCCTTGGGTAGCCTATTGAAGGCCTTAGCATTTCCTTGATGCTCAAATAAATTGTATTGAATTGCTTGATGTAGTATAAAATGTGCATGACCATTGTGTATTCAAGCTAAAGAGTGGCCATATGACCATTTAAAATCCTTGTCATATTCGGCCATAAGCAAGCACAATGAGGTTTTAATAAATTGAATTTGTTTGAATTAGCTCAAGAGCTAAGAGGGCCACAATTGGACAAGGGGAAGGAAAAGGTGATCGAATAGCCGAAAAAGCCGTTCGACAACATCCGAGGTAAGTCCTCAAGAAGTGATCTTACTTGAATTATGTAAGATGAAACATGGATGTGTATGATTATTGATCATGTGTGTATGAGTATTTGAATTCCACCGGGCTAAGTCCCAAGGCGAATATGCTAATGATTATAATTGTGTTTGAGCCTTAGTAACGAAAATGAAATATGTATGTCCAATGATTATTGATGTATGTGTGCATGAGAAATTGAATGATATCCGGCTAAGCCCAAAGACAATTATGCTGAAATTTATATCCGGTTAAGACCAAGGCAATTGTGCTAGTAGCTATATCCGGGCTAAGACCAAGGCATTCGTGCAAGTTGTTAAATCCGGGCTAAGACCAAGGCATTTGTGCAAATCGTGATATCCGGGTAAAGTCCGTTGGCCTTGGTGCGGGTTACCATAACCGGGCTATGTCCCAAGGCGATTGAGCGAGTACCGACATCCGGATGAACTCCGAAGGTATGTGATTTGAAAATTATGAGCTTGCTGGAAAATTTCAGCTAATGCACTTGTGAAATTTCCCAATGATAAGGTAAGTGCGGTGTGTGCTTTGGCGCTAGGAGTAAGAGCGTATGAATATCCGCTCCTATGATGGAGCGAGTTATCGGCCTTAATGAAGCCGTTATTTGTGTATGAACATAAGAGTTGGGATGGTAAAGTAAGTATGATTATGTGAATGCGCATTAATGAAATGATGCATTTAACTATGTGAATGTATTGCTGTAATTAGAGTTGATTATATTCCTTGAGACTTACTAAGCATAAAAATGCTTACTCATTGCTTTGGCTCTCGGTTTTCTAGATTTCGCTCGATAGCAATCGGATTCGGGATCGTTGAAGTCGAAGTCATCCACACTATCAAGCCCCCATTTTGGTATAAATTCTTGGTTGAACTTGAAATGGCATGTATAGGACTACCCTTGTTTGTTAAATATGTGGTGATGTAAGTATGTACGGCCATGCGAAAATGGCTCGAAAAGGAACATGAACTTAGAATAATTGTGGTTTGTATGTATATATTTGGTGTCATGATGTGGCTATGGCTTGGAAATGGGAATGTTGGTCATATGATCAGCCATTGGCATGGTTAAAATGATCATATATGAACCTATGTATGGCAAAGACTAGTTGGTTCATGGAGACTACCAAATAGGTAAGACCTACCTTAAAAACAGATGCTGCCAGCTGCAGTGACGTGAATGTGAAAAATCACCAAAATTCGTAGAAATGGAATTAAATAGTGAATAAGCTATGTAAATTAACCTTGATGAGTCTATTTTCATATGGAAGAAACGAAATGGTCATAGGAGTTACATGTTAAGAGATATTAATGCTATTGTGAGACAGGGCCAGAACGGTTTCTGGGTTCCCTGTCGCAACTTTAAAATTTACTATAAATTATCCAGAAAGAATTAGGCGACATACCTTATATGTACAGATTCCATTTTGAGTCTAGTTTCATTAGAAACAAACGACACCAACATTAAAGCCCTGTACAGAGAGATATTCAAGTTATACCGCGCGAAGGTCAGAGCAGTCGATCCCTGTAACATGGGTGACTTTAACTAATAAACTGTACCAATTGGCCCATCCAAAAATTCTAGAAATAAATCCATGGATGGATATATGAGTCTAAATTCAGGGAAAATTTACGAAACCAGTTTCCGAGTTTTGAAACTCGAGATATGATTTTTAAGGCGACGGTGATGCAGTCTTCCAGCCTGACTGGAAATGTCAAATTGGTGGGCAAACCATGTGAACTTGGCTTGTTAACCCCTCGTGTCCGACACCGGCAATGGTCTCGGGTTCGGGGTGTTACACTATCACTTTTCAAAAGTGTCACACAAGTCCTACTAACTGAATTTACATGCAATCGGCTAAATCGAAGCTTGAAATTTTCACACATTCATAATTACATATTCTAGACAATAAATATTATGTTCAAACATTTCATTGACTTGGTTTAGCGGTCCCAAAACCACTTCCCAACTAGGGTCAATTTTGGGCTGTCACAACTCTCCCCCACTTAAGAAATTTTCGTCCCCGAAAATCTTACCGGTAAATAGGTTTGGGTAACGCTCTTTCATAGAGTTCTCGGGCTCCCAAGTAGCTTCTTCCATCCCGTGTTTGAGCCACAACACTTTTACTAACGGAACCCTTTTGTTTCGCAACTCCTTCACTTCACGAGCTAGGATACGAATCGGTTCTTCTTCATAACTCATATCGGCTTGAATTTCAACCTCGGATGGACTAATTACATGCGATGGATCAGATCTATAGCGTCGAAGCATCGAAACATGAAAGACGTCGTGAATCTTTTCGAGTTCAGGGGGCAAAATCAAACGATATGCAACTGGGCCAACTCGTTCGGAGATTTCGTACGGCCCAATGAATCTCGGGTCAACTTGCCCTTACGGCCAAATCTGAGTATCTTTTTCCAAGGCGAAACTTTAAGAAACACTTTATCTCCCACCTAATACTCAATGTCTTTTCGTTTCAGATTCGCGTACGACTTCTGACGATCGGAGGCTATCTTCAGATTTTCACGGATTACTTTTACTTTCTGTTCAGCATCTTTAATCAAATCCACTCTGAAAATTTTGCTTTCACCGAGCTCGGTCCAAAACAATGGTGTGCGGCATTTACGCCCGTACAAGGCCTCGTAAGGTGCCATCTTAATACTTGATTGAAAACTATTATTGTAAGCGAATTCAATCAAAGGTAAATACCGTTCCCATGAAACACTGAACTCGAGGATGCAACATCTCAACATATCCTCAAGTATCTGAATTATCCGCTCGGATTGACCATCGGTTTGGGGTGAAAGGCGGTGCTGAAATGCAACTTGGTACCCAAAGCTTCTTGCAATTTCTTCCAAAATCGCGAGGTGAACCTCGGATCTCTATCCGACACAATGTAAATCGGTACCCGTGTAATCTCACAATCGAGAAGCGTACAATTTAGCTAGTTTATCCAATGAAAATCCGTGCATACGGGGATAAAGTGAGCCGACTTAGTCGGTCTATCAACAACAACCCAAATCGCATCCTTCTTACTTGCTGACAATGGCATTCCGGACACAAAGTCCATTATGACTCGATCCCATTTCCACTCGGGTATCGTAATCGGCTAAAGTAATCCTGAAGGCACTTGATGTTCCGCTTTCACTTGTTGACATATTAAACATCTCGAAACAAAGTCGGAGATGTCTCGTTTCATACCATGCCACCAAAACCGACGTTTCAAATCGTTGTACATCTTCGTACTCCTCGGGTGGATTGCCATTCGGCTACAATGGGCTTCGTTCAGAATTATCGAAATAAGTTCCGAATTCTTCGGTACACACATACGACTTCTGAACCTCAAACAATCGTCATCATCAATTTGAAACTCCGATTCCTTGTTCGGAACACACTCAGCCCGTTTTGCAACCAACTCATCGTCAACTTTCTGAGCTTTACGAATTTGATGAGTCAATAATGGTTTGGCCTTTAATTCGGCTACTAACACATTGTCGAGTAGAATAGATAAGTGTACATTCATCGTCAGAAAAACAAACAAAGATTTCCGACAAGGCGTCTGCGACCACATTAGCCTTTCCCGGGTGATAATCAATGACAAGCTCATAATCTTTTAACAACTCGAGCCAACGTCTTTGTCGCAGATTTAAGTCTCTTTGAGTCATCAAGTATTTGAGACTTTTGTGATCCGAATACACATGGCACTTCTCACCAAATAAGTAATGTCGCCATATCTTTAAGGCGAATACAATGGCAGCCAATCCGAGATCATGGGTCGGATAATTTTTCTCATGTGGCTTTAATTGTCTCGACGCATAGGCCACAACTCAACCTTCTTGCATCAATACGCAACCTAACCCAAGTTGGGAGGCGTCACTATAGATGACAAACTCTTTGCCAGATTCGGGCTGCACTAATACTGGAGCTTCCGTCAAATGAGATTTCAATTGATCGAAACTTTTCTGACACTTTTCCGTCCATTCAAACTTGATATCTTTCTGAAGCAGTTTCATCATGGGTGTGGCTATCATCGAGAATCCTTTTACAAACCGTCGGTAGTAACCGGCAAGTCCCAAAAAGCTCCAACCTCGGTAATATTTCTGAGGCTTCCAGTTAAGTATGGCTGAAATTTTACTCGATCGACTCGAATACCGATCTGCAGATACCACGTGACCCAAGAAGCTAACCTCTCTTAACGAACTCACACTTGCTGAATTTAGCGTATAACCGCTTATCCGTAAAATTTGCAACACTAATCTCGGTGCTCGCATGTTGGCCTCATCTCTTGAATAAACCAAGATGTCATCAATGAACACAACTACGAACCGATCCAAATACGGTCGAAGATCCGATTCATCAAATCCATAAATACCGCGAGGCATTAGTGAGCCCAAACGGCATCACTAAGAACTCGTAGTGACCATATCTCGCTCGAAGGCGGTTTTGGGTATATCCGAATCTCGGATTATGAATCGATAATAGCCCGATCTCAAATCTATTTTTGAGAACACCGAGGCTCCTTCAGTTGATTGAACAAATCATCGATCTGTGATAGCGGATATTTGTTATTTATTGTCACTTTATTAAGTCGACGATAGTCGACGCATAACCTCATGGTTCCGTCCTTCTTTTCACAAACAACACTGGTGCACCCCAAGGTGAAAAACTCAAGGCGAGCAAAACCCTATCCACCAACTCTTGCAACCGAGCTTTCAACTCCTTTAATTCCGTTGGTGCCATACGATACGGAGCTATCGAAATCGGTGTGGTCCTGGTACAAGCTCAATACCAAACTCTATCTCCGAGCAGTGGCAAACCCGGTAATTCTTGGGAAAAACATCCGGTATTCATAAACCACCGCGCAGATTCGGTTTTGTTTCTAACTCCTTATCATCAAGTACATACAAGGTATGCTTCGCACCTTTTCTTACATATTTACGGGCCAACATTGATGATATTATAGTGGCACCCCTTCAAGTCCGTAGACTCAACTCGGATCATCTCGTTATTTACGCACCTCAAATCAATTGTCTTGCTTTTGCAATTCACAACCGCATCATGCACGGCCAACCAATCCAACCCAAGAATAACATCAAATTCATCGAACGGCAAAAGCATCAAGTCCGCGAGAAAACAGAACTTGAATTACTAGGGACATTTCTTACACACTTTGTCGATCAAAGACGAACGACCCAAGGGATTTGACACCGAATTACGAACTCGAGAGACTCAATCGTAAAGTCTTCTTTGGATGCTAAGGTTTCGATATATAAGAGTGAGTAGAACCGAGGTCAATTAAAGCAATCACATTAGTATCAAAGAGAGTGAAAGTACCGGTAATAACATCTGGCGAGGAAGCATCCTCGCGTGCGATAGCATAAGCTCTAGCGGGCGCTTGAGCCTCGGCTGGTCGTAGCATCTCGGATCCTCTCGACCACCACTAGCATTGCCCGTATTTCCAAATGGTCTACCTCGAGCAGTGGTAGCACCCGGTTTCCCACTCTGATTTGTATTCTGTTCAGGCAACCTCGAACAATCTTTAATAAAGTGGTCGACCGATCCGCACTTGTAACAGGAGCGGTCACGGAATCTACACCTTCCAGAATGCCATTTGCCACAATACTGGCACTCCATTCTCTCTCAACGATCATTTCCACCACTGGCGATCGAAGTGACTCGTGTGGTCACAGGGGGTCGATCGCGATCTCGTCTAGAAAAGCCCGCAGTGTCTCTAGACCGGCCTAAGCCATCTCTAAATTTCTTTGATGACTGTGGGAAGGGCTTTCCCGAAGACCTCTTACGAAACTCCCTTGCTCCCACTTCAGCTTTTCTTTTCTCCATACTAAGCTCCTCGGCTTTGCACGCTCGCTCGACAAGAGCCACAAACTCTCGGATTTCCAAAATGCCAACATACAGCTTTATATCATCATTCAGTCCATCTTCGAAGCGTTTACACATCACAGCTTCTGAAGAAATGCATTCTCGCGCGTACCGGCTAAGCCTCACAAATTTTCGTTCATAGTCGGTAACCGACATGGAACCTTGTTTAAGTTCAAGAAATTCCTTCCGTTTTTGATCCATAAATCTCTGACTGATATACTTTTTCCGAAACTCAGTTTGGAAAAACTCCCAAGTTACTTGTTCTCGGGGCACAACAGAAGTCAGAGTACTCCACCAATAGTAGGCAGAATCACGTAGCAAGGAGATAGTACACTTTAGGCATTCATCGGGTGTACAAGATAGCTCATCGAGTACCCGGATAGTGTTGTCCAACCAAAATTCAGCTTGCTCGGCATCGTCGCTATCCGTAGCTTTAAATTCAGTAGCCCCATGTTTTCGGATTCATCAATGGGGCTTATTCGACCTTATTTGGTCGATTCATCGAGGCATTGTAGGTGCGGGGGTTGTATTAGTCGGGAATGGAGGTTGTGGAACAGCCGTATTAGTTCGAATGTATTGGTTGAACCAATCATTCATCACGCTATAAAAGGCTTGCCTAGCCTCATCATTCGGATTGCTAGCAATAGGTTGAGAGTCCGCCGGCACTGTCCCTTGTGCGGGAGCAAGCGCCACACTCTCCACATCATCAACTATCGCTCGGTTGGGATCGGGATCCATTACTATAAATAAACACAATTTCAGACGTCAGAAATCACCACACTATCAAATAATCACATAAAATGGCATGTATAGCTAGACCCAAACGCATTACGGTAGTCCTAGAATCGACTAAACCGTAGCTCTGATACCAATAAAATTGTAACACCCCGTACCCGAGTCCGTTACCGTAGTCGAACACAAGGTGCACACAAACTTGACTTAATCATTTTCACTGTCCATTTAAAAATTTCCAGACAAGCTGGTTACTGCGTCACTGTCGCCTTAAAAATCATATCTTGAGTTTCAAAGCTCGAAAATCAGTTTCGTAATTTTTCCCCGAGAGTATACTCATATTTCCATCTACATATTTTTTTCTAGAATTTTTGGTTGGGCCAATTAGTACAGTTTATTAGTTAAAGTCTCCCCGATTCTGGGGTTCAACTACACTGACCTTTATGCATTACGAATTGGATATCTTCCTATACAGGTCTTCAATACTGATGCCGTTTGTTTCTTTAGAAACTAGACTCAAAGAGAAATCTATACATATATGGAATGACTCCTAATCATTTCTGGTTGATTTATAATAAATTTTCAAAGTCGGAACAGGGAATCCAGAAACCGTTCTGGCCCTGTTTCACGAGAACTTTAATATCTCTTAACATATAACTCATATGACCTTTTCGTTTCTTCCATATGAAAGTAGATTCATCAGGGTTCATTAACATAATTTATTCACTATTTAATTCCATTCCTACAAATTTTAATGATTTTTCAAATCCACACCACTGCTGCTGTCAGTATCTGTTTTCAAGGTAAACTTTACCTATTTCGTGGTTCCCATGGACCATCTAGAGTTTTGTCATACATAGGTCCACATATACTCATATTTAGCCATTCCAATGGCTGATCATTTGCCCAACACTTCCATTCCAGTCCATACTCACATCATGAAACCATACATATATACATAAACACAAATAGTCTAATGCCATACCCCACTTTTACGAGCCATTTTAGCATGGTCAGACACACATACTTCACAAAACGTATTTGAAAAACAGCAAAGGGTAGTCCTATACATGCCATATCCAGAGTTCAACTAAAAGAATACCAAAAGGGCTTTGATAGTGTGGATGACTTCGACTTCGATGATCCCGAATCCGATAGCTAACGAGCAAAATCTATAAAACAGAGAAACAGAGAAACGGAGTAAGCAATTTATGCTTAGTAAGTTTGAGCAAGGGATTCCAGCACAACAAAAGCATAGCATTCATATAGCTAACGGATAATTTCGTATGCACAAATTCTCAATATCATACTTATTTCACATTCCAACCCCTATATTCATACATAAGGGATCATCTTAGCCAAATACCTAAGCTCATTACTCGATCGAGCGAATATCATTCAAGGAATCAACTAATTTCTAGCACATCCGAACAAACCTCATTGCGGGAATTTTTCAAGCGTATTGACTGAAATTTTTACAGCAAGCACGCTCGTTCTCGAATCACGTATCTTCGGAATTTAACCGGATATAACGACTTGCTCAAATGCCTTGGGACAAAGCCGGTTATAGTAACTTCATACGAATGCCTTCGGGACTTAACCCGGGTTTAGTAACTCGCACAAATGCTTTCGGGCTTAGCCTGGATTTATTAACTTCGCATTTAACGCCTTCGGATCTTAGTCCAATATAGTCACTTAACACAAAGCCTTCGGGACTTAGCCCGACATCATTCAAATAGCCAAGCACAATTATCAATAAATCATGACACATTCGTATTTCATTCTCATTAGCAAAATTCAAACACAAGTCACTTATCACATTTGCAAATTTCGCTCAATAGCCACACACAAAGAGCATGATCTAATCAAACCATAATCTAAGTTCCATTACTCGAGAACTTACCTTGGGCGTTGTCGAGCAATTTAAATGACTACTCGACTACTTTTTCCTTCCCTTTATCGGATTTAGCTCCCTTTGCTCTTGAGCTTAATTTGACAAATAAATTGATTTAATCATTTGAGCATCAAAAGAGAATTCAAGGTACTTAGCCAATATATATACTCATTAGGCATCAAAGTCGCATATGTACGAAATCATGAATCGAACTCAACACATTAGTTAATATTCCTCTTAGCGAATTTTCTAAGCCAAGAATAGGCATCAATATGCTTGCCTCTAACCGAATGCATGCACACCAATTCCTCTCATGTGGCGAATATGCATGTCCATGTTGAGGCCAATTATACACTTAATACCACACAAAAAAACAGCATACATTTTACTAACTAACGCATTACATATTGTAGCTCAATACACATCTCTCATTTACTTCATAACCGAAACATCATCACAAGCAAATATACACCTTGAAATAGTATATATGTCATACCAATACATCATGTGCAAACATATATTCATGTAGGTGCAAGGTCCGAATCTCAAGTTGCTTATATCCAAATATACACATATCCAAAGCTCAAATCTTACCTACCATGCAACATGCATGAATCATACTTATGGATATACCATGGCCGAATACACCACAACACCATACCGTTTCAATTTGGTCATGGTTAAACAAAGAACTTAGTATCTCATTCAAAAATGCTAAAAGAAAATCTAAGAGTCCTCAATCCCCATCACATGTATCATTATCAAGCTTGATATTTAACATGCAATGGCATTAACACCACATCCACTTTGGCCGAATATCATTCCCATGACATAGCAAAGATTTGAACCATGGGCTAATAAGAACATCAAGCTAGCAACTAAAACATGCATAAATCTCATGGCACAACCTCAAACATACCTTAATCTTGATGCAAGTATAGCCAAACCCTTCCTAATCCTCTTCCAAACCAAACATGAAGCAAAAATTCCTCTTCTTCCTTAGGATTTTCGGTCAAGAGAGAAAGGAAAGGATGAACAAATTTTCTCTTTTTTTTCTTCAATGCACGGCAATGGGGGCATGCATGAGACCATTTTTTTCTTTTTCCATTTCTTTATTACTCATGCTCATTAATTTATTTTTTTCACCCATGATGCACCAACAAAACATGTCTATGACATGTTTTGCCCATATTTCTTTGTCATGGCCGGCCACTAGAACTTGGGGGAATTTGACATGCAAGTCCTCCCCTTTGACTACATGCACTATTAGGTCCTTATAGATTAGCCTATCACTTTTCAAAAGTGTCACACAAGTCCTACTAACTGAATTTACATGCAATCGGCTAAATCGAAGCTTGAAATTTTCACACATTCATAATTACATATTCTAGACAATAAATATTACGTTCAAACATTTCGGTGACTCGGTTTAGCGGTCCCGAAACCACTTCCCGACTAGGGTCAATTTTGGGCTATCACAAATATTCTTACCTTTCGATTCTGTATACAATTTTTGATAATTTGTCTCTGATTTCTGTAATTAATTTTCACTTTCCTCTAATCTTTTCTACTCAATTTAATTCTGCAAATTTCGCTTCCTCAATTCAACTATCAGTACAAAGGTGACATGCAGTAATAGTTGGCAATCTCATGGTCAAAATTTACTATAGCTTTCTTCTGAAGTCACAGTGCAACCCTAGATTTCCAACCATAACAACTAAAATTTACACTCTGAATGAATTGACAACCTCAAAATGAATAACTCAGATAATCCTTCAATAGAAAAACTCATTCATACTAAGAATAATACACAAACTTCTTCGAGCAATCAACCATAGCTCATTTAACCTTCCGGTGATAATGCTAATTCTGTTGCACAATTCTTGGAACTACCCTCACATTTTCAAAAAAACGTCAATACTAACTATAATAGCTTCTGAGATACTTGAAAATCAACTTTAACTCTCTAAAAGTTCAGGTATCAGATTCAAAGTCTGGTACATAACATTTCACACTCTTACTAGTATAACTAAATCAAGTTATCATCCATCTTTGTACTTCTCAAATAATCAAATAATTATCAATGTGCTAGGCATCATAACTATTGTGAAATCTCTTGATTTCTCATTAACACATTTCTAGAAACCATAAACTCGTTATTCAAACCAAGCTGAATCATAATGGATACTTCAATTGTCAATATCTTCAATTGTTTATACTTTATTAGCATGAATTCAAGCCAAACTAAACTTCATACAATGAGAACTTCAATAATCAGACAACTTGGATGTGCAAAAATATACCTCTGATGCAACCATTCTGATATGCGTATACAACTCTGTACCATAACCTCTAGAATATGTACTATTTACTCGGGTTGTAATAGCCCAAAATTGGGTCTAGTTGGAACAGAGGTTTCGGGACCTCAAAATCTGAGAGATAAATAATTATTTTATGATTATTTTGAGGTCTATGATATGATTGCATGATTGTGTGAAAATTTTGTGACAGCCCAAAATTGACCCTAGTCGGGAAGTGGTTTCGGGACCGCTAAACCGAGTCACCGAAATGTTTGAACGTAATATTTATTGTCTAGAATATGTAATTATGAATGTGTGAAAATTTCAAGCTTCGATTTAGCCGATAGCATGTGAATTCAGTTAGTAGGACTTGTGTGACACTTTTGAAAAGTGATAGGCTAATCTATAAGGACCTAATAGTGCATGTAGTCAAGGGAGGACTTGCATGTCAAATTTCCCCCTAATAGTTAGTGGCCGGCCATGACAAGAGATTATGGGTAAAAACATGTCATAAAACAAGTTGGGACAATGGTGTATGTAAGAAAAAATAAAATAGTGAGCATGGGAATTTAATAATGAAAGGAACAAAAAAAAAAGAAAAAAATGGTCTCATGCATGCTCATTGCCGTGAGTGTGGAGAAAGAAAGAAGAATTTTTGTTCATCATTTTCATTTCCTTTGGGCTGAAAATTCTAAGGAAGAAGGAAGGAATTCTTGTTTCATGTTGGTTTGGAAGAGGTTTAGGAGGAGGTTTGGCCATACTTGTACCTAGATTAAGGTAAGTTTGATGTTTTGCCATGAGATTCATGTATATTTTAGTTGCTAACTTGATGTTCTTGTTAGCCCATGGTTCAAATCTTTGTTATGTCATGGGAATGAAATTCGGCCAAAGTGAATATGGTGTTAATGCCATTGCATGCTAAATATCAAGCTTGATAATGATTCATGTGATGGTGGATTGAGGATTCTTAGATTTTCTTTTAGCATTTTTGAATGAGATACTAAGTTCTTTGTTTAACCATGACCAAATTGAAACGATATGGTGTTGTGGTATTCGGCCATGTTGTATCCATAAGTATGATTCATGCATGTTGCATGGTAAGTAAGATTTAAGCTTTGGATATGTGTGTATATTTGGATATAAGCCACTTGAGAATTCGCCATTGCACCTACATGAATATATGTTTGCACATGATGAATTGGTATGACATGTATACTATTTTAAGGTGTCTATTTGCTTGTGATGTTGTTTCTTATGAAATAAATGAGATGTGTATAGAACTACAATATGTAATGCGTTAATTAGGAAAATGTATGCTGTTTTTTTGTGTAGTATTATGTAAAATTAGCCTCCACATAGACATGCATATTCGGCCAAAGGAAGTAGATTGGTGTGCATGTATTCGTTAGAGGCAACCATATTGAAGCCTTATCTTGGCTTAGATTGTTGACCAAATGGGTAATAAGTGAGGATGGTTGCGAATATACAAACATACATATGCATGTGTAATTGAATTATGAATGTTTAGCAAGAGGGTTAAACTAGTTGATTTATTGATTAAGCTCAAGGAGTTAAAGAAGGAGAATCAAGCAAGGGAAAGACGAAGGTCATCGAGTAGCCGACTTGGACTGTTTTACCCAACACAAGGTAAGTCATTAAGCGTATATTTGGTGTTGATTTAAATGATCAATATATATATGCAAATGTGTTTAAATGAGTTGGTGTGTAAATGGAAATGTATGTGTATGGAATGATGCCATTGTTGAATGTATAAAGGCAGCAAAATACATAAGGTATTGGTCTCAGCACTAAGTGTGCTGGTATAAATGGACACGGTGACAAGATTGGCACTAAGTGTGCGGGTTTAAAATTGTACAGCACTAAGTGTGCGAGTTTGATTATATAGCACTAAGTGTGCGAGTTGAATACATATAGCACTAAGTGTGCGGATTCACTATATGTTCTTGCATTACAATTGGCACTTTGAGTGTGCGACATTATCGAGCTAATCCCGGACAGCGGATCGGGTAAGTACCTCGAGCTCTTGACGAATAGAAAATATGTTCATGCTCGGGTTGAATTTGGTAAGCCTTAAATCTATGTGATGATTGAAATTGTATGATTGTGGTGGAAATGAGTTAGTGTGTGAAAATGCCTCAAATATCTTGTTGTGTAGAATATGAAATGTGGATGTATGACTTGGTATGAGATTGGACCGAAAGGTCCGAGGAATTATGGTATAGATTCGATATGGATGAGTACCTAGCCTCGTTTATTATTTCATGTTGTAGTAACTTTATCGATGGATTGATGAATGCTTATGACTTACTGAGTTGTAAACTCACTCGGTGTTTTCTTGTCACCCATTTTAGGTCTCTCGGACTCGTATTGTTTGCGTGATCGGGACCGTCGTTGAAGTCATCACACGGCTGAAATCTTGTGGTATTGTTTTTGTTGTTGAAGAACATTTGGCATGTATAGGCTATTATATTTTGTCGAATTGTGGGTTGTAAACTTTAAGCCATGTGAAAATGGCCTATGTGGTCGTCGAGTGGGATGCTAGAACCTATAGCCACGAGTCTTAGAAACTCAAATCTTGATAAGGTGGCCATAATTTGTGTCATGTATGATGGATGATTAAGGCCAAGGAAAAATTCATGAAATTGGCATAGTCTCACTGCAGTAACTGTTGCGGACAGCAGCAGTGAGATGAGATTGAAAAATCACTAAAAATAGTAGAAGTAGAATTAAATAGTGAGTAAATTATGGAACTGAACCTTGATGAATCTATTTTATATGGATGAAACGAAACGACCATATGAGCGGTATACTGAGAAATATTAAGGTTCTCGTGAGACAGGGCCAGAACGGTTTCTGGGTCCCCTGTCTTGACTTTGAAAATTTACCATAAATTATCCAGAAAGAATTAGGAGTCATGCCTTATATGTAAAGATCCCATTTTGAGTCTAGTTTCATTAGAAACAAATGGTACCAGTATTAAAGCCCTGTACAGGGAGATATTCAAGTTGTAACGCGCAAAGATCAGAGCAGTCGGTCCCTGTAACATGGGTGATTTAACTAATAAACTGTACCAATTGGCCCAACCAAAAATTCTAAAAATAAATCCATGGATGGGTATATGAGTCTAAATTCAGGGAAAATTTACGAAACCAGTTTCCGAGTTTTGAAACTCGAGATATGATTTTTAAGGCGACGGTGACGCAGTTTTCCAGCCTGACTGGTAATGTCAAATTGGTTGGTATCTTGAGAGGGTTTGGCCGTTAACCCTCGTGTCCGACACGGCGTCGGTCATGAGTTAGGGTGTTACAATTTTATTGGTATCGAGCTATGGTTTAGTCGGTTCTAGGACTACCATAGCGCGTGTGAATCTAGCTATACATGCCAAATTGTTAGCGCTTAATAATGTGATGACTTCGACGGTTGGAATTTTTGTTTTGATTAGCAATGGAACCGGGGTAGAGAGTGTAACACCCGAACCCGAGACCGTCGCCGAGTCGAGCGAGGTGTCAACAGACTTCAAACCACTTATTGAGAAGTTCGGACAAGCTGCCAATCTGTGTGCTAGTCGCTTCAAAAATCATAACTTGAGTTTTACAACTCGAAAATCAGCTTTGTAATTTTTTCTGAAACTAGACTCATATTCCCATCTACATATTTTTCTAGAATTTTGGTCAAGCCAATTAGTACAGTTTATTAGTTAAACTCTCCCATGTTACAGGGGCCGACTACACTGACCTTCATGCGTTACAACTCGAATAACTCCCTGTGCAGGACTTCAATACTGGTGCCGTTTGTTTCTATAGAAACTAGACTCAAGGAGGAATTTATACATATATGGTATGACTCCTAATTATTTCTGGTTAATTTATAATTAATTTTCAAAGTAGGAACAGGGAATCCAGAAACCGTTCTGGCCCTGTTTCACTAAAACCCAAATATCTCTTAACATACAACTCATATAACCGTTTCGTTTCCTCCATATGAAAATAGATTCATCAAGGTTCATTTACATAATTTATTCACTATTTAATTCCATTCCTACTATTTTTAGTGATTTTTCACATCCACGTCACTGTTGCTGCCAGCATCCTTTTCTAGGGTAGACTTTCTCATCTGACACATAGCTTCTATGATTCAACCACCCCTTTTTCATATATGGTCCAAAATATAAGCATGATGACCCATTCTAATGGCTGGTCATTGCCAAACACTTCCATGCCTCTTAATGAGCATATACATACCAAAAGATTATAACATTATGCTCAAAACATTTATAAGCCATTTTCGCATGGCTATTCAATATTTTACATACCAAGTTCAAACAAAACATAATAGCCTATACATGCCGAAATGTTTTCTTAAACCATCTAAGAAGAAAATACCAAAAAGTCGCTAGGCGGTGTGATGACTTCGATGACAGTCCCGAGCACGCAAAAAGGATCAAGAACCTAAATAAACAACAAATAAGCACACCAAATGAGTACATAACTCGATGAAGTCGTAAGCACTACTCTACCATCAACAATAATAATCATAAGTGAATAATCAAATAATACAAAATAGATGTTTCCAGCCATAACAAACTATACTGCAATTTCTAAACTTTTTAGTTCGATCTCATGCCCAATCCTTCAACCAAATCAAGCGCCAAGTCAGCCCAATCGATTTGGATCCGTTTCCTCAAGTTGGAACAACAATGCACTAGATAATTTTATGCGCATAACCGTACAATCCCAATTCGATGTTTAGTTAGTAACTCAATCACTTACCTCGTTCATGCACAATTTATTTCCACAACCGAATGTGGCACACATAGTGCTTATTATGTTACGCACACATAGAGCTATAGCAAATCGCACAATGGTGCTATAGTAAATCGCACACTTAGTGCCATAGTAAATCGCACACATAGTGCCATAGTGAATCGCACACATAGTGCCATAGTAAGTCGCACACATAGTGCCATAGTGAATCGCACACATAGTGCCATAGTAAGTCGCACACATAGTGCCATAGTGAATCGCACACATAGTGCATTTGAGATAGCCTCATGCCTCAACCTTCCAATCGGCACACATAGTGCCACATAGTCTTTGCACACATTATGCCTTATGTCAATTCATCATGGTAAAGCAATTTACTAAATTCAAATTGTACATATAATCATATTAATAAGTAGGAGAATCACTCAGAAAATATCTATCCAAGGAGTTCTCACAACAAGTGCTTAAAGACTTACCTTGTGTTGAGTATAACGGTTCCGACCCGGCTACTCGATGTCCTTGGCTTTGCCCTTGCTTGTTTCTCCTTCTTTAACTTCTCGGGCTTAATAGATAAATAAACTAGTTTAATCATCTTGCTATACACTTATAGTTTCAATTACACATGCATATGTATATTTGTAGATTCGGCAACCTCTCTTACTAATTACTCATTTAGTAGTTTATACACATGATTAAAGGTAACATCATGAATGGGCATACTTATATATATATATATATATACATACCCGATTGTGCACAAAACAATTTGACTCAACCTCACCTATGTACTCCCTTTGATGGCCGAATATGTATATATGTATAGTGTCATCTATAACATCATCTAAACACCTAAATTCTTCTAATGCACACTTGACCAACCCCTTTTTTTTTCCAATCTAGCATAGCTTCACCTCCAACAAAAAGACTAACATCTTCATTTTCATGCTAACATAACAAGCAACTTAGTTCATCCACACAACTAACATGTCAATAGCATCAAGGTATCTACTAATTTTTTTGTCAAATCCCAACTCTCCAACAACCCCAAATCCCACCACGGGTTAGATAGAATTCAAACTAACAACCAACAATACACATGAATTTAAAGGAATAACTCCAACATACCTCAACTTGGATACTAGTATGGCCGACTTCTCCAAAACTTTTTCTCTTTTCCTTTCACTTGGTTTTTCGGCTAAGAGGTAGCAAGGATGAACACCTTTTTTTTTTGTTCATTTTCCTATCATTAATCTTTATTTCCTCTATTTTAATATCTTACCAACATTAAATAATTATAACAACATGATCTTGGAAAGATGAAGCCATGCTTGGCCTACCACTCAACTTAGTTTGGGGCATTTTGACATACAAACCCAACTTTTCATAATTCCATACTATTTGGTCCTCACTTATTTACCTATCAAATTTTCTAAGTCTCTCAACTAAATCCTTTCGAGCAAGATTCACATTCCTAAGATAAAAATTGAATCACCAAATTTTTATACTAGTACTACCACATATAAGGTATGCAAATAAAATTTTAACTAAATTTTATGACTCGGTTTTAATGGTCCCGAAACCACATCCCGACTAGGGTCAAATTTTGGGTCATTACAATTCTCCCCACTTACGAAATTTTCGTCCCGAAAATCTTACCGTAAATAAGTTTGGGTAACGCTCTTTCATAGAGTTCTCGGGTTCCCAAGTGGCTTCTTCCATCCCGTATACGAGCCATAACACTTTTACTAATGGAACCCTTTTGTTTCGCAACTCCTTCATTTCCGAGCTAGGATACTAAATCGGTTCTTCTTGATAACTCATATTGGCTTGAATCTCAACCTCGATGGACTAATTACGTGGACGGATCAGATCTATAGCGTCAAGCATCGAAACATGAAAGACGTCGTGAATCTTTTCAAGTTCGGGGCAAAATCGACGATCACGCGAATGGACCGACTCGTTCGGATATCTCATATGGCCCGATGAACCTCGGACTCAATTTGCCCTTGCGCCCAAATCGAGTATCTTTTCCAAGGCGAAACTTTAAGAAACACTTTATCTCCCACGATACTCAAGGTCTTTTCGTTTGAGATCCGCGTCGACTTCGACGATCGGAGGCTATTTTCGATTTTCACGGATTACTCTTACTTTACATTCAAAGATCTTTAATCAAATCCACTCAAAATTTTGCTCTCACCGAGCTCATCCAAAACAATGGTGTATACGGCATTTACGCTCGTACAAGGCCTCGTAAGGCGCCATCTTAATACTTGATTGGAAACTATTATTGTAAGCGAATTCAATCAAAGGTAAATACCATTCCATGAACCACCGAACTCGAGGATGCAACATCTCAACATATCCTCAAGTATCTCGAATTATTTGCTCGGATTGACCATCGGTTTGGGGGTGAAAGCGGTCTGAAATGCAACTTGGTACCCAAAGCTTCTTGCAATTTCTTCCAAAATCGCGAGGTGAACCTCGGATCTCTATCGACACAATGTAAATCGGTACCCGTGTAATCTCACAATCGAGAAACGTACAATTCAGCTAATTTATCCAATGAAAATCCGTGACGCACAGGGATAAAGTGAGCCGACTTAGTCGGTCTATCAACAACAACCCAAATCGCATCCTTCTTACTAGTCGACAACGGCGGCCGGACACAAAGTCCATTGTGACTCGATCCCATTTCCACTCGGGTATCATGATCGGTTGAAGTAACCACGAAGGCACTTGATGTTCCGCTTTCACTTGTTGACATATTAAACATCTCAAACAAAGTCGGAGATGTCTCGTTTCATACCATGCCACCAAAACCGACGTTTCAAATCGTTGTACATCTTCGTACTCCGGGTGGATTGCCATTCGGCTACAATGGGCTTCATTCGAATTATAGAAATAAGTTCAATTCTTTGGAACACACGACGACTTCGAACCTCAAACAATCGTCATCATCAATTTGAAACTCGATTCCTTGTTCGAACACACTCAAACCGTTTTGCAAGCAACTCCTCATCAACTTTCGAGCTTCCGAATTTGATGAGCCAACAATGGTTTGGCCTTTAATTCGCTACTAACACATTGTCGGGTAGGATAGACAAGTGTACATTCATCGCTCAGAAAACAAGCGGTGATTTCCGCTTAAGGCATCCGCAACCACATTAGCCTTTCGGGTGATAATCAATGACGAGCTCATAATCTTTTAACAACTCGAGCCATCGTCTTTGTCGCAGATTTAAGTCTCTTTGAGTCATCAAATATTTGAGACTTTTGTGATCCGAATACACCGCACTTCTCACCAAATAAGTAATGTCGCCATATCTTTAAGGCGAATCGATGGCCGCCAATTCGAGATCATGGGTTGGATAATTTTTCTCATGTGGCTTTAATTGTCTCGACGCATAGGCCACAACTCGACCTTCTTGCATCAATCGCAACCTAACCCAAGTAGGGAGGCATCACTATAGATAACAAACTCTTTGCGATTAAATTTGTACTAGAACCGGAGCTTTCGTCAAATGAGTTTTCGGTTGGTCGAAACTTTTCGACACTTTTCCGTCCATTCAAACTTGACATCTTTACGAAGCGGTTTTGTCATGGGTGTGGCTATCATCGAGAATCCTTTTACAAACCGTCGGTAGTAACACGCAAGTCCCAAAAGCTCGAACCTCGGTAATATTTCTTGGAGGCTTCCGCTTAAGTATGGCTGAAACTTTGCTCGGGTCGACTCGAATACCCGTCGCGATACCACATGACCCAAGAAACTAACCTCTCTTAACCGAATTCACACTTGTTGAACTTAGCATATAACCGCTTATCCGTAAAATTTGCAACACTAATCTCGGTGTTCAGCGTGTTCGTTCTCATTTTGTGAATAGACCAAAATGTCATCAATGAAGACAACTACGAACCGATCCGGATATGGGCTGAAAATCCGATTCATCAAATCCATAAATACCGCGAGGGCATTAGTAAGCGAAACGGCATCACTAGGAACTCGTAGTGACCATATCTCGCTCAAGGCGGTCTTGGGTATGTCCGAATCTCGAATTAGAATGGCGATAATAGCCCGATCTCGGATCTATTTTCGAAACACCGAGGCTCCCTTGAGTTGATCGAACAAATCATCGACTGTGATAACGGATATTTGTTCTTTATTGTCGCTTTATTAAGTCGACGATAGTCGATACACGACCTCATGGTTCCATCCTTCTTTTCACAAACAACACTTTGGCGCGCCTCTGTATGTAAAAACTCAAGCGAGCAAATCCTCTATCCACCAATTCTTGCAACCGAGCTTTCAACTCCTTTAATTCCGTTGGTGCCATACGATACGAACTATCGAAATTGGAGTCGTATCGGTACCAATTCGATGCTAAACTCTATTTCGAACAGTGGCAAACACGCAATTCTTGAGGAAAACATCCGGGTATTCACAAACCACAGCACAGATTCGGGTTTCTTTTACGACTCCTTGTCATCGAGTACATACGCAAGGTGCGCCGTACCCTTTTCTTACATATTTACGGGCCAACATTGCGATATTACACCGGCAACCCTTTAAGTCCGTAGACTCAACTCGAATTATCTCGTTATTCGCGCACCTCGGATCGATAGTCTTACCTTTGCAATTTACAACCGCATCGTGCATGGTCAACCAATCCAACCCAAGAATAACGTCAATTAGGTGAACGGCAAAAGCATCAAGTCCGCCGGAAAACAAGAACCTCGAAACACTAGGGACTTTTCTTACACACTTTGTTGATAAGCACGTAATGACCGGGGTTTGACACCGAATTACAAACTCGAGAGACTCAATAGGCAAAGTCTTCTTGGATGCTAAGGTTTCGCATATATAAGAATGAGTAGAACCGGGGTCAATCAAAGCAATCACATTAGTATCAAAAGAGTGAAAGTACTGGTGATAACGTCGGGGAGGATGCCTCCTCTCGTCTTGTGGATGGCATATGCTCTAGCAGGCGCTGGTCTCGAGATCGAACAGTAGTGTCAAGAGCCCCTCTCGACTACCACCCCTACCCCTGAAATTCTTGGTGGTCTACCTCTAGTCATCATTCCACTAGGTCTCGCACCTTGCATCCTATTCTTCTCATCAAGCTCTGTGCAATCTCTAATGAGGTGGTCCTTGAACCGCATCCGTAACAAGCCTTATTGGTAGACTTACCCCAACATTCACCTATGTGTCTTCTCCCACATTGGGAGCATTCAGTTTCTCTTGACGGTTATTGCCCACACTAGCTACCAAAGTAGCTCGGAGTCCGCCAATGGTCGTGGTCTAATGGAAATCCCGCAGCCGTCCTCGATCTATTGGTGTCCTCCACGAATTTCTTTACAGTGAGAATGGAGCTTTACCCGTCGATCTTTGCGATAGTCTCTAGCTTCAAATTCAGCCTTCTTCTTCTCCTTTCCAAGCTCCTCCGCCTTGCAGGCTCGTTCAACTAGTGTTACTGAATTCTTTTATCTCCAAAATACCCACTAGTAGTCTTAGATCTTCATTCAATCCTTCTTCAAACCTCTTGCACATAGCAACCTCATCAGCCACACACTCCGGGCATACCGATCGAGTCTTACGAACTCATGTTCGTATTCGAGATCTTGTCATGCGGCCTTGCTTGAGTTCGAGAATTCCTTACGCTTTTGATCGATGAACAGTTGACTAATATATTTCTTTGAAACTCCGTTTGAAAGAAATCCCAAATAACTCGTTCGTTTGGGACTATAGAAATCAAGGTCCTCCACCAATAGTAGGTGAGTCCCGCAACAAGGATATAGCACACTTTAGACATTCATCGGTGTGCATGACAATTCATCAAACACCAATGGTGTTGTCAAGCGAACTTCGGCCCTTTCGGCATCATCCGTAATTACGGCCTGAACTCTTCAGCCCCGCTTCCTAATCAAATCTACGGTGGCTTACTCAGCCTCACGAAATCGATGGCGATGGCATTACGGGCTCTTGGGGTGGATTATTCAAATTCGGAATTGTTGGACAGCGGATTGGTTCGGGCATATTATGCGACCCACTCATTCATCATGGTAAAGAAGGCTTGTTTAGCCCCTCACCTTGATTATTCGCAGATGACTGAGGTTCAACAGGCGGCGTCCCTTGTGCAGGAGCAGCCGCTACACTTTCAACGTCATCCGCCAAGGTTCTCTCTACATCGGGATCCATTTACTAATCAAAATAACAAAAAAAACATTTTAACCGTCAGAAGTCATCACATATTTAAACATTAACATTAAGGCATGTATAGCTAGACTCATACGTGCCATGGTAGTCCTAGAACCGACTAAACCATGGCTCTGATACCAATAAAATTGTAACACCCCGAACCCGAGACCGTCGCCGGAGTCGAACGCGAGGTGTCAATAGACTTCAAACCACTTATTGAGAAGTTCCAGACAAGCTGCCAATCTGTGTGCTAGTCGCTTCAAAAATCATAACTTGAGTTTTACAACTCGAAAATCAGCTTTGTAATTTTTTCTGAAACTAGACTCATATTCCCATCTACATATTTTTTCTAGAATTTTGGTCAAGCCAATTAGTACAGTTTATTAGTTAAACTCTCCCATGTTACAGGGGCCGACTACACTGACCTTCATGCGTTACAACTCGAATAACTCCCTGTGCAGGACTTCAATACTGGTGCTGTTTGTTTCTATAGAAACTAGACTGAAGGACGAATTTATACATATATGGTATGACTCCTAATTATTTCTGGTTAATTTATAATGAATTTTCAAAGTCGGAACAGGGAATCCAGAAACCGTTCTGGCCCTGTTTCACTAAAACCCAAATATCTCTTAACATACAACTCATATAACCGTTTCGTTTCCTCCATATGAAAATAGATTCATCAAGGTTCATTTACATAATTTATTCACTATTTAATTCCATTCCTACTATTTTAGTGATTTTTCACATCCACGTCACTGTTGCTGCCAGCATCCTTTTCTAGGGTAGACTTTCTCATCGACACATAGCTTCTATGATTCAACCACCCTTTTTCATATATGGTCCAAAATATAAGCATGATGACCCATTCTAATGGCTGGTCATTGCCAAACACTTCCATGCCTCTTAATGAGCATATACATACCAAAAGATTATAACATTATGCTCAAAACATTTATAAGCCATTTTCGCATGGCTATTCAATATTTTACATACCAAGTTCAAACAAAACATAATAGCCTATACATGCCGAAATGTTTTCTTAAACCATCTAAGAAGAAAATACCAAAAAGTCGCTAGACGGTGTGATGACTTCGATGACAGTCCCGAGCACGCAAAAAGGATCAAGAACCTAAATAAACAACAAATAAGCACACCAAATGAGTACATAACTCGATGAAGTCGTAAGCACTACTCTACCATCAACAATAATAATCATAAGTGAATAATCAAATAATACAAAATAGATGTTTCCAGCCATAACAAACTATACTGCAATTTCTAAACTTTTTTAGTTCGATCTCATGCCCAATCCTTCAACCAAATCAAACGCCAAGTCAGCCCAATCGATTTGGATCCGTTTCCTCAAGTTGGAACAACAATGCACTAGATAATTTTATGCGTACACCGTACAATCCCAATTCGATGTTTAGTTAGTAACTCAATCACTTACCTCGTTCATGCACAATTTATTTCCACAACCGAATGTGGCACACATAGTGCTTATTATGTTCGCACACATAGAGCTATAGCAAATCGCACACGTAGTGCTATAGTAAATCGCACACTTAGTGCCATAGTAAATCGCACACATAGTGCCATAGTGAATCGCACACATAGTGCCATAGTAAGTCGCACACATAGTGCCATAGTGAATCGCACACATAGTGCCATAGTAAGTCGCACACATAGTGCCATAGTGAATCGCACACATAGTGCATTTGAGATAGCCTCATGCCTCAACCTTCCAATCGGCACACATAGTGCCACATAGTCTTTGCACACATTATGCCTTATGTCAATTCATCATGGTAAAGCAATTTACTAAATTCAAATTGTACATATAATCATATTAATAAGTAGGAGAATCACTCCAAAAATATCTATCCAAGGAGTTCTCACAACAAGTGCTTAAAGACTTACCTTGTGTTGAGTATAACGGTTCCCACCCGGCTACTCGATGTCCTTGGCTTTGCCCTTGCTTGTTTCTCCTTCTTTAACTTCTGGGCTTAATAGATAAATAAACTAGTTTAATCATCTTGCTATACACTTATAGTTTCAATTACACATGCATATGTATATTTGTAGATTCGCAACCTCTCTTACTAATTACTCATTTAGTAGTTTATACACATGATTAAAGGTAACATCATGAATGGGCATACTTATATATATATATATATATATATACATACCCGATTGTGCACAAAACAATTTGACTCAACCTCACCTATGTACTCCTTTGATGGCGAATATGTATATATGTATAGTGTCATCTATAACATCATCTAAACACCTAAATTCTTCTAATGCACACTTGACCAACCCCTTTTTTTTCCAATCTAGCATAGCTTCACCTCCAACAAAAGACTAACATCTTCATTTTCATGCTAACATAACAAGCAACTTAGTTCATCCACACAACTAACATGTCAATAGCATCAAGGTATCTACTAATTTTTTTGTCAAATCCCAACTCTCCAACAACCCCAAATCCCACCATGGGTTAGATAGAATTCAAACTAACAACCAACAATACACATGAATTTAAAGGAATAACTCCAACATACCTCAACTTGGATACTAGTATGGCCGACTTCTCCAAAACTTTTCTCTTTTCCTTTCACTTGGTTTTTCTACTAAGAGGTAGCAAGGATGAACACTTTTTTTTTTGTTCATTTTCCTATCATTAATCTTTATTTCCTCTATTTTAATATCTTACCAACATTAAATAATTATAACAACATGATCTTGGAAAGATGAAGCCATGCTTGGCCTACCACTCAACTTAGTTTGGGGCATTTTGACATACAAACCCAACTTTTCATAATTCCATACTATTTGGTCCTCACTTATTTACCTATCAAATTTTCTAAGTCTCTCAACTAAATCCTTTCGAGCAAGATTCACATTCCTAAGATAAAAATTGAATCACCAAATTTTATACTAGTACTACCACACATATAAGGTATGCAAATAAAATTTTAACTAAATTTTATGACTCGGTTTTGTGGTCCCGAAACCACATCCCGACTAGGGTCAAATTTTGGGTCATTACGGAGAGACCCTTGGCGGATGACGTTGAAAGTGTAGCGGCTGCTCTGCAAAGGGACACCGCCCGTTGAGCCTCGATCATCCGCGAATAATCAAAATGAAGGGCGAAACAAGCCTTCTTCACCATGATGAATGAGTGGGTCGCGCAATATGCCCGAACCAACCCGGCTGTCCAACCATTCCCGAATTTAAATACTCCACCCCAAGAGCCCGTAATGCCTCCGATTCTTGATCCCGTGAGGCCGAGTAAACCACACGTGGACTTGATTAGGAAGCGTGGGGCCGAGGAGTTCAAGGCCATAGTTCTTGATGATGCCGAAAAGGCCGAGTTACGGCTCGATAACACCATTAGAGTGTTAGATGAACTGTCATGCACACCGATGAATGTCTTAAGTGTGCTATATCCTTGTTCGAGACTCGACTTACTATTGGTGGAGGACTTTAATTTCCATAGTCCCAAATGAGCGAGTTACTTGGGATTTCTTCCAATCCAATTTCGAAAGAAATACATTAGTCAACAGTTCATCGATCGAAGCGTAAGGAATTCTTGGAACTCAAGCAAGGCCGGATGGTATGTCTCGAATCTGAACATGAGTTAAATAAGACTTAGTCGGTATGCTCGGGAGTGTGTGGCTGATGAGGTTGCGATGTGCAAAAGATTTGAAGAAGGATTGAATGAAGAGTTAAAGTTACTAGTGGGAATTTTGGAGATAAAGGAGTTCGTGACACTAGTCTAACGAGCACGCAAGGCGGAAGAACTTGGGAAGGAGAAGAAGAAGGCTGAATTTGAAGCAAGAGATTACCGTAAAAGATCGACGAGTAAAGCTCCGTTCTCGGTGTAAAGAGGTTCGGGGAGGACACCCGATGAAGTCGAGGACGATCGCGGAATTTCCATTAGAGCCCGACCATTGACGGACTCAGAGCTACTTCATTAGCTAGTGTGAGCAATAATCGTCAAGAGAGACTGAATGCCCCCAATGTGGAAGACGACACCTAGGTGAATGTTGGGGTAAGTCATTAATAGGGCTGTTATGGATGCGGTTCAAGGACCACTTCATTAGAGATTGCACGAGCTAGATGAGAGGAATAAGGCGCAAGGTGTAAGACCTAGTGGAGCGACGGTGGAGGTAGGCCCCGAGAATCTCTGGAGGTAGGGGTGGTAATCGAGAGGAGCCTCTGTCTGGCTGTCAATCCGAGACCCGTACTCTGCTAGAGCATATGCCATCCGCATACGAGAGGAGGCATCCTCCCCGACGTTATCACGGTACTTTTACTCTCTTTGATACTATTGTGATTGCATTGATTGACCCGGCTCTACTCACTCATATGTATGTGAAACCTTAGCATCCAAAGAAGACTCTACCGTTGAGTCTCTTGAGTTCGTAATTCAGTGTCAAACCCTTTGGGTCAATCGTGCTCGTTGATAAAGTGTGCAAGAGATGCCCCTAACAATTCGAGAATCTGTTTTCCGGCCGATCGATGCTTCTACCATTTAATGAATTCGATGTTATTCTTGGTATGGATTGGTGACCAGTACATGATGCGATGGTGGATCGCAAAGGAAAACCATTGATTTGAGGAGTGCAAATAATGAGGTAGTCCGAGTCGAGTCTCTTGATTTAAAAGGAGCGCCGCGATAATATCTTCTATGACCGCTCGGAGGTATGTGAAAAGGGTGTGAAACATCCCTTGCGTATGTGTTTGGAAGTAAAGAGGCGGAAAGGAAACTCGAATCGGTACGATGGTTTGTGAGTATTCAGATGTTTTTCCGAGGAGTTACTGGATTGCCACCGGTTCGAGAAGTGGAATTGACATCGAAGTTGTACCGGTACTACGCCGATTTCAATAGCCCGTGTCGTATGGCATTAACGGAATTAAAGGAATTGAAGGTTCAATTGCAAGAATTGACGGATAGAGGTTTCGCTCGACCGAGTTTTTTCTCCATGGGGCGCTTTGTATTGTTTGTGAAGAAGAAGGACGGAACCATGAGGTTGTGCATCGACTATCATCAACTCAATAAAGTGACGATAAAGAATAAATATCCATTGCCACGAATTGACGATTTGTTTGATCAATTAAAGGGAGCCTCGGTGTTTTCAAAGATAGATTTGAGGTTGGGGTACTATCGGTTGAGGTCCGAGAATCGGACATACCCAAAACCGCTTTTAGAGCGAGTACGGTCACTCTGAATTCTTGGTGATGCCGTTTGGGCTCACTAATGCCCTACGGTGTTTATGGATTTAATGAATAGAATTTTCAGGCCATACTTGGATCGGTTCGTAGTTGTATTTATCGATGACATTTTGGTCTATTCGAGAGATGAAACGAGCATCTTGAACACACGAGGCTAGTGTTGCAAATCTTACGAGATAAGCGATTATCGCAAAGTTCAAGAATGTGAATTTTGGTTGAAAGAGGTTAGCTTTTTGGGCACGTGGTGTCGCATCGGTGTCGGGGTGGACCGAACAAAATTCAGCCATAGTCGATTGAAACCACCAAGGAATGTTACCGAAGTTAGGAGCTTTTTGGGGCTTGCGGTTATTACCGACGATTTGTAAAAGGTTTCTCGACGATAGCCACGCCAATGACGGCTACTCCAAAAGGATGTTAAGTTGAATGGACGGAGAAATGTCGAAAAAGTTTCGATCAACTGAAAGCTTATTTGGTGAAGCCCCAATTCTAGTGCAACCCGAATCGGGCAAAGAGTTTGTCATTTATAGTGGCGCATCCCTACTTGGGTTGGGTTGCGTATTGATGCAAGAAAGGCGAGTTGTGGCCTATCGTCGAGGCAATTAAAGCCACATGAGAAAAATTATCCGACCCATGATCTCGAATTGGTCGCCATCGTATTACGCCTTAAAGATATGGCGACATTACTTATTTGGTGAGAAGTGCCATGTGTATTCGGATCACAAAAGTCTCAAATATTTGATGACCCAAAGAGACTTAAATCTGCGACAAAGGCGATGGCTCGAGTTGTTAAAAGATTATGAGCTCGTCATTGATTATCACCGGAAAGGCTAATGTGGTTGCGGATGCCTTAAGCGAAATCACTATTTTCTTTATGACGATGAATGTACACTTGTCTATCCTACCCGACAATGTGTTAGTAGCTGAATTGAAAGCCAAACCATTATTGATCGTCAAATTCGTGAAGCTCGAGAAAGTCGACGATGAGTTGGTTGCAAAGCGGGATGAGTGTGTTCGAGCAAGGACTCGAAATTTCAAATCGATGATGACGATTGTTTGAGGTTGAAGTCGTCTGTGTGTCCCAAAGAATTGGAACTTATTCAATAATTTTGAACGAAGCCCATTGTAGCGAATGGCAATCCACAGGGAGTACGAAGATGTACAACGATTTGAAGCGTCGGTTTTGGTGGCATGGTATGAAGCGGGACATCTCCGACTTTGTTTGAGATGTTTAATATGTCAACAAGTGAAAGCGGAACATCAAGTGCCTTGAGTTGCTTGACCGATCACGATACCCGAGTGGAAATGGGATCGAGTCACAATGGACTTTGTGTCCGGCCGCCATTGTCGACTAGTAAGAAGGATGCGATTTAGGTTGTTGTTGATAGGTGACTAAGTCGGCTCACTTTATCCCGTGCGTCTGGATTTTTCATTGGATAAACTAGCGAATTATGCGTTTCTCGATTGTGAGATTACACGAGTGCAGTTTCTATTGTGTCGGATAGAGATCCGAGATTTACCTCGCGATTTTGGAAGAAATTTCAAGAAGCTTTGGGTACCAAGTTGCATTTCAGCACCGCCTTTCACCCCCAAACCGATGGTCAATCCGAGCGGATAATTCAAATACTCGAGGATATGTTGAGATGTTGTATCCTTGAGTTTAGTGGTTCATGGTAGCAGTATCGCCTTTGATTGAATTAAACACAACAATAGCTTTCAATCAAGTATTAAGATGGTGCCTTCGACGAGGCTTTATCTGATCGTAAATGCCGTACCCCATTATTCGGGTGAACTTAGTGAAGGTAAATTCTTGAGGTTGATTTGGTTAAGGATGCCGAGCAAAGAGTTCGAGTAATTCGTGAAAGTTTGAAAGCTGCTTGGATCGCCAAAAGTCGTATCTGGTTTGAAAAGAAAAGATATTGAATATCGGGTTGGAGACAAGGTCTTTCTCAAAGTTTCACCTTGGAAAAAGGTGCTTAGATTTGGCCGTAAGGAAAAATTGAGCCCGAGGTTCATCGGGCCATATGAAATATCTGAGCGAGTCGGTCGATCGCGTATCGTTTGATTTTGCCCCTGAACATGAAAGGATTCTAGCGTCTTCCATGTTTCGATGCTTGACGTTATAGATCGACCCGTCACACGTAATTAGTCCATCGAGGTTGAAATTCAAGCCGATATGAGTTATGAAGAAGAACCGATTTGTATCCTAGCTCGTGAAGTGAAGGAGTTGCGAAACAAAAGAGTTCCATTAGTAAAAGTGTTATGGCTCAAACACGGGATGGAAGAAGCTACTTGGGAACTCGAGAGCTCTATGAAAGAGCGTTACCCAAACCTATTTACGGTAAGATTTTCGGGACGAAAATTTCTTAAGTGGGGAGAGTTGTGACAGCCAAAATTGACCCTAGTCGGAAGTGGTTTGGGACCGCTAAACCGAGTCACGAAATGTTTGAGCGTAATATTTATTGTCTAGAATATGTAATTATGAATGTGTGAAAATTTCAAGCTTGATTTAGCCGATAGCATGTGAATTGATTAGTAGGACTTGTGTGACACTTTTGAAAAGTGATAGGCTAATCTATAAGGACCTAATAGTGCATGTAGTCAAGGGAGGACTTGCATGTCAAATTTCCCCCTAATAGTTAGTGGCCGCCATGACAAGAGATTATGGGTAAAAACATGTCATAAAACATGTTGGGACAATGGTGTATGTAAGAAAAAAATAAAATAGTGAGCATGGGAATTTAATAATGAAAGGGAACAAAAAAAAAAGAGAAAAAAATGGTCTCATGCATGCCCATTGCCGTGAGTGTGGAGAAAGAAAGAAGAATTTTTGTTCATCATTTTTCATTTCCTTTGGGCTGAAAATTCTAAGGAAGAAGGAAGGAATTCTTGTTTCATGTTGGTTTGGAAGAGGTTTAGGAGGAGGTTTGGCCATACTTGTACCTAGATTAAGGTAAGTTTGATGTTTTGCCATGAGATTCATGTATATTTTAGTTGCTAGCTTGATGTTCTTGTTAGCCCATGGTTCAAATCTTTGTTATGTCATGGGAATGAAATTCGCCAAAGTGAATATGGTGTTAATGCCATTGCATGCTAAATATCAAGCTTGATAATGATTCATGTGATGGTGGATTGAGGATTCTTAGATTTTCTTTTAGCATTTTGAATGAGATACTAAGTTCTTTGTTTAACCATGACCAAATTGAAGCGGTATGGTGTTGTGGTATTCGGCCATGTTGTATCCATAAGTATGATTCATGCAAGTTGCATGGTAAGTAAGATTTAAGCTTTGGATATGTGTGTATATTTGGATATAAGCCACTTGAGAATTGACCATTGCACCTACATGAATATATGTTTGCACATGATGAATTGGTATGACATGTATACTATTTTAAGGTGTCTATTTGCTTGTGATGTTGTTTGGTTATGAAATAAATGAGAGATGTGTATAGAACTACAATATGTAATCGTTAATTAGGAAAATGTATGCTGTTTTTTTGTGTAGTATTAAGTGTAAAATTAGCCTCCACATAGACATGCATATTCGGCCAAAGGAAGTAGATTGGTGTGCATGTATTCGGTTAGAGGCAACCATATTGAAGCCTTATCTTGGCTTAGATTGTTGACCAAATGGGTAATAAGTGAGGATGGTTGCGAATATACAAACATACATATGCATGTGTAATTGAATTATGAATGTTTAGCAAGAGGGTTAAACTAGTTGATTTATTGATTAAGCTCAAGGAGTTAAAGAAGGAGAATCAAGCAAGGGAAGACGAAGGTCATCGAGTAGCCGACTTGGACTGTTTTACCCAACACGGGGTAAGTCATTAAGCGTATATTTGGTGTTGATTTAAATGATCAATATATATATGCAAATGTGTTTAAATGAGTTGGTGTGTAAATGGAAATGTATGTGTATGGAATGATGCCATTGTTGAATGTATAAAGGCAGCAAAATACATAAGGTATTGGTCTCGGCACTAAGTGTGCGGGTATAAATGGACACGGTGACAAGATTGGCACTAAGTGTGCGGGTTTAAAATTGTACAGCACTAAGTTATGCGAGTTTGATTATATAGCACTAAGTGTGCGAGTTGAATACATATAGCACTAAGTGTGCGGATTCACTATATGTTCTTACATTACAATTGGCACTTGAGTGTGCGACATTATCGAGCTAATCCGGAAAGTGGATCGGGTAAGTACCTCGAGCTCTTGGCGAATAGAAAATATGTTCATGCTCGGGGTTGAATTTGGTAAGCCTTAAATCTATGTGATGATTGAAATTGTATGATTGTGGTGGAAATGAGTTAGTGTGTGAAAATGCCTCAAATATCTTGTTGTGTAGAATATGAAATGTGGATGTATGACTTGGTATGAGATTGGACCGAAAGGTCCGAGGAATTATGGTATAGATTCGATATGGATGAGTACCTAGCCTCGTTTATTGTTTCATGTTGTAGTAACTTTATCGGTGGATTGATGAATGCTTATGACTTCTTGAGTTGTAAACTCACTCGGTGTTTTCTTGTCACCCATTTTAGGTCTCTCGGACTCGTATTGTTTGCGTGATCGGGACCGTCGTTGAAGTCATCACACCGACTGAAATCTTGTGGTATTGTTTTGTTGTTGAAGAACATTTGGCATGTATAGGCTATTATATTTTGTCGAATTGTGGGTTGTAAACTTTAAGCCATGTGAAAATGGCCTATGTGGTCGTCGAGTGGGATGCTAGAACCTATAGCCACGAGTCTTAGAAACTCAAATCTTGATAAGGTGGCCATAATTTGTGTCATGTATGATGGATGATTAAGGCCAAGGAAAAATTCATGAAATTGGCATAGTCTCTGCAGTAACTGTTGCGGACAGCAGCAGTGAGATGAGATTGAAAAATCACTAAAAATAGTAGAAGTAGAATTAAATAGTGAGTAAATTATGGAACTGAACCTTGATGAATCTATTTTATATGGATGAAACAGAAACAACCATATGAGCGGTATACTGAGAAATATTAAGGTTCTCGTGAGACAGGGCCAGAACGGTTTCTGGGTCCCCTGTCATGACTTTGAAAATTTACCATAAATTATCCAGAAAGAATTAGGAGTCATGCCTTATATTTAAAGATTCCATTTTGAGTCTAGTTTCATTAGAAACAAACGGCACCAGTATTAAAGCCCTGTACAGGGAGATATTCAAGTTGTAACGCGCGAAGGTCAGAGCAGTCGGTCCCTGTAACATGGGTGACTTTAACTAATAAAATGTACCAATTGACCCAACCAAAAATTCTAAAAATAAATCCATGGATGGGTATATGAGTCTAAATTCAGGGAAAATTTACGAAACCAGTTTCCGAGTTTTGAAACTCGAGATATGATTTTTAAGGCGACGGTGACGCAGTTTTCCAGCCTGACTGGTAATGTCAAATTGGTTGGTATCTTGAGAGGGTTTGGCCGTTAACCCCTCGTGTCCGACACCGGCGTCGGTCACGAGTTAGGGGTGTTACAAATTTTGTGAAGAAATTCTATGCATAAAGTGCTCAATTTGAAGTTAGGGACTAAATTGAATAAGTTGCAAAACTTGCATTCTAGAAGTTTCTAGTATGAAATTGCTTTGAAATATTAATTAGGAGGTCTTAAATAGAAATTTGACCGATTTCTAAGTGATGGACAAAAATTGGACATGGATGGAATTTTTGAAAGTTAGTAAGGAAGGACATTTTGGTCATTTGGTAATTAAAAGAAATAAAAAGGGAAATAAAGCCAAAATTGACTCATCTTTTTCATGGAGGCCGAAATTAGCATGGGGGAAACCATGGCTAGGGTTTTCAAGCATTTCAAGCTCAATAGTAAGTCCGTTCTAACCTCGTTTTTCAAGTTCTTTACGTTTTTTGAATCCCGGTAATTTGATTAAGCTTATTCTAGCAATAATTTAAGCTAGGGTTCATATTTGGAAAAATACCCATAGGTGAAATGTGTTTATTTTGTTGTTTTATGATAGAATATGAGGTTTTAAATTATGTTAGACAACTTGTGCTACTCGGTTTTGAGTGAAAACGAGTAAAAGGGCTTAATCGGTAAAAATACCTAATAGTCATAAGTATATGTTAGAGTGAGAATTTGATGTTGCCATAGAAGGGAAAAGTGACCAGCATGTCATAAAACATAAGAATAAGGGATGAAGTTTAATTCCCGAGCCTAGGGGCAAAAGTGTAAATATGCAAAAGTTTAGGGGAAAAATTTTAATTTTTCAAAAGTTTGAGTTAAGGATTGTTTTTGAATAGTACATTAATTAAATAAGTAAAATATGATGTTTTAGATCCCGAAAAATGAGATTTGAACCTAGAATGAGAGAAAAATCGAAAATAGGGAAAGTTGGTAAAATGATCGTTTTAGTATCGAGGTAAGTTCATATGTATAATAAGCATTAATTTATGCATGTTTCAATGTGAAATTGATATATTTATTATAATTTCCGAGGTGTTGAAAGTATGTAAGTTGGTATGATAATAATACAACAATAATGCTGTAAATTTGAAAGTTAAATTTAGTGAATTAATTGAATTATGTTAAATTAAATGATTATGGTGCCAAGTTTATGAATTGATTTAAAAATATGTCTATGGTACATGAAGTGCATTGAATTATCATACATAAATGTGATTTCTATGATTATGGATATTATGGGAAATTGTAAGTTCATATGATTTTTAATAAGGCAATGTGTAATTTAATGTTATTGCCTTGATATTAAATGAGATGTAAGTTTATATGTAAGTAATACATCAATATTACTTGTATTATGATATTTTATAATAATATTGGAAATATGTTTGTGGATAATTACTTGATTGGTGAAATTGTTGGAAAAGAGAGAAATCCGGTTGAACCTTGGAAAGATTGGATGATCTGAGATAGTATGTAGCTAGGTTACATGTATGGTCTTGAGTTCACATCATGTGTACAAGAGAGCTACAAGACATTATGATGTAGCTAGGTGCATGGGTGATACTATGTGTACACCATGTAGACAAGAGAGCTACGGGATATATGTAGCTAGGTCGCATCGTGGTTCGGTGAAGGACACCATGTAGACAAGAGAGCTACGAGATAAATTGGCTAGGTCACATGGGTGGTGCTTGAGTGTTCACCATGTGTACAAGAGAGCCGAACTATATGATGGGTGGAGCTATGTGCTGAAACCACCAAGTATCGAGGATTGATCCGAAGTGTTCAGCAGGAGACTCTCTATGTATTGCTTTGTGAGTTTTGTGATGAATAAGTGTAGGAACTTGGTTATCACGAATGATGTGTTTATTAAGTGACCAGGATGTGGTAAGGTTATAAACAAGAAAGTTATACATGAGGATGATTTTAAGGTGACCTTGTGATCATGGGCCTATACTTGTGATGTATGAAATGTGGTGAAAATGATTTGTGATATGTATGTTAAAATGAGGTTAATACAAAGAAAGTGTGAAAGAGTGAATTAGCAATAAAAGCTGTTTTGGACAATGAGTGATGGCGTGATTTTGAAAAATCACCAAAATAGAAAAAATTGAATCAGATACTTAATGAGATATAAAATTAAATCTTAATGAGTTTATTTTCATATAAAAGAAACAGAGAAAGAAAAGAAGTTCTATATTTTGAGATATTTATGTTTTGTGAGACTGGTTCGAATGATTACGTGATCCCTGATTCGACTTTGGAAAATCACAAAATTTGGATAAAAATAATTAGAGGCTTAAACTTATATTTTTAAAATCCCTAATGAGTCTATTTTCAAGATAAATCAACAAGAATATTATCCGAGCTCTGTACTGTGAGATAATTAATTTTTAGTGAAGAGAGATTAGAACTATCAGAATATGAAACAGGAGAAATTTTAATGAATAAACTGTACTAATTGGCTAAACCAAAAATTATGAAATTTTATGGTGGAAATACATGTGAGTCTAGTTTCAGGGAAAATTTACAGATCTTAATTTTGAGTTCTTTAGCTCGAATTATAAATAAGTAAGTGACTATGACTCGTGTGGACAGTTTGATGTGAACATTTATTAGTAAATTGTGAAATCTTACTTACAAGAATGCTATATACATTAAGGATGTGGAATGGAGAGGAGGAGGAGGAAAATAAATATATGTGGAATACATGGAAACTATGGTATATGAAATATTGATATAATGAAATAAATGATATGTGTTTATAAGAAAACAAAAAGAGAATGATATGTATCATGACATGTATATATATATGACTAGTCTCAATGTAATGCTTGTAGGGTATGGAGTTGAATTAAAATGTTTTAGGCAAACATGTTATTTGCGCATCTGAATTATGGTATTTTATAAAGATATATCTAGTTTTAAATATGAATGCTTGATGATTAAGCTGAAGATATTTGGTAAGATGATAATCTTGGTATAAATGTATAAGTGGTACTATAATAAACAAGGTAAAATGAGTATGAGAGACACATGTATGATGATATACAAATGCTATGTTTGTGGTTTAATTGAGAATATTTAATCATAAATGAATACCATGTTATATGCTTTTGATTTTGTATAAGTGTGTAAGAGATTAAGGTTGACCAAAGATTGGAAAATAGCCCAGGTATATTTCACACAGGCAGAGACACAACCATGTGTCTCAGCCGTGTATGGAACACGACTTTAGGACATGGGCATGTGGAGCCTTAAAGCATGAAATTTCCAAGATTTCTGTAAGTTCTCGGTTTAGTCCCGAACCCTTTCTAAAGTATGTTTTGGGCTTCGTAGACTCAAATAAAGGACTATGTGTAAGTGAATGAACGTTTTGAAATATGAATGAAATTTTATGGCCCGTATTTTAGTGTAATGTTTGTATATTTGTCCAGTAACGCCTCGTACCTTATCCCGGCCTCAGGTATGGGTAAGGGGTGTTACATGAAAAAACAACATTTACCTCTGAAGCCATGAATAATTCAAACATACATATAACTCAATCAACTGCTCAACTGAATCAGTCTCAATAACTTTTCAAAAACTGTTCTTCTTTATGCTGTCATGATGTCTCAAACATACATTCTGTCGTGATTTCTTCAAAGAGCTAATAACAAATCATTATTACTGCATAACTCGAAAGACCATAGCATTCGGTCTTTAACTCACTGATATATATATCAAGATTATGTGAAAAATGAAAATCAATACACATGTCTGAACTAAACTACACTAAGGCCACAATACTCATACTACTCACAAATCATAATGCCATAATAAGATTGACTTCTCAATTACTTTAGTAAATAATGTCCCGGGTGCAAATAAAACATCTTGATCATCTGAGAGATTTAAACACAAATTTCAATAACAACCAGTGCAAAAGCAGAATCTTTATACCTTTGATAACTATACCTCTATACTTTCATTATCAGTCCCGAACTCGTAATCATCATAAACATACTCATAATAAGAAGAAACCATTTTCATCAATAGAGCATTTTCTGCTACAGTCTCATGGATGATACTTTGAACAGTAATTTATTAATAAAATCGAGATAATAAAATCTCAGAACATGGAGCGACACAGAATTCCTGGTAACCACATCTCATGTAGAACAGTTAAGGTTTCAATAGAATCTCAGAAAATTTCCAAAAGGAAAGGATAATGCTCACAAGCACTGGGAACAACTATGACAGAAGCCATAAAATTTTCCTTTACTTTCATTAAGCAATAGTTGACAATAGTAATCACTAACATCATACAGATCTGTTGTGATCTGGCTCGAGTGGTTGAGTCGAATTCACGTAGTTGCCCAATCGTAGACGACAAGAGTCATTCGTGCCTTGATTTTGGATATAGGAATGAATGGATATGTAACACCCTAAACCCGGCCTAGACATTAGGACTGAATCTGGCGTGTCACATTGAAGCGTTATTAGAGAAGTCATGTTTTATCTAAATTTTTCTTAGTGTTTAAAGAATATTTTCGTTTTAAATTAAAGTGAATGGACGCTGCGCACCAGGTAGGATTCAAGAAAAGAGGAGGTGAGTCAATTAGACTGCTTAAGTACCTAGCTCTTCTATGATCCAATCTTAGATATGCACACCTCCATTGCCACACTTTAAGCTTATTACTTGTCCACGAACAACAAATTAAGTTTAAGTCTATTTAAAATATTTATTGGCTTTGAAAACATTTACGTTGCGGAAGCTTTACTCGGTTATCGTGATATTTTAAAAATAAGCAACTTTTATAAAACACGCCCTAGAGCTAACCAATTTAAAAACCCAAAATAAAAATAATAGAGCGGCCTTATTACAACTTTAGACAAAATAGAAATAATCAAAAATAAATGTGAAATTTAAAAGGAAGCTAATTGAAAATTATTTAAAAAACCAAAACCAAATATTTAATCTTCGTGGCCATTCTGAATCCCGCCCAGCTCCAAGTCCACCAACTAGGGCTCACCTGCAAGGATGGAAGAGAAAGGGGGTGAGTTTGGAAAACTCAGCGCGTATGGAAAACCCATCCAAAGCCCAAGTCAGCTCAATCCCATTCGGCCTAAGCCCTATTCAGATAACAGTGGGTGTTGGGCCGAAGCCCTTTTCAAAATATAGTAAACTAGGCCTTAGCCCCTTTTCAGATAACAGTATGGCCTATAGGCCCATTCCAGAACAGAACAGACATATTCGTGTATACAAGCCCAACCCACCTATAACCAACACTACACTCCACCGTACCATTTCTACACTCCATGTGGGAATAGCTCAACCCACCCACCCTACACTCCCAAGTTGTAGCATTCTTTGCTCGAGATATCGATAAGTTGAGGCAAAGCCTCCGAGACGTGGTCAAGCCACTTTTAGTACTTCCTCCATCAATAACCCAGTCCCATGCATCAGATAATAATAACATGGCATGCAGTAAATAGTAACAGTTAAACATGCATTCAGGTCAACCTTATCAGATAATAATAACATGGCATGCAGTAAATAGTAACAGTCAAACATGCATTCAGGTCAACCTTATCAGATAATAATAACATGGAATGCAGTAAATAGTAACAGTCAAACATGCATTCAGGTCAACCTTAACCCTAGGGGTATATTAGTAATTTTGCTCCTAGGGGTAAATCTATAAATTTTCCACCTATAAAGGTATTTCAGTAATTTTATCAGTTTTAAGGATTCTCACGAATGTTACTGTCCTTACTAGCCCATTTGACATCGCAATAATTTATTTGTCTTAATTTCACAATTTTAGCCATTGGGCCCTAAAACCCCTAATGGCCCTACAGTGTCCATTAGCAATTTAAGCCCATTAAACTCAAGTTTTATGACCAGTTTACCGGTTTAAGCAGTTTCAATTCTACAGTCTAACAGAACATACTCATTTCCTATTTTTTATATTATACATGTTTTTATTACTTCTTTATTATTTACCCGTATGGGCCGTAAGCCCATTGGGCCCAGTTTTAGCCTATCGAGGCCCAATTACTGAAGTGCATGAAATTTCATACACGACTAACTTACCACTTTGCGATTTCAGTTCTAATGATTTCTAAACGTCTTGTGAGCACTCGCACACTCACAAGCCCACGAAATGCCAGATTTTGGCATTTCGGCTTTTGCAGAATTGGATTATGAGAGGGTGTTCGATACACACCTATTTCGCGATGACTACTACTGAGATCCCTTACGATGTCCTACAATTGATTACCACAATTCTTAGATTGCAACCCACAATAACCAATCCCAATATTCAGCAACCCATATTTGAACTATGCCCCTAAAGCCTTTAGAATCTTACCTTTTTGCCGAAAACTGATGACTAGATCTAAGTCTAGTTGTTCCAAAGATCCAAGCCTTTGATCAAACCTCTAGAAGACTCTAATCACCAAAAGAAATCATCGGCTAAAGACCCTTAAAGCCCTATGCCCAAATCGACAGCCTCCCTAGATTTTAGGGACTTCGGCTTTTCTAAATTGTAAAATAAGACTAAATTTGAGGTGATGAGCACTTACCACTTATTCCTCTTTGATTTCTTCACAGATCTGATGCCGATCTATCCTCTAAATGATAGTAGAACTCGAATCCAGGAGATCTAAAGTTTCGGCTATAAGTCCCTAAATCTATGGTATTTCGGCTTTTTAAGTGATAAAGAAGATGACGATTTGAGGCTATAACTTTGAAGTAATGTTGCCGACAGATACTAAGGGTTTAGAGAAGATGAAAGTTGATCAAAAAGAACAAAAATAACTGAAGGATTTTGTGTAACACCCCGTACCCGAGTCCGTTACCGGAGTTGAACACAAGGTGCACACAGACTTAACTTAATTATTTTCACAGTCCATTTAGAAATTTCCAGACAAGCTGGTTACTGCATCACTGTCTCCTTAAAAATCATATCTTCAGTTTCAAAGCTCGAAAATCAGTTTCGTATTTTTTTCCTGAAACTAGAATCATATTTCCATCTATATATTTTTTTATAGAATTTTTGGTCATGCCAATTAGTACAGTTTATTAGTTAAAATCTCCCATGTTACAGGGATCGACTACACTGACCTTCGCGCATTACAACTTGGGTATCTCCCTGTACAGGGCTTCAATACTGATGCGGTTTGTTTCTATAGAAACTAAACTCAAAGAAGAATCTATACATATATGGCATGACTCCTAATTATCTCTGGTTAATTTACAATGAATTTCTAAAGTCGGAACAGGGAATCCAGAAACCGTTCTGGCCCTGTCTCGTAAAAACTTCAATATCTCTTAACATAATGTTCATATGGTCGTTTCATTACTTTCCCATGAAAATAGATTCATCAAGGTTCATTTACACAATTTATTCACTATTTAATTCCATTCCTACTATTTTTAGTGATTTTTCACATCCACATCACTGCAGCTGTCAACCTCTGTCTTTAAGGTAGATTTTACCTACTTCATAATTTCCTTGTTTCAACTAGCCCTTTTAGCATACATGGCACAAAAGATGATCACGGTTAACCATTCCAAGGGCTAATCGATTCCAAACATTTCCACATCTCTTAATGAACAATGTACAAAATGATTATGATACCATGCCAAAGTGTATATAAGCCATTTTAGCATGGCTATCAAATTTATACAAAATCAAAGGGTCTATGACCATCAAGCGAAAGAGTAGTCCTATACATGCCATTTCAAAGTTCAACCAAAATTGTACCAAAGGGGGGCTTTGATAGTGTGGGAAGACTTGACTTCCAAAATCCCGAGTCCGATGGTGACGAGCCAAAATCTATAAAGCAGAGAACAAAGAAACGAAGTAAGCAATTTATGCTTAGTAAGTTTTGAGCAAGGATTCACACAACAAAAGCATAGCATTCATATAGCTAAGCGGATAATTTCATATGCACACATTCTCAATATCATACTTACTTCACATTACCAACCCTTATGTTCATACACAAAAGATCAACTTAGCCAAAGGTGGTAGCTCGTTATCGGTGACGAATACTTATTTGTAAGGGCTCAACTAATTCAAAGCACATCTGAAACATACCTCATTGCTGGAATTTTGCAAGCGTATTAACTGAAATTTTTACAGCAAGATTGCTCATTCGATTCACGTACCTTGGATTTTATCCGGATATAGCGACTTCGCTCAAAAGCCTTGGGACATAGCCGGTTATAATAGCTCGCATAAATGCCTTGGGACTTAACCCGGATTTGGGAACTCGCACAAATGCCTTCGGATCTTAGTCCGGATATGGTCATTAGCACAAAGCCTTGGGACTTAGCGGACATCATTGAATAACCATGCCCATTTAACACTAAATCATGACACATTCAGTATTTCATTTTCATTAGCAAAAACTCAAACACAAGACACTTATCACACTTGCAAATTTCGGCTCAATATCCACACACAAAGAGCATGATTTCGATTTGCTTAAAACATGATCTAATCAAATCATAATTTAAGCTCTATTACTCAAGAACTTACCTCGGATGTTGTCGAATGATTTCGATGTCTATTCGACCACTTTTTCCTTCACTTTATCGGATTTAGATCCCCTTTGCTCTTGAGCTTAATTAAATAAATAAATCGATTTAATCATTTGAGCATCGAAAAGAGGAACACAAGGCACTTAGCCCACATTTATACATTAGACATTAAAGTCACATACATGTGAAATCATGCATCAACTCAAGATATTAACCCACACTCCCTTTTTAGCCGATTGTCCTAATCAAGATAAAGGCATCAATATGCTTGCCTCTAACGAATGCATGCACACCAATCCATCTCATGTGGCGAATATGCATGTTGATGTTGAGGCCAATTACATATTTAATACCACACATAAATGGCATACATTTTACTAACTAATGCATTACATATTGTAGCTCAATACGCATCTATCATTTACTTCATAACGAAACATCATCATAAGTAAATATATACCTTGAGATAGTATATATGTCATACCAATACATCATGTGCAAACATATATACATATAGGTGCAAGGGCGAATCTCAAGTCGATTATATCTAAACATGAACATAAATCCAAAACACAAATCTTACCTACCATGCAATAAGCATAAATCATACTTATGGGTATACCATGGCGAATACATCACAACACCATACCATTTCAATTTTGGTCATGGTTAAACAAAGAACTTAATGTCTCACTCAAAAAATGCTAAAAAGAAAATCCAAGAGTCCTCAATCCACCATCACATGTATCATTATCAAGCTTCATATTTAGCATGCAATGGCATTAACACAAAATCCACCTTGGCCGAATATCATCCCCATGACATAGCAAAAATTTGAACCATGGGCTAATTAGAACTCAAGCTAGCAACTAAAATCATGCATGAATCTCATGGCACAACCTCAAACATACCTTAATCTAGACACAAGTATGGCCAAACCTCCTCCTAATCCTCTTCCAAACCAAGCATGAAGCAAGAACTCCTTCCTTCTTCCTTAGAATTTTCGGCTCAAAGAAATGAAAAAGGATGAACAACAATTTTTTCTTTTTTCTTCAACTCACGGCAAAATGGGGGTAACACTCACACATCCTTTCTTTTTTTTTCTTTTCCATTTCTTTATTACCCATACTCATTAATTTATTTTTTTCCTCCCATGATGCACCAACATAACATGTCTATGACATGTTTTGCCCATAATCCTTTGTCATGGCGGCCACTACCAATTAGGGGGGGAAATTTGACATGCAAGTCCTCCCATTTGATTACATGCACTATTAGGTCCTTATAGATTAGCCTATCACATTTCAAAAGTGTCACACAAGTCCTACTAACTGAATTCACATGCAATCGACTAAATCGAAGCTTGAAATTTTCACACATTCATAATTACATATTCTAGACAATAAATATTATGTTCAAACATTTTGGTGACTCGGTTTAGCGGTCTCGAAACCACTTTCCTACTAGGGTCAATTTTGGGTTGTCACAACTCTCCCCCACTTAAGAAATTTTTGTCCCCGAAAATCTTACCGGTAAATAGGTTTGGGTATCGCTCTTTCATAGAGTTCTCGGGTTCCCAAGTAGCTTCTTCTATCCGTGTTTGAGCCATAACACTTTCACTAAGCGGAACCCTTTTGTTTGCAACTCTTTCACTTCACGTGCTAGGATATGAATCGGTTCTTCTTCATAACTCATATTGGCTTGAATTTCAACCTCGATGGACTAATTATATGCGATGGATCAGATCTATAACGTCAAGCATCGAAACATGAAAGGCGTCGTGAATCTTTTCAAGTTCGGAGGCAAAATCAATCGATATGCAATGGATGACTCGTTCGGATACTTCATATGGCCCGATGAACCTCGGACTCAATTTGCCTTCTGACCAAATCGAGTATCTTTTTCCAAGGCGAAACTTTAAGAAACACTTTATCTCCCACGATACTCAATGTCTTTTCGTTTGAGATCCGCGTCGACTTTTGACGATCGGAGGCTATCTTCAGATTTTCACGGATTACTTTTACTTTCAGTTCATCATCTTTAATCAAATCCACTCCGAAAATTTTGCTTTCATCGAGCTCGGTCCAAAACAATGGTGTACGGCATTTACGCCCGTACATATCCTCAAGTATCTGAATTACCCGCTCAGATTGACCATCGGTTTGTGGATGAAAAGCGGTGCTAAAATGCAGCTTGGTACCCAAAGCTTCTTGCAATTTCTTCGAATCGCGAGGTGAATCTCGGATCTCTATCCGACACAATGCAAATCGGTACCCGTGCAATCTCACAATCGAAAGCGTACAATTCAGCTAGTTTATCAATGAAAAATCCGTCGCATGCGGGGATAAAGTGAGCCGACTTAGTCGGTCTATCAACAACAACCCAAATCACATCCTTCTTACTTGCGACAATGGCGGTAGGACACAAAGTCCATTGTGACTCGATCCCATTTCCACTCGGGTATCGTGATCGGTGAAGTAATCTGAAGGCACTTGATGTTCGCTTTCACTTGTTGGCATATTAAACATCTCGAAACAAAGTCGGAGATGTCTCGTTTCATACCATGCCACCAAAACGACGTTTCAAATCATTGTACATCTTCGTACTCCCGGGTGAATTGACATTCGGCTACAATGGGCTTCGTTCAGAATCATCGAAATGAGTTCAATTCCTTGGAACACACAAGCGACTTCGAACCTCAAACAATCATCATCATCAATTTGAAACTCCGATTCCTTGTTGGAACACACTCACCCGTTTGCAACTAGTTCATCATCGACTTTACGAGCTTCACGAATTTGATGAATCAATAATGGTTTGGCTTTTTAATTGACTACTAACACATTGTCGGGTAGAAACGAGACAAGTGTACATTCATCGCTTCATAAAGCAAGCGGTGATTTCGGCTTAAGGCGTCATAACCACATTAGCCTTTCCGGTGATAATCAATGACCAGCTCATAATCTTTCAACAACTCAAGCCAACGCCTTTGTCGTAGATTCAAGTCTCTTTGAGTCATCAAATATTTGAGACTTTGTGATCCGAAAATACATGGCACTTCTTACCAAATAAGTAATGTCGCCATATTTTCAAAGCGAATCGATGGCGACTAATTCGAGATCATGGGTGGGATAATTCTTCTCATATGGCTTTAATTGTCTCGGCGCATAGGCCACAACTCGACCTTCTTGCATCAATCGCAACCTAACCCAAGTAGGGAGGCGTCACTATAGATGACAAACTCTTTGCACGATTCGGTTTGCACTAAAATTGGAGCTTCAGTCAAATAAGTTTTCAGTTGATCAAAACTTTTCGACATTTTCCGTCCATTCGAACTTAACATCTTTTTGAAGTAACCGTCAAGGGTGTGGCTATCATCGAGAAACCTTTACAAACCGTCGGTAGTAAGCAAGCCCCAAAAACTCGAACCTCGATAATATTTCTGGAGGCTTCCAGTTAAGTATGGTTGAAATTTTGCTCGGGTCGACTCGAATACCGATCTGAGATACCACATGTCCCAAGAAGCTAACCTCTCTTAACGAACTCACACTTGCTGAACTTAGCATATAACTGCTTATCCGTAATATTTGCAACACTAATCTCGGTGTTCAAAGATGTTCGGTCTCATCATTGAATATACCAAGATGTCATCAATGAACAAAACTACGAACCGGTCCAAATCTTTATCGAAGATCCGATTCATCAAATCCATAAATACCGAGGGGCATTAGTGAGCCCGAACGACATTACTAAGAACTTCGTAGTGACCGTACCTCGTTAAAAGCGGTTTGGGTACATCCGAATCTCGAATCCATGGCGATAATAAGCCGATCTCAAATCTATCTTTGAAAACACTGAGGCTCCCTTTAGTTGATCAAACAAATCATCAATCTGCTGATAGCGGATATTTATTCTTTATCGTCACTTTATTCACCGACGATAGTCAATGCACAACCTCATGGTTCCGTCCTTCTTTTCACAAACAATCTTGGTGCACTCCAAGGTGAGAAACTTGGTCGGCGAAACCTCTATCTGTCAATTCTTGCAACTGAGCTTTCAACTCTTTTAACTCGGTTGGTGCCATACGATACGGAGCTATCGAAATCGGCGTAGTCCCAGGTACAAGCTCAATACCAAACTCTATCTCCCGAACAGGTGGCAAACCCGGTAATTCTTCGGGAAAAACATCCGAGTATTCACAAACCACCGACACAGATTCGGGTTTTATTTCTAACTCCTTATCATCAAGTACATACGCAAGGTATGCTTCGCACCCCTTTCTTACATATTTCTGGGCCAACATTGATGATATTACAGTGGCAACCCTTTAAGTCCGTAGACTCAACTCGGATCATCTCGTTATTTATGCACCTCAAATCAATAGTCTTGCTTTTGCAATTCACAACCGCATCATGCACGGTCAACCAATCCAAACCAAGAATAACATCAAATTCATCAAACGGCAGAAGCATCAAGTCCGCCGGAAAACAGGAACCTCGAATTACTAGGGGACATTTCTTACACACTTTGTCGACAAGCACGTAACGACCCAAGGGAATTGACACCCGAATTACAAACTTAGTAGACTCAATAGGTAAAGTCTTACTGGATGTGTGACACCCCTAATGTGACCCTAGTCGGAGAGTGGTTTCGGGACCACAAAACCGAGTCACAAGAATAATTAGGTGTTATATTCTGTGCTTATTGTATGTGGAATTTGTATGCGTAAATATTTCGTGCCTTGATTTTATTAATTAGATGCTAATTCATAAGAAAGGACCCATGTGTTAGGACTTGAAAATGTGATAGGTGAATTTTAAGTGGCCAAATAATGCATGAAGTAAAGACATGAGGATTTGCATGTCAATTTAGCCAACTATAGGAAGTGGCGGCCATGGTAATGAAGATGGGCAAAAGAAAACATGTCTTGAACATGTTTTGCTAATGGTGGATGTTAGAAATAATAAAATAAAGAGCATGGGCAAAGGGAACATGTTTCAAACATGTCTAGTTAATGGATCATGTTAGAAAGAATAAAGAAATGGAGAAAAAAGGGGAAATGATGAACAAAAAAAAAAAAGAGTGTGGATGCCCCCCCTTGTTGCCGTGAGTTGAGGAAAAAGAAAGGAGAAAAATTTTGTTGCTCATCCTTTCTCATTTTGTTACAATTGCCATGACTTGAGAAGAAGAAAAAAAAAGTGTTCATGTTTTCTTTCTTTTGCTATTGCGAAATTAGAGGAAGGGAAGAAGGAGATTCGGCCAAGGTGGTTTTCTAGATCAAGGTATGTTCAAGGGTACCTTTGGATGTATATACAACCTTTAGGTGATGAGCCTAAATTTTATCTATTTCATGGTTGGGTTTGGGGTTGATGGAGAGTTAGAATTGGCTAAGGAGCCTAACAAAAACATTTTGGTTGATACCTTGATGCCATTATCATGCTAAGTTGAATGGTGGATGCACTCTTGGTAAGGTCAAGGAAGTTGAGATTTCTTGTGTGTGTCTAGGCAAAATGCCGAATGATTTAGTGTTGGAGATAGGAGCTTACTTAGAATGATAAATTCTTCTCCTATGATTATTTTTCTTGCATGTTAAATGGCTCCTACTTAGCCATGCAAAAATTTGTAATTTGTATGGATGATTGGAGCATTCGGCTAGGGTATAAATGAAGGGATTTTGGTTGTTTCATCTAAGTATGGATGATGAATGTGCTATGGAAAGAAATCGGTCTTCCTATGAATATGATTCGTGAATGTTTATATTAGTAAAATAATTTATGTTCAAACACTTGAGGATTCGGCATTGTCCATGACTATTGTGTTTAGGAGGTGATTTTGATTATTTGAATATTGGAAAGTAAGAATAGGTGTGATCGGTCATGGGAATTTGAGATGTTGTACATTAGAATTGAAAATACTTGAGACTAGGTTACCTTAATAGTGATAATACATTCGGCTTTGATGCATTAATTGAATGTTGGCTAAGGTTTTGATATTTTGAACAAGGATAGTTGTGAATGGAGTGAAAACCATTAAATTATACACATAAGTATCCAGCAAGAAATTTAACTACTAAATGTATTTATACTAGGAGATCAAGACATCAAAAGGGGAGAATCAAACAAAGGCAAAGCAAAGATAATCGAGTAGTCGATTGGAAATCGTTTCATCAATATAAGGTAAGTCATTAAGCATATATTTGGTATTGTTTTAAATTATCATAATATCTATGCAATTGTGTTTAATGAGATGATATGTAAATGAAAATGTATGTGTATGGAATGATGACATTGTTGAATGTAAAAGAAATAGTGAAATGTGTAGAAAGTTGCTTTCGGCACTAAGTGTCTTGAACAATACGTGTGTACGGTGACGAGATTGGCACTAAGTGTGCATGCTGGAAATATATGGCACTAAGTGTGCATGCTGGAAATATATGGCACTAAGTGTGCATGCTGGAAATATCTGACCTTTGGGTGTGCGAGCTCGAAGGGTATGGCACTACGTGTGCGGGCTTAAATCACATGGCACTAAGTGTGCGAAATCGAGTATTAAGCACTGTGTGTGCGTACTCTGTATATATATATATCTCCGATCGAACAATTATATGGAGGGTGTGTCTTCATCGAGTGGAGTATGGACAGCGGAAAGAGTAAGTACCTTGAGTTCGTGGCTAATAGATACTATGTTCATGCTCAGGGTTGAGTCGGTAAGTTTTAAATTTATGTGATGATTTCAATTGCATGATTGTTGCGGAAATGAAATGATGAATGGAAATTGCTTCAAATATCCTATTGAATAGTATATGAAATGTAAATGTATGACTTGGTATGACATTGATCCGAAAGGTCTAAGGAACTATGGTAGTTCGGTATGGTGGAGCAATGGGCCTTGTTTCATTATTTCATTTTATGATAATTTTAGTAACGGATGGTTGTGAAATGCTTATGACTTCTTGAGTTATAAACTCACTCGGTGTTTTCTTGTCACCCATTTTAGGTCTCTTGGACTCGTGTCGTTTGCGTGCTCGGAACCATCGTTGAAGTCATCACACTTTGGCTGGAAATCTTTTGGTATTGTCTTCGTAGTTGAACTAGGAGAACATTTGGCATGTATAGGCTATTTTGTTTTGTTGAATCTCGGGTTGTAAACTTTAAGCCATGCGAAAATGGCCTATGTGGTCGGTTGAGTGTGAATCTAAAACCTATAGGCACGAGCCTTAGAAACCTTAATTTTGATAAGGTGGCCATAGTTAAGTATTATGTATGATGAAATAGTTGGCCATGGAAGAATTATGAAATAGTCATTGTTTGCTTTAGTACCAGATGCTGCCAGCAGCAGTGAGGTGAGATGGAAAAATCACTAAAAATAGTAGAAGTAGAATTAAATAGTGAATAAATTATGAAATTGAACCTTGATGAATCTATTTTCATATGGACGAAACGAAACGACCGTATGAGCTGTATTTTAAGAGATATTTAGGTTTTCGTGAAACAGGGCCACAACGGTTTCTGGATCCCCTGCTCCGACTTTGAAAATTCACTACAAATTAACCAGAGAGAATTAGAAGTCATGATCTATATTTGCAGATTCCCTTGCGAGTCTAGTTTCTCTAGAAACAAATGGCATAAGTGTTGGAGCCCTGTACAGGAAGATATCCAAGTCGTAGTACACAAAGGTCAGTGTAGTCAAACCCTGAAACAGGGGAGACTTTAACTAATAAACTGTACTAATTGGCCGGACCAAAAATTCTAGAAAAAAATGTGTAGATGGGATTATGAGTCTATTTTCAGGGAAAATTGATGTAACTCATTTTCGAGTTCTGGAACTTGAGATATGATTTTTAAGGTGACAGTGACGCAGTTAGCTAGCCTGCCTGGAACAGAAATTAAATAATTCCAAGAGAGAAATAAGGGAAGTAAGCCCGGTAACACCACGTGGTCAAATCCGGTGACGGTCACGGGTTTGGGGTGTTACATTTAATTGGTATCAGAGCTATGATTTAGTCGGTTCTAGGACTACCATAGCGCGTGTGAGTCTAGCTATACATGCCAAATTGTTAGTGCTTAATAATGTGATGACTTCGACGGTTGAAGTTTTTGTTTTGATTAACAAATGGAACCCGGGGTAGAGACCCTTGGCGGATGACGTTGAAAGTGTAGCGGCTGCTCCGCGCAAGGGACGCTGCTGTTGAGCCTCGGTCATCCGCGAATAATCAAAATGAAGGCGAAACAAGCCTTCTTCACCATGATGAATGAGTGGGTCGCGCAATATGCGAACCAATCCGGCTGTCCAACCATTCCCGAATTTAAATATCGCACCTAAGAGCCGCAAATGCCTCCGATTCTCGATCGTGTGAGGCTGAGTAAACCACCAGACCTGATTAGGAAGCGCAGGCTGAGGAGTTCAAGGCCATAGTTCTTGATGATGCCGAAAAGCGAGTTTTGGCTCGATAACACCATTCGAGTGTTAGATGAATCATGCACACCGATGAATGTCTTAAGTGTGCTATATCCTTGTTGAGACTCGACTTACTATTGTGGAGGACTTTAATTTCCATAGTCCCAAACGAACGAGTTACTTGGGATTTCTTTCAATCGAATTTGAAAGAAATACATTAGTCAACAGTTCATCGATCGAAGCGTAAGGAATTCTTGGAACTCAAGCAAGGCCGTATGACAAGATGTCGAATCTGAACATGAGTTCGTAAGACTTAGTCGGTATGCCCGAGTGTGTGGCTGATGAGGTTGCTATGTGCAAAAGATTTGAAGAAGGATTGAATGAAGAGTTAAAGCTACTAGTGGGTATTTTGGAGATAAAGGAGTTCGTAACACTAGTCGAGCGAGCACGCAAGGCGGAAGAACTTGGAAAGGAGAAGAAGAAAGTTGAATTTGAAGCAAGAGATTATCGTAAAAGATCGTGAGTAAAGCTCCGTTCTCGGCGGTAAAGAAGTTCGGGGAGGACACTAATAAGTCGAGGCGATGCGGGAATTTCCATCGAGCCCGACCATTGGCGGACTCGAGCTACTTGAGTAGCTAGTGTGGGCAATAATCGTCTAGAGACACAATGCCCCAATGTGGAAGACGACACCTAGGTGAATGTTGGGGTAAGTCATTAATAGGGCTGTTATGGATGCGGTTCAAGGACCACTTCATTAGAGATTGTACGAGCTAGATGAGAGTAATAAGACGCAAGGTGCAAGACCTAGTGGAGCGACGGCTAGAGGTAGGCCCCGAAATTTCGGAGGTAGGGGTGGTAATCGAGAGGAGCCTCGATCGGTACATTCGATCCGAGACCGTGCTCTGCTAGAGCATATGCCATCCGCATACGAGAGGAGGCATCCTCCTTGACGTTATCACCGGTACTTTTACTCTCTTTGATACTAGTGTGATTGCATTGATTGACCCCGACTCTACTCATTCATATGTATGTGAAACCTTAGCATCCATAGAAGACTCTACCGTTGAGTCTCTTGAGTTCGTAATTGAGTGTCCAACCCTTTGGGTCAATATGTACTCGTTGATAAAGTGTGCAAGAGATGCCCGTAATAATTCGAGAATCTGTTTTCCGGCCGATCGATGCTTCTACCATTTGATGAATTCGATGTTATTCTTGGTATGGATTGGTGACCGTACATGATGCAAAGGTGGACCGCAAAGGAAAACCATTGATTTGAGGAGTGTAAATAACGAGGTAGTCCGAGTCGAGTCTCTTGATTTAAAAGGAGTGCCAACGATAATATCTTCTATGACCGCTCGGAGGTATGTGAAAAGGGTGTGAAACATACCTTGCGTATGTGTTTGAAAGTAAAGAGACGGAAAGGAAACTCGAATCGGTACAGTGGTTTGTGAGTATTCGGATGTTTTTCTGAGGAGTTACGGGATTGCCACCGGTTCGAGAAGTGGAATTGGCATTGAAGTTGTACGGGTACTACGCCGATTTCAATAGCCCGTGTCGTATGGCATTAACGGAATTAAAGGAATTGAAGGTTCAATTGCAAGAATTGACGGATAGAGGTTTCGCTCGACCGAGTTTTTCTCCATGAGGCGCACCAAGATTGTTTGTGAAAAGAAGGATGGAACTATGAGATTGTGCATCGACTATCGTCGGTTGAATAAAGTGACGATAAAGAACAAATATCCGTTGCCACGAATTGATGATTTGTTTGATCAATTAAAGGGAGCCTCGGTGTTTTCAAAGATAGATTTGAGGTCGAGGTACTATCGGTTGAGGTCCGAGAATCGGACATACCCAAAACTACTTTTAGAGCGAGGTACGGTCACTCACAATTCTAGTGATGCCGTTTGGGCTCACTAATGCCCTGCGGTATTTATAGATTTAATGAATAGAATTTTCAGGCCATACTTGGATCGGTTCGTAGTTGTATTTATCGATGACATTTTGGTCTATTCGAGAGATGATACTGAACATGCTGAACACTTGAGGCTAGTGTTGCAAATCTTACAAGATAAGCGATTATCATAAAGTTCGATAAATGTGAATTTTGGTTGAGAGAGGTTAGCTTTTTGGGGCACGTGGTGTCCGCATCGGGTGTTAGAGTGGACCCGAACAAAATTTCAGCCATAGTTGATTGGAAACCTCCAAGGAATATTACCGAAGTTAGGAGCTTTTTGGGGCTTGCCGGATACTATCGACGATTTGTGAAAGGTTTTTCGGTGATAGCTGCACCGATGACGAAACTACTCCAAAAATATGTTAAGTTCGAGTGGTCGAACGTATTTGTCAAGAAAGTTTCGATCGACTAAAACCTGCTTAACCGAGGCCCAGTGCTAGTACAATGAGTCCGAAAGAGTTTGTCATATCTGATGGCGCATCCTTGCTTGGGTTAGGTTGTGTGTTGATGCAAGAAGGTCGAGTTGTGGCTTACGCGTCGAGACAACTAAAGCCGCATGAAAGAAACTATCCGACCCATGACCTTGAACTAGCAACCATAGTGTTCGCCTTGAAGATATGGCGGCATTACTTGTTTAGAGAAAGGTGTCATATTTATTCGGACCATAAGAGTCTTAAATATCTGATGACTCAAGGAGATCTAAACTTGCGACAAAGACGTTGGCTTGAGTTGTTGAAGGACTATGAACTTGTCATTGATTATCACCCAGGAAAGGACAACGTGGTGGCCAATGCTTTAAGTCGTAAGGCACTGTCTGCTTTGAGAGCGATGGATGCTCATCTATCCGTTTCACCCGAGGAGGTGCTAGTAGTCGAATTAGAGGCCAAACCGTTATTGATTCATCAAATACATGAATCTCAGAAGGTCGACGCTAAATTGGTCGCTAAACGAGTCGAATGTGTTTCGAATGAGGAATCAGAATTTCAGATTGACGACAATGATTGCTAGACGTTCAAGGGTCGATTATGTATTCCAAGGGATTCGGAACTTGTTTCGATGATTTTGAACGAGGCTCACAGTAGTCGAATGTCAATCCACCGGGTAGTACTAAAATGTACAATGATCTGAAACGCCAATTTTGGTGGCCCGTGATGAAACGAGACATTTCGAATTTGTTTCAAGGTGTCTGATATGTCAACAAGTGAAAGCGGAACATCAAGTGCCATCGGGATCACTTGACCGATCACGATACCCGAGTGGAAATGGGATCAAGTCACCATGGACTTTGTGTCCGGACCGCCATTGTCGTGAGTAAGAAGGATGCGATTTGGGTTGTTGTTGATAGATTGACTAAGTCGGCTCATTTTATCCTGTCCGCACGGATTTTTCGCTCGATAAATTGGCGAATTATACATCTCCCAAATTGTTCGATTGCATGGGAGCCTATTTCTATCGTGTCGGATAGAGACCCAAGATTTACATCGCGATTTTGGAAGAAATTGCAAGAGGCTTTGGGTACCAAGCTGCATTTTAGCACTTTTCACCCCAAACCGATGGTCAATCCGAACGGATAATTCAAATACTCGAGGATATGTTGAGATGTTGCATCCTTGAGTTTAGTGGCTCATGGAACGGTATTTACTTTTGGTTGAATTCGCACAACAATAGCTTTCAAACAAGTATTAAGATGGCGCCTTACGAGGCTTTATACGGTCGTAAATGACGTACACCATTGTTATGGACCGAGCTCGGTGAAAGCAAAATTTTCGGTGGATTTGATTAAAGATCTTTGAGCAGAAAGTGAAAGTAATCCGTGAAAGTCGAAGATAGCCTCCGATCGTCGAAGTCGATGCGCGGATCTGAAACGAAAAGACATCGAGTATCGTGGGAGATAAAGTGTTTCTTAAAGTTTCGCCTTGGAAAAAGATACTCGATTTGGCCGTAAAGGCAAATTGAGTCCGAGGTTCATTGGGCCATATGAGATATCCGAACGAGTCGGTCCGATTGCATATCGTTTGATTTTGCCCCGAACTCGAAAAGATTCACGACGTCTTTCATGTTTCGATGCTTGACGCTATAGATCGATCCATCGTGCGTGATTAGTCCATCGAGGTTGAAATGCAAGCCAATATGAGTTACGAGGAAGAACCCACTCGTATCCTAGCTCGGGAAGTGAAAGAGTTCTGAAACAAGAAGTTCCGTTAGTAAAAATGTTATGGCTCAAACACGGGATAGAAGAAGCTACATGGGAACCCGAGAACTCTATGAAAGAACGATACCCAAACCTATTTACGGTAAGATTTTGGGGACGAAAATCTCTTAAGTGGGGAGAGTTGTGACACCCTAATGTGACCCTAGTCGGAGAGTGGTTTGAGACCACAAAACCGAGTCACAAGAATAATTAGGTGTTATATTCTCAGTGCTTATTGTATGTGGAATTTGTATGCGTAAATATTTCGTGCCTTGATTTTATTAATTAGGTGCTAATTCATAAGAAAGGACCCATGTGTTAGGACTTGAAAATGTGATAGGTGAATTTTTAAGTGGCCAAATAATGCATGAAGTAAAGACATGAGGGATTTGCATGTCAATTTAGCCAACTATAGGAAGTGGCCGGCCATGGTAATGAAGATGGGCAAAAGAAAACATGTCTTGAACATGTTTTGCTAATGGTGGATGTTAGAAATAATAAAATAAAGAGCATGGGCAAAGGGAACATGTTTCAAACATGTCTAGTTAATGGATCATGTTAGAAAGAATAAAGAAATGGAGAAAAAAGGGGAAATGATGAACAAAAAAAAAAAAAGAGTGTGGATGCCCCCCCTTGTTGCCGTGAGTTGAGGAAAAAGAAAGGAGAAAAATTTTGTTGTTCATCCTTTCTCATTTTGTTACAATTGCCATGACTTGAGAAGAAGAAAAAAAAAGTGTTCATGTTTTCTTTCTTTTGCTATTGCCGAAATTAGAGGAAGGGGAAGAAGGGAGATTCGGCCAAGGTGGTTTTCTAGATCAAGGTATGTTCAAGGGTACCTTAGGATGTATATACAACCTTTAGGTGATGAGCCTAAATTTTATCTATTTCATGGTTGGGTTTGGGGTTGATGGAGAGTTAGAATTGGCTAAGGAGCCTAACAAAAACATTTTGGTTGATACCTTGATGCCATTATCATGCTAAGTTGAATGGTGGATGCACTCTTGGTAAGGTCAAGGAAGTTGAGATTTCTTGTGTGTGTCTAGGCAAAATGCCGAATGATTTAGTGTTGGAGATAGGAGCTTACTTAGAATGATAAATTCTTCTCCTATGATTATTTTTCTTGCATGTTAAATGGCTCCTACTTAGCCATGCAAAAATTTGTAATTTGTATGGATGATTGGAGCATTCGGCTAGGTATAAATGAAGGGATTTTGGTTGTTTCATCTAAGTATGGATGATGAATGTGCTATGGAAAGAAATCGGTCTTCCTATGAATATGATTCGTGAATGTTTATATTAGTAAAATAATTTATGTTCAAACACTTGAGGATTCGGCATTGTCCATGACTATTGTGTTTAGGAGGTGATTTTGATTATTTGAATATTGGAAAGTAAGAATAGGTGTGATCGGTCATGGGAATTTGAGATGTTGTACATTAGAATTGAAAATACTTGAGACTAGGTTACCTTAATAGTGATAATACATTCGGCCTTGATGCATTAATTGAATGTTGGCTAAGGTTTTGATATTTTGAACAAGGATAGTTGTGAATGGAGTGAAAACCATTAAATTATACACATAAGTATCCAGCAAGAAATTTAACTACTAAATGTATTTATACTAGGAGATCAAGACATCAAAAGGGGAGAATCAAACAAAGGCAAAGCAAAGATAATCGAGTAGTCGATTGGAAATCGTTTCATCCAATATAAGGTAAGTCATTAAGCATATATTTGGTATTGTTTTAAATTATCATAATATCTATGCAATTGTGTTTAATGAGATGATATGTAAATGAAAATGTATGTGTATGGAATGATGACATTGTTGAATGTAAAAGAAATAGTGAAATGTGTAGAAAGTTGCTTTCGGCACTAAGTGTGCGGGCAATACGTGTGTACGGTGACGAGATTGGCGCTAAGTGTGCATGCTGGAAATATATGGAACTAAGTGTGCATGCTGGAAATATATGGCACTAAGTGTGCATGCTGGAAATACACGGCACTGGGTGTGCGAGCTCGAAGGGTATGGCACTATGTGTGCGGGCTTAAATCACATGGCACTAAGTGTGCGAAATCGAGTATTAAGCACGTGTGTGCGTACTCTGATATATATATATCTCCGATCGAACAATTATATGGAGGGTGTGTCTTCATCGAGTGGAGTATGGACAGCGGAAAGAGTAAGTACCTTGAGTTCGTGGCTAATAGATACTATGTTCATGCTCAGGGTTGAGTCGGTAAGTTTTAAATCTATGTGATGATTTCAATTGCATGATTGTTGCGGAAATGAAATGATGAATGGAAATTGCTTCAAATATCCTATTGAATAGTATATGAAATGTAAATGTATGACTTGGTATGACATTGATCCGAAGGTCTAAGGAACTATGGTAGTTCGGTATGGTGGAACAATGGGCCTTGTTTCATTATTTCATTTTATGATAATTTTAGTAACGGATGGTTGTGAAATGCTTATGACTTCTGAGTTATAAACTCACTCGGTGTTTTCTTGTCACCCATTTTAGGTCTCTTGGACTCGTATCGTTTATGTGTTCGGAACCGTCGTTGAAGTCATCACACCTGGAAATCTTTTGGTATTGTCTTCGTAGTTGAACTAGGAGAACATTTGGCATGTATAGGCTATTTTGTTTTGTTGAATCTCGGGTTGTAAACTTTAAGCCATGCGAAAATGGCCTATGTGGTCGGCTATAGGCACGAGCCTTAGAAACCTTAATTTTGATAAGGTGGCCATAGTTTGTATTATGTATGATGAAATAGTTGGCCATGGAAGAATTATGAAATAGTCATTGTTTGCTTTAGTACTAGATGCTGCCAGCAGCAGTGAGGTGAGATGGAAAAATCACTAAAAATAGTAGAAGTAGAATTAAATAGTGAATAAATTATTAAATTGAACCTTGATGAATGTATTTTCATATGGACGAAACGAAACGACCGTATGAGCTGTATTTTAAGAGATATTTAGGTTTTCGCGAAACAGGGCCAGAACAGTTTCTGGATCCCCTGCTCCGAATTTGAAAATTCACTATAAATTAACCAGAGAGAATTAGAAGTCATGATCTATATTTGCAGATTCCCTTGCGAGTCTAGTTTCTCTAGAAACAAATGGCATAAGTGTTGGAGCCCTGTACAGGAAGATATCCAAGTTGTAGTACACAAAGGTCAGTGTAGTCGAACCCTGAAACAGGGGAGAATTTAACTAATAAACTGTACTAATTGGCCCGACCAAAAATTCTAGAAAAAAATGTGTAGATGGGATTATGAGTCTAGTTTCAGGGAAAATTGACAGAACTCATTTTCAAGTTCTGGAACTTGAGATATGATTTTTAAGGTGACAGTGACACAGTTAGCTAGCATGCCTGGAACAGAAATTAAATAATTCCAAGAGAGAAATAAGGGAAGTAAGCCCGGTAACACCACGTGGTCAAATCCGGTGACGGTCACGGGTTTGGGGTGTTACAGGATGCTAAGGTTTCACATATATAAGAATGAGTAGAACCGGGGTCAATCAAAGCAATTACATTAGTATCAAAGAGAGTAAAAGTACCGGTAATAACATCAGGCGAAGAAGCATCCTCGCGGGCACGTATAGCATAAGCTCTAGCAGGCGCACGAGCCTCAGATCTGGTTGTAGCATCTCTAGATCCTCTCTGACCGCCACTAGCATTGCCCAAGTAGCATCTCTGGACGGTCTACCCCGAGTAGTAGTAGCACCTGGTTTCCCACTCTGACTTACATTTTGTTCAGGCAGCCTCGGGCAATCCTTGATAAAGTGGTCAGCTGATCCACACTTATAGCAGGAGCGGTCATGGAACCTACAGCTCCCCGAATGCCATTTACCACAATGCTGACACTCCGTTCTATCTCGACGTTCGTTCCCAACACTGGTGACCGAAGTGCCTCGTGTACCCACAGGGGGTCGATCACGATCTCGTCTAAAAAGGCCCGAACTGCCTCTAGACCGGCCCACATCATCTCAAAATTTCTTCGATGCCTGTTGAAGAGACTTTCCCGAGGATCTTTTACGAAACTCCCCAGTTCCCACATCAACTTTTTGTTTTTCTTTTCTAAGCTCTTCGGCTTTACAAGCTCGCTCGACAAGTACTACGAACTCTCGTATTTCAAGAATGCCAACGAACATTTTTATATCTTCATTCAGCCCATCCTCGAAGCGTTTACACATGATAGCCTCGGACGAAACACATTCTCGAGCATATCTACTAAGTCTAACAAATTTTCGCTTGTAATCAGTAACTGACATAGAACCTTGCTTAAGCTCAAGAAATTCCTTCCGTTTTTGATCAACAAATCTCTGATGATATACTTTTTCGAAACTCGGTTTGGAAAAACTCCCAAGTTACTTGCTCTCGGGGCACAACAAAGTCGAGTACTCCACCAATCGTGGGCGAATCGCGTAGCAAGGAGATAGTACACTTTAGGCATTCATCGGTGTACAAGATAGCTCATCGAGTGCGGATAGTGTTGTCCAACCAAAATTCAGCTTGCTCGGCATCGTCGCTATCCGTAGCTTTAAATTCAGTGGCCCCATGTTTTCGGATTCTGTCAACTGGGGGCTTATTTGACCTTATTTGGTCAGTTACCGGAGGCATTGTAGGTGCGGGTGTTGTGTTTGTTGGGAATGGAGGTTGTGGAACAGCCATATTAGTTCGAATGTATTGGTTGAACCAATCATTCATCACGCTATAGAAAGCTTGTCTAGCTTCATCATTTGGATTACTAGCATTAGGTTGAGAGTCCATGGCTCTGTCCCTTATCTTGAGCAGCGCCTACACTCTCAAGATCATCAGCTACCGCTCGGTCGGGATCGGGATCCATTACTATAAATAAACACATTTGCAATTGTCAGAAATCACCACACTATCAAATAATCACATAAAATGGCATGTATAGCTAGACCCAAACGCATTACGGTAGTCCTAGAATCGACTAAACCGTAGTTCTGATACCAATAAAATTGTAACACCCCGTACCCGAGTCCGTTACCGGAGTTGAACACAAGGTGCACACAAACTTAACTTAATTCTTTTCACAGTCCATTTAGAAATTTCCAGACAAGCTGGTTACTGCATCACTGTCGCGTTAAAAATCATATCTTTAGTTTCAAAGCTCAAAAATCAGTTTCGTAATTTTTCCCTGAAACTAGACTCATATGTCCATCTACATATTTTTTTCTAGAATTTTTGGTTCGGCCAATTAGTACAGTTTATTAGTTAAAATCCCCCATGTTACAGGGATTGACTACACTGATCTTCGCGCATTACAACTTGGGTATCTCCCTGTACAGGGTTTCAATACTGATGCTGTTTGTTTCTATAGAAACTAGACTCAAAGATGAATCTATACATATATGGAATGACTCATAATTATCTCTGGTTAATTTACAATGAATTTCTAAAGTCGGAACGGGGAATCCAGAAACCGTTCTGGCCTTGTCTCACGAAAACTTCAATATCTCTTAACATACTATTCATATGGTCATTTCATTACTTTCCTATAAAAATAGATTCATCAAGGTTCATTTACAAAATTTTTTCACTATTTAATTCCATTCCTACTATTTTTAGTGATTTTTCATATCCACATCACTGCAGTTGTCAACCTCTGTCTTTAAGGTAGATTTTACCTACTTCATAATTTTCTTGTTTCAACTAGCCCTTTTAGCATACATGGCACAAAAGATGATCACGGTTAACCATTCCAAGGGCTAATCAATTCCAAACATTTCCACATCTCTTAATGAACAACGTACAAAATGATTATGATACCATGCCAAAGTGTATATAAGCCATTTTCGCATGGCTATCCAAATTTATACAAAATCAAAGGGTCCATGACCATCAAACGAAAGAGTAGTCCTATACATGCCATTTCAAAGTTCAACCAAAATTGTACCAAAAGGGGGGGGGCTTTGATAGTGTGGGAGACTTCGACTTCCAAAATCCCGAGTCCAATAGTGACGAGCCAAAATCTATAAAGCAGAGAACAAAGAAACGGAGTAAGCAATTTATGCTTAGTAAGTTTTGAGCAAGGGATTCCACACAACAAAAGCATAGCATTCATATAGCTAAACGGATAATTTCATATGCACACATTCTCAATATCATACTTACTTCACATTACCAACCCTTATGTTCATACACAAAAGATCAACTTAGCCAAAGGCGGTAGCTCGTTTATCGATGACGAATACTTATTTGTAAGGGCTCAACTAATTCAAAGCACATATGAAACATACCTCATTGCTGGAATTTTGCAAGTGTATTAACTGAAATTTTTACAGCAAGATTGCTCATTCCCGAATCACGTACCTTGGATTTTATCCGGATATAGCGACTTCGCTCAAAAGCCTTTGGGACATAGCCCGTTATAATAGCTCGCATAAATGCCTTGGGACTTAACCGGATTTGGGAACTCGCACAAATGCCTTCGGATCTTAGTCCGGATATGGTCACTTAGCACAAAGCCTTGGGACTTAGCCGGACATCATTCGAATAACCATGCCCATTTAACACTAAATCATGACACATTCAGATTTCATTTTCATTAGCAAAAACTCAAACACAAGACACTTATCACACTTGCAAATTTCGGCTCAATATCCACACACAAAGAGCATGATTTGATTTGCTTAAAACATGATCTAATCAAATCATAATTTAAGCTCTATTACTCAAGAACTTACCTCGGATGTTTTCGAACGATTTCGATGGCTATTCGACCACTTTTTCCTTCACTTTATCGAATTTAGATCCCCTTTGCTCTTGAGCTTAATTAAATAAATAAATCGATTTAATCATTTGAGCATCGAAAAGAGGAACACAAGGCACTTAGCCCACATTTATACATTAGACATTAAAGTCACATACATGTGAAATCATGCATCAACTCAAGATATTAACCCACACTCCTTTTTAGCCGATTGTCCTAACCAAGATAAAGGCATCAATATGCTTGCCTCTAACCGAATGCATGCACACCAATCCATCTCATGTGGCGAATATGCATGTTGATGTTGAGGCCAATTACATATTTAATACCACACATAAATGGCATACATTTTACTAACTAATGCATTACATATTGTAGCTCAATACGCATCTATCATTTACTTCATAACCGAAACATCATCATAAGTAAATATGTACCTTGAGATAGTATATATGTCATACCAATACATCATGTGCAAACATATATACATATAGGTGCAAGGGCCGAATCTCAAGTCGATTATATCTAAACATGAACATAAATCCAAAACACAAATCTTACCTACCATGCAATAAGCATAAATCATACTTATAGGTATACTATGGCCGAATACATCACAACACCATACCATTTCAATTTTGGTCATGGTTAAACAAAGAACTTAATGTCTCACTCAAAAAAATGCTAAAAAGAAAATCCAAGAGTCCTCAATCCACCATCACCTGTATCATTATCAAGCTTCATATTTAGCATGCAATGGCATTAACACAAAATCCACCTTGGCCGAATATCATCCCCATGACATAGCAAAAATTTGAACCATGGGCTAATTAGAACTCAAGCTAGCAACTAAAATCATGCATGAATCTCATGGCACAACCTCAAACATACCTTAATCTAGACACAAGTATGGCCAAACCTCCTCCTAATCCTCTTCCAAACCAAGCATGAAGCAAGAACTCCTTCCTTCTTCCTTAGAATTTTCGGCTCAAAGAAATGAAAAAGGATGAACAACAATGTTTTTTTCTTTTTTTCTTCAACTCACGGCAAAATAGGGGGTAACACTCACACATCCTTTCTTTTTTTTTATTTTCCATTTCTTTATTACCCATACTCATTAATTTATGTTTTTCCTCCCATGATGCACCAACATAACATGTCTATGACATGTTTTGCCCATAATCCTTTGTCATGGCCGGCCACTACCAATTAGGGGGGGAAATTTGACATGCAAGTCCTCCCTTTTGATTACATGCACTATTAGGTCCTTATAGATTAGCCTTCACATTTCAAAAGTGTCACACAAGTCCTACTAACTGAATTTACATGCAATCGACTAAATTGAAGCTTGAAATTTTCACACATTCATAATTACATATTCTAGACAATAAATATTATGTTCAAACATTTCGGTGACTCGGTTTAGCGATCTTGAAACCAATTCCCGACTAGGGTCAATTTTGGGCTGTCACATTTTGGCTTGGAGAAATCGGCACAAGAAGTGAGTTTTCGGGATTTCGGCTTTTATGGCAATCAGCTATGGAGGTTTTGTGGAGGATGGGATTGACAGAGGAGGTGAGTAGAATGGTAGGAATGTTTTGGCTAGAGAAGAAAATAAGGAGAAAAAGAAAATAGAAGAATTCGGCACTCAGGAGATCTAATTTTGCGTTTTTCGACTTTTTGAGATACTGAGAAGAGAATAGAATGAAAGGGAAGGCTCTAGGTGGCTAACCCTAATTTGGAAAAACAAAAAGAAAATAAAGGTTGCCCTAATAGCCATTCAGACCTATGGCCCAACCTTCCTAAAGCCCTTGCCAAATTTCCACTTAAGCTCTATCACATGCCCGGCACATGCACCAAAAAAAAAATAAAAGTAACAATTTGCTTACCTTGTGATTTGAACTCTAGCTCCCCTTAAACATCCACACGTTACTCCCCAAACACCTAGGTGGTGCCACATGCCACTTTACCACAGATCTTTTTGTGTCCTATTTTACCACCTCAACTTTAAAAGCCCATATCGCCAGAACCCTCTCTCCCAAAATTAAAATTCAGGAATTGCCTCGAATTAAATTTACTCTTGGGCCTTTTTTCCCACACCATAAACCTTTCATAATTTAATTAATAACTAAACTAAACATACGAAATAATAATAATAACATCCAAATTATTAGGGTCGTTTTCCACCCAAACCCAGACTCAAGGCCCAATACTTTCAGGCCCAAAAATCGGGGCGTTACAACTCTACTCCCCTTAAAGAAATTTCATCCTTAAAATTTTCAAACTATCAACTAACCGTATTACTCAAGTCAAACCACTATGCTTTTGCTGCGCACTCTAATTAAAAATAATTCTTAGTACGACCTCGAATGTCTAATTACCAAAGTAAAGAAACATCTATCAACTACGCATACAACTCGTAACACACACTTAAATAAAATAAGCTTGGCAATCCTGAGCTCGATGCTCCTTGGACCCACATCTAAAGCATGCTCCTGACTTCCTATGGCATTCACCCGGATGATGCCCGTTGCAGTTCTTGTAGGTTGGAAAGTTTGGTTGTGTCTTAACATGTTTCACAGAACGAGGCTCAGTTTTCTAAGAACTAGAATCCTTCCTCTTCTTACACTCCAAGCACCCTGCTTGAAGCGTTTCCCTAATTTCCTTAACCTTGGTCTCCAATACTTCTTCTACCACTTTCCTTATTAACTCGGCCAGTGCCTCAGTCCCAAGCTCCGAGTTACCGCTACCCGAAGTTGGCAGACTTCGCTTACCCTCAGAATCCATATCAACACTCTACATTATCAGCATGCATAACAATAACTACCAAGATTTCGATTCAAAAAATTCAGTATTTATACAGATGTCCTATGCATAAAAAGTATTTCAAAGTTCTTGTTTTCGCAGTATCGTATCCTAGCTACAGTCTCAGTCTTCTAAAGTTTTCAGTTTTCCCTACTGTCTTAGTTTCTACAGTTTCAGTATTACCCTAACTACAGAATCATAGTAGGGTCACAGTACTATCTATAGTAGTATAACAATAATTCAATACAGTACAGAATAAAAATACTTACAGACTTGGTGCTGGGGATTTAGTATGCCACTTCTTCGATTATCAAATTTCAGAAACCCAGAAAAACTTAAACCATTTTAAGATTGAACCTTAAAACATGTATACCTTGCAAAATATCTTTGAAAATAATTTTCCAAAACCGTTTCCAAAATACCTTTCTTGGGCCAAAGTTTAGCAATGTTTTTCGATAAACCTTTCGGACCCTGATCCACAGTCGAGTTATTGTAACCGAGCTCTGATACCACTAAATGTAACACCCCAAACCCAGCCTAGACGTTACGACCGAATCTGGCGTGTCACATTGAAGTGTTATTAGAGAAGTCATGTTTTATCTCAATTTTTCTTAGTGTTTAAAGAATATTTTCGTTTTAAATTAAAGTGAATGGAAGCTGCGCACCAGGTAAGATTCAAGAAAAGAGGAGGTGAGTCAATTAGACTGCTTAAGTACCTAGCTCTTCCATGATCCAATCCTAGACATGCACACCTCCATTGCCACACTTTAAGCTTATTACTTGTCCACGAACAACAAATTAAGTTTAAGTCTATTTAAAATATTTATTTCCTTTGAAAACATTTACGTTGCGGAAGCTTTGCTCGGTTATCGTGATATTTTGAAAATAAGTAACTTTTATAAAACGTGCCCTAGAGCTAACCAATTTAAAAGCCCAAAATAAAAATAATAAAGCGGCCCTATTACAACTTTAGCCAAAACAGAAATAATCAAAAACAAATGAGAAATTTAAAAGGAAGCTAATTGAAACTTAATTAAAAAAAAACCAGAAATTTAATCTTCGAGGCCACTCTGAATCTCGCCCAGCTCCAAGTCCACCAACTAGGGTTCACCTACAAGGATGGAAGAGAAAGGGGGTGAGTTTGGAAAACTCAGTGTGTATGGAAAACCCATCCAAAGCCCAAGTCAGCTCAAGGCCATTGGACCTAAGCCCTATTCAGATAACAGTGGGTATTAGGCCGAAGTCCTTTTCAAAATATAGTAAACTGGGCCTTAGCCCCTTTTCAGATAACAGTACGGCCCATAGGCCCATTCCAGAACAGAACAGACATATTCGTGTATGCAAGCCCAACCCAACCTATAACCAACCACTAGACTCCACCCGTACCAGCCCTACACTCCATGTGGGGAATAGCTCAACCCACCCAGCCCTACACTCCATAGTTGCAGCATTGCTACTCGAGATATCGAGAAGTTGAGGCAAAGCCTCCATCGTGGCAAGCCACTTTCAATTACTTCCTCCATCAATAACCCATCCCATGCATCAGATAATAATAACATGGCATGCAGTAAATAGTAACAGTTAAACATGCATTCAGGTCAACCTTATCAGATAATAATAACATGGCATGCAGTAAATAGTAACAGTTAAACATGCATTCAGGTCAACCTTAACCCTAGGGGTATATCAGTAATTTTGCTCCTAGGGGTAAATCTGTAAATTTTCCACCTATAAAGGTATTTCAGTAATTTTATCAGTTTTCAGGGTTCTCACGAATGTAACTATCCTTACTAGCCCATTTGACATCGCAATAATTTATTTGTCTCAATTTCACAATTTTAGCCATTGGGCCCTAAAACCCCTAATGGCCCTATAGTGTCCATTAGCAATTTAAGCCCATTTAACTCAAGTTTTATGACCAGTTTACCGGTTTAAGCAGTTTCGATTCTACAGTCTAATAGAACATACTCATTTCCTATTTTTTATATTATACATATTTTTATTACTTCTTTATTATTTACCCGTATCGGCTCGTAAGCCCATTGGGCCCAATTTTAGCCTATCGAGGCCCAATTACTGAAGTGCATGAAATTTCATACACGACTAACTTACCACTTTGCGATTTTAGTTCTAATGATTTCTAAACGTCTTGTGAGCACTCGCACACTCACAAGCCCACGAAATGTCGGATTTTGGCATTTCAGCTTTTGCCGAATTAGACTATGAGAGGGTGTTTGATACACACCTATTTCGCGATGACTACTAATGAGATCCCTTATGATGTCCTACAATTGATTACCACAATTCTTTGATTGCAACCCACAACAACCAATCCCAATATTCAGCAACCCATATTTGAACCATGCCCCTAAAGCCTTTAGAATCTTACCTTTTTGCCGAAAACTGATGACTAGATCTAAGTCTAGTTGTTCCAAAGATCCAAGCCTTTGATCAAACCTCTAGAAGACTCTAATCACCAAAAGAAATCATCGGCTAATGACCCTTAAAGCCCTATGCCCAAATCGACAGCCTCCCTAGATTTTAGGGACTTCGGCTTTTCTAAATTGTAAAATAAGACTAAATCTGAGGTGATGAGCACTTACCACTTATTCTTCTTTGATTTCTTCACAGATCTGATGCAGATCTATCCTCTAAATGATAGTAGAACTCGAATCCAGGAGATCTAAAGTTTCGGCTATAAGTCCCTAAATCTATGGTATTTCGGCTTTTTAAGTGATAAAGAAGATGACGATTTGAGGCTAGAACTTTGAAGTAATGTTGCCGACAGATACTAAGGGTTTAGAGAAGATGAAAGTTGATCAAAAAGAACAAAAATAACTGAAGGATTTTGGCTTTGAGAAATTGGCACAAGAAGTGAGTTTTCGGGATTTCGGCTTTTATGGCAAACGACTATGGAGGTTTTGTGGAGGATAGGATTGACAGAGGAGGTGAGTAGAATGGTAGGAATGTTTTGGCTAGAGAAGAAAAGAAGGCGAAAAAGAAAATAGAAGAAGAGAGGAGAAGAGAAGGAAAAATTCGGCACTCAGGAGATCTAACTTTGCGTTTTTCTACTTTTTGGGATACTGAGAAGAGAATAGAATGAAAGGGAAGGCTCTAGGTGGCTAACCCTAATTTGGAAAAACAAAAAGAAAATAAAGGTTGCCCTAATGGCCATTTAGACCCACTGCCCAACCTTTCTAAAGCCCTAGCCAAATTTCCACTTAAGCTCTATCACATGCCTGGCACATGCACACACACGAAAAAATAAAAGTAACAATACGCTTACCTTGCGACTTGAACTCTAGCTCCCCCTAAACATCCACACGTCACTCCCCAAACACCTAGGTAGCGCCACATGCCACTTTACCACAGATCTTTTTGTGTCCTATTTTACCACCTCAACTTTAAAAGCCCATACTGCTAGAACCCTCTCTCCCAAAATTAAAATTCACGAATTGCCTCGAATTAAATTTACTCTTGGGCCCTTTTTCCCACACCATAAACCCTTCGTAATTTATTTAATTACTATACTAAACCTACGAAATAATAATAATAACATCCAAATTATTCGGGCTGTTTTCCACCCAAACCCAGACTCAAAGCCCAATACTTTCAGGCCCAAAAATCGGGGTGTTACAGGATAGGATTGAACAAGCGGAAGGTTTCAAGCAAGTGTAAGAATAGTGATAGGTTCGGCTAAAGGTAGAAAAGATGGTTGTTGGAAAGGTGGTTCAGTTTTGTTAATGAAAGAAAGAATTTGGGAATGTGGGGATGGATTAACGAACTTAACGTCAAGAATGATTGAACACTAAAAAGTGTCACCCTAATTCCTATATTGTTAAGGTGGAAAGATGGATTGAAGGATAGGTGAACGCCACACCAAGAATGGTGATAAGTTCAAACAAGATCGATTGACGCCACTAGCACAAACTAGATAAGTCTTCCGAAACTTGTAAGAGATATGAGAGGAAGCAACCTCACAAGAACAATGTTCATTCAATAATTTGGCAAAAGTCCTTTTACAAAGAAATAAACAAAGTATTTATAATCTAACAAGTGATAGTCGAATGGTCAAGTTATCTAGCTTAAAGGCTAAGTAATTTAGCTAAGAATGCACTAGAATATTCTAGAATAAATCATTAAAGGGTTAAGTCCACATTCGGCTGATTGGAACTTCAATGTGCAGCTTCATGGTTAAGTAAAATTGACTTGGATGAATGTGAATGAATGGCAGCTCAATAGCTTGCTAAATTCATCCATGGATTGATTAGAGCATTAAAGAAGTGTCTTTTGGCTGAATAGGCACCTAGGGAAGTCATTTGGCCAGCAAACGATTCATGTATCAAGAACTAGATGCAGTCTCCCATTCGTTGTAGCTTGCTGTCCATGCATCTTCTCTTAGGCTTCATTCATGAATTGAATTTAGAAATTAATTTGTAGCTACCCTTTGGCCGAATAAGCACTTAGGAACACCAATGGTTCATCCACATACATTCGGCCATGCATGGAACTAGAAGGGGGACTCGAATCTGGCCGTACATGAACATTCATTAAATGCTTTCCATTCATGCATGTGTGACGTCCAAAGTGAATGTATCTTCATGGAGTCGTTGTATCATCCAAGTGGGAATGCATGGAATTAATCCATATACATGTATCCAAGCCGTCCATGAACATGAACTTAATTCCTCCAAGCATTGAACTTAAACATGCATGAATTTCCCAATGCATTGAACTTGTTCGTACATGCACCTAGCTTTTAATGTACCTCTATAATCGGCTAAACCTACAAAGACATGAACACATTTAATTATATCATTTAATCATAATTAAACAATAACTAACAACTTAAATAACAACTTAACTAATTAGGATAAATTAAATTAAAATTAACTAGCTTATTAATTCAGCTAGCTCAAACTAAATGAAAACATTTAATGAACTTATTTGAGCTAGGATTTTCGTTATTGAGCTATAGCAAACTAATTAGTATAAAACTAAAACTTAGTTTAATTTATTGAAATAAATAACAAGCTAAAAGTAAGCTCAGTTGAGCTCACACGAGCTGAAACGAGCTCAAATGAGCTGAGTTGAGCTAGACGGAGCTCAAGGAGCTAGAAATGAGCTAGGATCAGCTTGCCAACAATGCACGAGTTCTTTAGATAGTTTTTTTGAGCTGATTTTGTGAGCATTGTCCTTTGTTTCAAACCAAGGTTTTGCATTAGAAGCTAAAACAGCTTCTAGGAAATGCTTAGCACAAGCTCAAGTTATGGGTGTTTTTGGAAGCTCAGTTGAATCTTGATATGCACTTGAGGGTGCCCCGGGCGTGCATGCATCATCTTACTGTCAACCTTCCATCTGCACGTTGAAGTAGAAAACTAGAATAGATAGAGCAGTATCAATCACAGCTCAAACAAACTATAATGCTTTCATCTGTCTATAAATTTAACTAACATTCTCATACTGCAGGAATTGCATCTATGATCTTGCATATATTTATATATATCTTTGAAAGTAAATGTACACATATAATAGTTGGAAAAGATTTTTCTATAATTTCTCAATTATAAACTCTACATTGAACTATTAATACGGCTTAATTATTATTCCTCTGTCTAATTCTGTCATTACTAAATTCACATTATCCCATTCACAGTTGGAATTTATTCGGAAGAAAATCTAGCAATCATATACCTTAGACATCATACTTGAATGAGTGCATTAGCTGAGCCTGACCTTTCTTTTACTGTGACACTTCAGTTATCTGGATGATTTTATTATTAACCTGGCATCCTTTCTGCAACTGTGTTCATTTGCTAAATCATTCTTGACTCTAATTATATCGTCAATAAATCTGTCACTGAACTCTTTAGTTTTCCACTTTAGCCTATTCAATATGAATTTCATGAAATCTCATTCTGAATTACCTTGCTGATAAGGGGGGTAAGGTTGTAACACCGCTGACTTACCTCTTACATACTCATGCATATAACTTAACACTTATCATATTAAAATATTATTACAATTATACAATTTGCTTCAAGCAACTTAACATGCATGTTCATAATACAATGACTTCATAATCATCTTATGCAAATTAGTGCACTTATACATGCATTCATAAATCTCGAGTAAAATTACTCATAGCATTTACTTAACTTCTCTAGTTATACATATAGCATCATACAAATGTCAATTTAACATGAACACTTATCTCAATATAAACTTTCCTTTCATCTTATCTCATCTCATCTTTCATATTTCCCGAACAATTGTTATTCACAATTTATTCATTATCACATAAACATCATGAACCATTATTTTTACATTTTATGAGCCTCAACTAATCATAAACATACTATCTGTGCTATCAAACTTAGCTCAGTTGGAGTACGCATCTGTCAGACAAAACATTTTATATCAAGGGCGGGAGTCGTCACACTATCATAGTTCAATATGGCATGTATAGCTAGACTCTTGCTCATACTGAATATTTTGAGAACCGATTAAACCTTTTCTCTAATACCAATAAATGTAACACCCCTTACCTGAGACCATCGCCGGAGTCGAGCACGAGGCGTTACCTGACTTAACTTACTAATTCGGGGCATAAAATTTGCTTTTAAAATTAATTTATTTACATTCATTCAATATGTCCCTAAAAAGAGCCCTCGAGACCCTAAAACATGCAATTGAAAGGGTTCAGGACAAAATCGGGAACATTAAAAATTTTTCGAATACTTAGACAAATCAAAACAATTTATTTCATTATTCCTTATAAAACTGCCCACCTACGTCATAGTCACTAAATAAATCATAACTTGAGTCAAAAAACTCAAATTTAATATCGTGAATTTTCCCTGAAACTAGACTCATACATCTTCTTACTAAAATTTTTCCAGAATTTTTGGTCTAGCCAATTAGTACATTTTATTAGTTAAAGTTTCCCTTGTTGCACTATTTGACTACTCTGATCTCTCTTCACTACGAATCAATTTTCTCCCTGTACAAAATTCAAATAACCATGGTGCTTGTTTCTCTTGAAAGTATATTCACTAAGGAATCTAGAAATATAAACTATAACTCATAAATATTTTTTTAAAATTTTTAGTGAATTTATAAAGTCAGAATAGGGGATTCAGAAATTGCTCTGACCTTGTCTCACTAAAATTCAAATATCTCTTAATATACACTTCTTTTGCTTAGTCTGTTTCTTCATATAAAAATAGACTCAATAAGCTTTAATTATATATCTCATTCATCACCTAATTCAATTTATACTATTATTGTTTTTTTTAATAGCACGTCACTGCTGCTATTCAATACTGTTTTAATGCTAATTTCACTTTTTCATGATTTCTTTGTATTAACTACCATTTAGGCATACATAACACCGAAACATGTTCTTCATAGCCATTTCAATAGCTAATTACTGTCAAATATTTACATACTATTCTTTAGCCATATCGTAAGGTTATACACACAAAATGGCTAAGTCCCTATACATGCCATAAACTAGAACGTTTGTAAACGAAGATACCCATTTGGTAACTTGATAGTCGATAGTGTGAAGTGATCTCTGACGACCTCTAACCCGAGCTTGCTTTTAAGTACTCTAAAACATGGAAAAGTGAAAGAAGTAAGCTTATAAAGCTTAGTAGGTTCACATGTAAAATAATAAGCATTAGCAATCAATTTAGCTTACTACTATGCTGTCATAATTTGCTTAAATAATGTTTAGTTCTTACTTTCCCATTTTACTCATCGGTAACCTTACCAAAGGCTCAGAATACAAAAGGAACTTTACTTAATAGCTTGCTTACATACCTGCAACATCTCACTTAACACATGAGTACTCTTTCACAATATAGGCATATTGCCAATCATGTCATAAAGTGTCACAAGCATAACTGAAAACTCATCACTTACTTAATACTTGATAATCTCAATTACTTACAATCTCAATATTAAATAAGCCTTAAATGCATACCTGTACTCTTTCTTCATGTTCTCACCATGTCGTTCCTTTGACTTACTATTTGGATTACTTGGGAACCTTTTCCTTTTTGAACTTACCATTGCCATGTCTTGGCATGGTCTTACGTGGTATCCTTGCCTTATGAACTCACCAATGCCATGCCTTGGCATGGTCTTACATGGGACCTTTTCCTTATAGTAACTCATCAATGCCATGTCTTGGCATGGTCTTACATGATTTCCTTGCCTTATAGAACTTATCAATGCCATGCCTTGGCATGGTCTTACATGATATCCTTATCTTGCCAAATGCCATGTTCCGAACATGGTCTTACATGGTATCCTTGTTTTACCAAATACCATGTTCCAAACATGGTCTTACATGGTATCCTTGTCTTAGTTCCAATGCCACACCTTGATGTGGTCTTACATGGAGTCCTTAATAAATGCTGATGCCATGTCTTGACATGGTCTTACACGGGATCCTTGCCTTACCAATGCCAAGTCTTGGCATGGTCTTACATGGTATCCTTAACCGTCAATTCCTCCTTAAATGCCATGTTATGAACATGGACTTTTCTGTCAATTCTTCTTTAATTGCCATGGTACAACCATGGACTTTGAGATATCAATGCCTTGTCAAGTCATAGCTGAAACATACTTGCCAAATTATCAAGGTTAGTCGCATAATTCAATAATAACAGTACTAATAACAATAATTGCATAATAATAAAATGCTACTCAACTTACATACTTACATTCTCAATCTCATCATATCATCAACTTAACTTATTCTCATCAAACTATGCTACTCAATACTTTCTTGTTTCATACAAAGCCATAATACAAAATATGGTATTACATATAAATTATACAAGTTCACTTTCCAATATCGAATTATTATCGAATATTAATCATTATATCTGAAACTCAATACTAAAGTATTTATGGCTAAAATATTAATTTATCATTCAAATCTGCATAATTAAATGCTTATTAAACATATGAACTTACCTCGATACCAAAACAACCATTTTACCAACTTTCTCGATTTTCTGTTTTTCTCTCGTTCTAGGTCCAAATCTCACTTTCCGGGATCTAAAACATCATATTTACTTATTTAATTAATGTACTATTCAAAACATTCCCTAACTCAAACTTTGGAAAAATTACAATTTTGCCCATAAACCTTTATAGAATTATGATTTTGCCCCTAGGCTCAAAAATTAAAATTTATCCATTTTTCTTATGCTTTATGACACGCTGAACATTTTTCCCTTCTATGGAAACAACAAATTCTCACTCTATCATGTACTTATGAACATTAGGTATTTTTACTAATTTTGTCGTTTTACTTGTTTTCAATTAAAATCGCTTTGCAAAAGTTGTTTAACATAATTTCAAGCTTCATATTCTACCATAAAACATCAAAATAAACACATTTAACCTATGGATATTTTTCCAAATATGAACCCTAGCATGAATTATTGCTAGAATAAGCTAAATCAAGTTATCGTGACTCAAAAAACGTAAAGAACATTAAAAAAGAGGCTAGAACAGACTTACTATTGAGCTTGGAAAGCTTGGAAACCCTAACCATGGCCTCCCCCATGCTATATTCAGCCTCCATGAAGAAGATGGACCAATTTGGCTTTATTTTCCCATTTTAATTCTTTTAATTACTAAATGACCAAAATGCCCTTAAAGGCTTTTCTTTCAAATTTGTCCTATTCTTTCCCATTTTTGTCCAAACCTAAATATAATGGTCTAATTCTAAATAAGGATCTCCACTTTAAGAACCCATTTCAATTAAATCCTCTTTATTATCTAGAACACACATTTTGCTAATTTTACAATTTAGTCCTATTATCAATTTAAGCACTTATACATAAAATTTCTTCACAATTTTTTTACACAATTATTTAATCAATGAATAGACCTTAAAACTTTATTGGAATAAATTTTTTTAACCTCAAATTCATGGTTTCGCAACCACTATTTTGTTTAGGCCCTATTTCAGGATGTTACAGTCGTACACACATGCAAGAAATGTGCACACTTCGTAAATTGATCCACTATCACCCAAACTAAATCTGTCTGATATGGAGTCAACGGCAAACCAGAAAAAAAAATCCATTGTGTTACGCTCCCATTTCCACTCCGGAATCTTGATCAACTGAAGTAACCCAGATAAAAGTTAATGCTCAACTTTAACCCTCTGGCAAACTAAACATGTACCAACAAAATCAGCTACGTCCTTCCTCAACCCTAGCCACCAATATAAAACCCGAAGATCCTGATACATCCTATTCCCACTAGGATGCATAACATATGGACTACTATGAGTCTCGATAAGAATCACATGTCTCAGATCCTCGTCCATCAAAACACACATCCGACCTCTAAAGCAAATGACGCAATTAGCATTGAGACCAAAATCTCTAAGAACAACCAACTCAACCTGACAGATACAACACAACACATTCTCATCAAACGGCTATCTCTTTTGAATTTGTTGTGCAAGGGTCAGATTCACCTGAAGCTAAACTAATAAGCCACCATCCTCGAAAACATACAACTTTGTAAACATCATCCTCAAGTCAATCAAGGACTTCCGACTGAAGGCATCAGCAGCAACATTCGTCTTTCCCATATGATACTCAATCACAGAATCATAGTCCTTCAACAACTCAATCCAATGCCTTTATCTCAAGTTTAACTCCTTCTGGGTAAAGAGATACTTAAGACTATTGTGATCGGTGTAGATCACACAGCTCTCACACACAAACAATTACGCTAAATCTTAAGTGCAAAGATTACGATAGCCAACTCTAAATCATGGGTTGAATAGTTACACTCATGTGGTTTTAACTACCTTGACGCATAAGAAACTACATTTCTGGAAACACAAAAATATACACACTTTTTCATGCCCTTTTTAACTCAAATTCATGTAGTTTTAGTAAAATTCTTGTCGAAAAATATATAATTATTATAAAATAATTAAATTGCAGTCAAATTATGAACATGTTGGATTTTAATTAATTTTATATCAAATTTTGATTATTTTCGACAGATTTGCACAAATGGAAAAAAAAGGCTCGGTAGACACTACTAGAAGCGCAAAATCGAGAAGCAATTTTGAAGCATTAAGGAGAATTAATTTTTTAGCCTAAGATGGTCCAAATTATGTGTATTAATGCATAATATAATTAATTTTAATTTTAATCCAATTTAATTCGGGTTAAATAAATTATTGTTAATTAATTATGAAAAGGAGCCCAGTTGAGTTGAACCAAGAAAACCGGTCCAACCGAACACTGGGCAACCCAAAACCATCCCACATGCTGACCTAATTAGCTTGTTTGGCTGATTATTTGGCTTGAAAAATGGCCCTTGAAGACTCCTTCAATTTACATTCAAACCCCTCTACTATTCATGCCTTTCTTCAGACATGCCACATGTGTGGCCGGCGGTGGGGAAGTCTTTGGCTGCTGATTTTGGCTATTTTTAACAATCTTCTCAACCTATAAATACCCCATTGGCTGCTTACTTCAAATGCATTTCAACCCAATTCATTTCCTCACTTTTCTCTCACTTTTCTCTCTTCATTACCTTCCATTGATCTTTATTTTCTTCCCGTATTCCTTTGTCGATTTCACCTCTTGAAAAAGAGTCCTTCAAGCACCATTTGGAGCAGCATTCAAGTGTTTGTAGAAGCCTCAATTCAACAAGAACAAGTGGAGAAAGAGGAGTTGTAACACCCCTAATCCATATCTGTCGCTAGATTAGGGTTACGAGGCATTACCAATCCATACATAGCTTTAAAGAGTCAAACATTACTATATGGCCGAATATATCTTTAATACCATATGTAAATAATACACATTTTATAATACCACTATGAATCATTAAATAAGCACAAAATGTAACTCATAGTACACCACATTTGCATGCTAGATATTATACGTAATTAACTATTACATAACTAAGTATACATGATCATATCAATTTAACCATATTATATTTGGCACATATACACTACTATATATAACTTAAATTAATTAAACCATGAACTAATTTACTATTAAATCAACCAATTTATGCTCATCATTTAATGAGTAATCTATACATTATTTAAACATCAATTTTAACCATAACAAACATATATGTATCATATAGCACTCATATTATCAACAGTATTATCAATAAAAATTTCACTATTCATTTGGTCATTTTTCCATACATTAGCTGAATATACATGCATATCATTATCAATTACAAGCAAAACTTACAAGACGGATTATAAATTAAATTATTATATTTAATCCACAAATATAATACATTATCAACTCAATATACATAACTTAATATTTATATTCATCAACACCTAATTTATCAACCAACCGAGCATAAAATATGCACATACATTTTCATTACAAACCTAATCAAAAGACTAATACACATTCAAATATATATATAATTTATATCTAAATCATCAGCTTTATATTCCATTACTAAGCCCAAATTACTAAACCATTCACAAGATAATACATATCATATTTCAAACTTACCATAATTGATGCTAATTATAAACTATTTGTGTTACTTACAAAAGCTCAACAACCGAATTCACATATATTATCACTAATGCATATACCATAGACTAGTCAACCAAATACATATACATCTGAAATTACCAACTATTTTCAATGTATGAAAACACATATCACAAATACCTTTCATCTATGACACATAACATTATAATTAAAATGAACTTAAACCATAATCAAACATAACCAAATTCAAGCATAGAAGTTAAGCCATTTGCGCATGGCTTAAATTATACATGAACCCAAAATCCAACATTTTAAAAATATAATCAAGCCTATACATGCCATAGATTCGAAAATTCACTTATAAAAATACCGAAGATAGTTGATAGTGTGATAGACTTTGCTGACAACCCCCGAGCTCGTAACTTGAATCCAAAATCTATAAAACAGAGGTAAACAAGAACACACATAGTAAGCTATTGTGGCTTAGTAAGTCATAAGCAAATAAATCATTAAATGAACATTAGTATTGAATCAACTAGACCGAATTAAGTAATCTATAATCAAATACACATTTTTCATGCTTAAAACTCATATACCATTAAATGAACGATATGTAATTATATTAACTTGGCAGAATACACATAAGTTCATAAACATATAAAATTCTCACTTTCATAATGTATTTTTCTTTTGTTCATATCAAATATACACTTATCTTGTCTTTTAAGTCATTTAACTTAGCATATACTTGACATTTTAGCTCGATTTCACATTCAATCGTATCTTGATATTACCTGTTGAACCATTAAGGATCGAATAGGATTCTCGGATAATCACATATATCGAATAATGCCAATGTCCCAAACATGGTCTTATATGCTATCTCATATCGATGCCACTGTCCCAAACAGGGTCTTACATGAATCAAATACGATGCCCATGTCCCAGACATGGTCTTACTCATAACCACATATCGATGCCAACGTCCCGACGTGGTCTTACATGAAAACACATATATTGATGCCAACGTCCTAAATGTGGTCGTACACGAAAACACATAGCATAATCCTATGGTTCGTATGTGGCTTCTGGACATCATAACTCATTCGAATCAAACTCATAAACTTAGTTCTCATACATATATACATTCGGCTTTCACTTATATAAATTCACATAATTCAAATTTCAGCATATAAACTCATATATATAAATACTAACAATATTTATTCGCTTATGAACTTACCCCGGGCGATAAAAAATAGAACGTGATGACTAGTCAACAACTTTAGTTTTCCCCCGATCCAAATCTGATCTCCTTGGTTCTTGATCTAAACATATTTAAATTAAACTCATTCAACATATTTTCACTCATTTTAGTCCAAAAATGTAATAGCTCGATTTTGGGGCTAGTTGGAATACTGGTCTCGGGACCACAAATCTAAAGTTGGAAAAATTATTTTATTATTATTTTGGAGTCATAGCATGTTTATAATAGTACATGAAAAATTTGGTGAGCTAATTTTGACGTTTGTGAGCCCAATTGCAAAAAAGGAGTAAATTGCATAAAGTGCAAAAGTTCTATTTTGATAGCTAAAGGTGTTATTTTATTAGAGAAACAAAATTAGGGGATTTTAAAGGGAAATTAAACCCCTAGAAATAGCATGGCCGGCCATACGAGACATATGTGGTCAAATTTTCAAAATTTGTTGGGTTAGGTAACCAATTTTGACTAAAATAGAAATAAAATAAATAAGGATGATATCATCCCTTACTCATCTCTTTTTTCCACCAAAATTGGCCACTAGAGGGGGTTTGAGAGCTTAAAATTTTCAGCAACTTGAAGCACTCACAAGTAAGTGATTTCCATGTCCTTTGTTGATGATTTTTGTATTTTTGAGACCCTTGAAACATGAGCTTTCAAATGAGGGGTATATCTTGCAAAATGGTTGAAGGTTTAGGGTTTTTCCATGAGAGCATTTAGGTGTTTTTTGAAATTTTATGGAATAATATGAGTCTTAATTGTGTAATAGACAACTTTTGTAAAAGGTGTTATCATGAAAACACCTAAAGGGACCATTTTATACAAGTTGTAAAATAACTGATAAATGTGTGAAATAGAGAGAATTTGGGGCTGCCACAAGAGTAAAAAGATCTCATATGAGTTTAAGATGCGAAGAAATTTGATAAAAATCGATTTTCAAGTAAAGGGGTAAAATGGTCATTTTGCCAAAGTTTAGGGGCAAAATGGTCATTTTACCGAAGAGTGAATTTTTAATTGCTTAAACTTACTTAGTGATTAAATGAGTATATTTTGTCATTATAGATCAAGAAATACCGAATTCGAGCCTAGACTGGAGGAAAGCCAAGTAAATCGACTAAATTGACTAGTTGCCACATTTTGTAATTCGGGGTAAGTTGTATATAAATAATACAAGTACATTGTTAATGTGTATATTGAATTTTATTGAGTTAATATAGCATGAATTGTTTGGTTGTGAAATTGAGAATGTATAAGGATAATTGAGATAGTGGAAATTCTGTTGTAACCTTAGGAAGTAAATCGGATATTCATGACGTTTGGGTCATTTGTTTGTGAGCTAGTGTAAGACATGTCTGGGACATGCATCGGCCACATTATGAGAGCCAATGTAAGACCATTTCTGGGACATGGCCTCAGCATTGAGACGAGAGCGAGTGTAAGACATGTCTGGGACATGCATCGGCCTCGAGACATAAGCGAGTGTAAGACATGTCTGGGACATGCATCGGTTACGAGATGACAGTCAGTGTAAGACCATGTAAGGGACATGGCATTGACTTCAGATATGAGCCAGTGTAAGACCATGTCTGGGACATGGCATGGACTTGAGATATGAGCCAGTGTAAGACCATGTCTGGGACATGGCATCGACACCTTACCCACGTCTGAGGCTTAATGAATATCCTGTAGCATTCCAAATGGTCCAACGGTGAATGTTATGTTCTTAAGCTAATGAGGAAAGTATAACCGTGTTGTGAGTGGTATAGGTACCTAATTGGTACGTATGAGATATGAACTCATTGAACAATATGTGACTAGTATGGATGGTAATGAGTAAGTTATGTCTATGCCTACCTTGGTATCATGAGCATGTGGATCATTGATAAAATGTTGTTGTTGTGTACTTACTTATATGCAACTTACTAAGCTTTTATACTTACTCCCTTTTCTTTCCATTTCCTTATAGTGCAGCCTAACTAGCTCAAGATTCTAGAAGTCAAAGATATCGATCACACTATCAACCGAAGCATTCAGTATATTTGGATTTATATTTTTGAATATGGCATGTATAGGACTTAGACTTTATTATTTTGTGTCTTTTAGAATTGGCCAAATGTGTTGGCTCGAGAGGGAAACCCTTTAATTGGTATTAAGCTTTGAAGGATATTTACTAAACAACTCCACAAGAAAAATATCTAGAAAATCATAAACTACATGAATTTCATCCGACCTTAACTCCCTACTATCAGCATTTAAGACATAGGCTAGATAAGCTTTCCAACCTTTCTAGATTAGCTTCTCTACTTTAAGTGCAGAAACAATATTGGAGAGCAATTCAGACCTCTCTCCAACAACAACAATCTCATAGCCATCAGCACAACATAGAGTCACCAACTTTGCCCTATAGTTGACCTTCGCCTGTTGCTTCGTCAACCTATCTATCCCAAGGATAACATCAAATCCCTAGAATGGCAACTCCAAAATATCTACATTAAACACTTATCCCTGAATCATCAGAGGACAACGTCGGTAAACCTAATCAACTACTACACTATCACCTGGCTTTGAATATTGGATCAAGATCTTTGAAGAACTAGGATGAGTTTTTTCCCAACTTTGAAAATCTTTTCTAAAGAATTTTGAGAGAATTTGGAGAAAATAAAACATGAGATCTAATCTTTGATACGTGGACTTCGAAAATGAAAAAGAAAACCGAGAGACAACGCTTAAAAATTGAGTGAAAATTGTGTGTAAAGTGCGGGGGTTGCGGTGTTTTTGAGCTAAACAACCCCACCTGATTTTCAAAAATTGGGGAAATTGCCATCAGGCCACTCCCACAATTCCCTTGTTTTTCGAAGTAATCCATTCCTTCCAAAATTCTAAAAATATGGGTAAGTTGCCATAAAACCACTCAAACATTTCCCTTGTTTTGCAAAATGGTCCTATGTAATTAATATTTTAAATTTTCTCAATTAAACCCCATATTAATTTATTTTTTTATTCTAATTTGACCCAAAATATTTATTTTACCCCAAAATTATTTAAAACTATAAAATTAATTTTTCTAAAAATATTTTTATTTTCAAGAATATTATTTCCCTTTTTTAAATGAAATTAAGCTAACTAAACTAAGAAAAAATAACTAATAACCCCGTTAACTTCTAATTTTTCACTCGAAACCCGGTAAACTTACCCAAAACTACTAGACCTATTTTTAGGACCTTATGCTTTGTACTTTGGCTCGAGATATTCTCCCCTATAGATTCTCGCAACGCTCTCACTAGGCTTTAAGAATGGTACTGACTTGATTCGACTCAGAACTCTCTTGTAGCTTTGGCACTTTCCTGACTAGTCCTGTTATCGGGTCGTCCCTTACTTCAAAACATTCGTCTCGGCTTTCGTCGCCTCTTAACTTAAACTGTTGTACTCATTGGTACATCTTGCTGGCAAGAAGTCTCTGCTCTATTTACCCTAATTTTAACTTGTTACGATTGGAATCCTCTTGATTCTCACAACTTGGCTTTGAATTGTCCCTAGTCCTTTGGCCTCTTTACTTAAGAACTTTGAAAAAGCCCTACAATCTTGTCAATCCAACAAGTCAAAATTTAAAACACTACCCAAGTGTTCGACATGTATCTTACTCGTAGCAATTAATTGTCCTGATTGCGTTTGCATCGCTACTTCTCCCTCAAAGTCTGATGCACAACCAACCTTAGCCAAAGGTGATAGCTCATTCGATGTGTCAACAAAAGTGAGCCTCATTGACAAACTCACCTCTTCCTCTAAGTTTACATCGCTACTTCTCCCTCTAATTTTGATGACAAACACACCTCTTTCTTGGGTGGAAGCCCCTTCGATGACTCAACAAGCTCCGATGTTGTCTTTTCTTTGACCATAATTTTCTTTGGACAATTTCACAACTCATGTAAACCACAACACAAGAAGTATTTTACTTCCTTCTTCTTGCTCTTCTTTGCCCTATTGGCTTCGACTTTTCCCTTGCTCAAACCAAGCTTCTTGGGCTCCTTATCTAACACATTGTCCTATTCGATGGTAGACTTCTTCGAACATTCTACAACCTATGCGGACCATGATAGAAGAAGCAGTCCACTAGCTTCTTCTCGCTTTCAATCTCCTAGGCTTTGACACCCTTTGCACTCGAACCAAGTCTCACGGCTTTACTTTTTGGCTTTTTCTTATTAAAAAGCGTGAATTTATTTGGACACTTCATCAATATATATAGACTGTCATAAGAAAGCATTTGATCTTACCCTTCTTTTTGTTAGGTTTCTTCTTCCCAACTCATGGTTTTCAATTACCACCATCGTTTTCGTTGCCATTGCCATTTTCTTCCTCATGATTCCCTTCACATTCTCCCCTTTCCTCGAACTTGGAAAGCTCAAGATTTTCTTTCCTTAGACCAAACTTGACCATGGGCTCTGCTACCATCATGGCTTTTGACAACTCTTGGACACATCATTCCAATTTCTATCTGACCCACGGCTTTAACCTATTCTTAAAAGCAAGCAATATCTTTATCTCGATCACATCTAAAATTTAGAGCGTGAGTTCTGTGACAGCCCAAAATTGACCCTAATCGGGAAGTGGTTTCGGGACCACAAATGTAACACCCCAAACCCGAGACCATCGCCGGTGTCGGACCCGAGGGTTAACAAACTAAGTTCACATGTTTTTGCCCACCAATTTGACATTTCCAGTCAGGCTGGAAAACTGCGTCACTGTCGCCTTAAAAATCATATCTCGAGTTTCAAAACTCGGAAACTGGTTTCGCAAATTTTTCCTGAATTTAGACTCATATATCCATCCATGGATTTATTTCTAGGATTTTGGTCGGGCCAATTGGTACAGTTTATTAGTTAAAGTTACCCCTGTTACAGGGATCGACTGCTCTGACCTTCGCGCGGTATAACTTGAATATCTCTCTGTACAGGGCTTTAATGCTGGTGTCGTTTGTTTCTAATGAAACTAGACTCAAAATGGAATCTGTACATATAAGGTATATCTCCTAATTCTTTTGGATAATTTATAGTGAATTTTTAAAGTTGCGACAGGGAACCCAGAAACCATTCTGGCCCTGTCTCACAATAGCTTTAATATCTCTTAACCTGTAACTCCTATGACCGTTTCGTTTCTTCCATATGAAAATAGACTCATCAAGGTTCATTTACATAGCTTATTCACTATCTAATTCCATTCCTATGAATTTTGGTGATTTTTCACATTCATGCCACTGCAGCTGGCAGCATCTGTTTTAAGATAGGACTTACCTATTTGGTGGTCTCCATGATTCAACTAGCCTTACCATACATAGGTTCATATATGATCATTTTAACCATGCCAATGGCTGATCATATGACCAACATTCCCATTTCAAGCCATAGCCACATCATGACACAAAATATATACATACAACCCACAATTAGTCTAAGTTCATGCTTCCCTTTTGAGCCATTTTCGCATGCGCCATACATACTTACATTACAACATATTTAACAAACAAGGGTAGTCCTATACATGCCATCTCAAGTTCAACCAAAATTTATACCAAAATGGAGGCTTGATAGTGTGGATGACTTGACTTCAACGATCCCAAATCCGATTGCCTCGGCGAAATCTAGAAAACTAAGAGCCAAAGCAACGGGTAAGCATTTTTATGCTTAGTAAGTCTCAAGGAATATAATGAACTATAATTTACAGCAATACATTCACATAGCCAAATGCATCATTTCATTAATACACATTCTTACTTCATACTTCATCATTATATAAGTTCGCAAAGCATCAATCAATTCAATAACTGAAATTCATTAGTCGATTGAGCGAATGTTGCTCAAACACGTCGACTTTCCAATGCACATATAACGTACCTTATCCTTTGGGCTTTCCGAGTGTACTAATTAAATTCATTTCGCAACCAACACTCACCTCCAGCCCAAGATTCTTGAATATAACCGGATTTAATCACGTGCACAAATGCCTTGGTCTTAGCCCGGATAGAATAACTCACACGAATGCCTTGGGCCTTAGCCCGATATAGCCACTAGCACAATTGCCTTGGTCTTAACCGGATATAATTTCCAGCATAGTTGTCTTGGGCTTAGCCGGATATCATTCAATTTCTCATGCACACATACATCAATAATCATTGGACATACATATTTCATTTTAGTTACTAAGGCTCAAACACAATTATAATCATTAGCATATTAGCCTTGGGACTTAGCCGGGTGGAATTCAAATACTCATACACACATAATCAATAATCATACACATCCATATTTCATCTCACATAATTCAAGTAAGGTCACTTCTTGAGGACTTACCTCGGATGTTGTCGAGCGGCTTTTTCGGCTATTCGATCACCTTTTCCTTCCCTTGTCCAATTGTGGCCCTCTTAGCTCTTGAGCTAATTCAAACAAATTCAATTTATTAAAACCTCATTGTGCTTGCTTATGGCGAATATGACAAGGATTTTAAATGGTCATATGGCCACTCTTTAGCTTGAATACACAATGGTCATGCACATTTTATACTACATCAAGCAATTCAATACAATTTATTTGAGCATCAAGGAAATGCTAAGGCCTTCAATAGGCTACCCAAGGCCGAATATTCATGTACATGTTGAGGTCAATTTTGCATAATACCTCACAAAAACAGCATGCAATCTACTAATTAATGCTTTGCACATTGTGGCCCAAAACTTATAATATAGCATCAAGCACTTATATGTGTGCTAGGCGAATTGTGCTTGCAATTTCACAAGCATTCTTCCACATTTTCTTCTTTAAATCAATATATTCATCACTTAGTTCATAACCAAACATAATGTGCAATCATATATATGCATATATGAGCATGGCGAATTTTCAAGGTGTCCATAGCCATCCAAAACACAAATTTTTAACTAACATGCAAGAAGCATGAATCATGCTCAAGAATGCATCATGGCGAATATGACAATCATGCTCCTTTTCAACTTTAATCATGATAAAACAAAGAAAACTCAAAATCTTACTCATGAATAGAAAATCCATCATTGCATGCATCATCATCAAGCTTCACACTTAGCATGCAATGGCTTTATCACCATAACAACTTTGCCCAAATACCATTTCCATGGCATAACAAAGATTTGAGCCATGGCTAACATGCACATCAAGTTAGTAACCAAGTCATGCATGAAACTCCAAACACAACCTCATACATACCTTAATCTTGGTACAAGTATGGCCAAATCTCCTTCTAGTTCTCTTCTAAACCAAAAATGGAGCAAAAATCTCTTTCTTCCTCCTTATGATTTTCGCCAAAAGATGAGAAAGGATGAACAAATTTTTGTTTTCTCTTCTTGGTTGCACGGCAATGGGGGGAATGCTACTCTCTCACACACATTTTTTTTTCATTCTTTTCTTACCCATGCTTATTTGTTTATGATTTCTCCCTAATGCCCAACAAAACATGTTTCATGACATGTTTAGCCCATATCACTTTGTCATGGCCGGCCATCACTTGTAAAAAAGGGAAATTTGACATGCAAGTCCATTATTTTGCATGCATGCTTTAATTAGTCATCACATATTTCCCTATCGTACTTTCAAAGTTCACTACTAAGTCCTTTCTTATAAATTAGCACCTAATTAATAAAAATCGAGACATGAAATATTTACGCATACCAATTCCACATACAATAAGCACGGAATATAACACTTAATTATTCTTGTGACTCGGTTTCGTGGTCCGAAACCACTCTCCGACTAGGGTCACATTCGGGTGTCACAACTCTCCCCACTCAAGAGATTTTCGTCCCAAAAGCTTACCATAAATAGGTTCGGATATCGCTCTCTCATAGAGTTCTCGGTCTCCCAAGTAGCTTCTTCTATCCCGTGCTTGAGCCATAACACTTTCACTAGCGGAACACGCTTGTTTCGCAACTCTTTCACTTCTCGTGATAGGATACGAATTGGTTCTTCCTCATAACTCATATTAGCTTGAATTTCAATTTCTGATGGACTAATCACGTGCGTTGGATCGGATCTATAACGTCGAAGCATCGACACGTGGAAGACATCGTGAACCTTTTGAGTTCGGGGCAAAATCAAACGATATGCCACTGGACCGACTCGCTCTGATATCTCATATGGCCCAATGAACCTCGGGCTCAACTTGCCCTTACGGCCGAACCTGAGTATCTTTTTCCAAGGCGATACCTTGAGAAACACTTTATCACCCACCTGATACTCGATATCCTTACGCTTCATATCCGCGTACGACTTCTGACGATCGAAGGCTATCTTCAAACTTTCACGGATTACTTTCACTTTCAGTTCAGCATCCCTAATCAAATCCACCCCGAAAATCTTGCTTTCACCAAGCTCAGTCCAAAACAATGGTGTACGGCATTTACGCCCGTACAAAGCCTCGTAAGGTGCCATCTTAATGCTCGATTGAAAGTGTTGTTGTGCGAATTCAATCAACGGCAAATACCGTTCCCATGAACCACTAAACTCGAGGACGCAACATCTTAACATATCCTCAAGTATTTGAATTACCCGCCGGATTGACCATCGGTTTGGGGTGAAAGCGGTCTGAAATGCAACTTGGTACCCAAAGCTTCTTGCAACTTTTTCCAAAACCGCGAGGTAAATCTCGGATCTCTATCCGACACGATAGAAATAGGCACCCCGTGTAATTTCACAATCTGAGAAACGTACAATTCCGCTAATTTGTCCATTGAAAAATCCGTACGTACGGGGACAAAGTGGGCCGACTTAGTCAATCGATCTACCACGACCCAAACCGCATCCTTCTTACTTGCGACAATGGCAGTCCGGATACAAAGTCCATTGTGACTCGATCCCATTTCCACTCGGGTATCGTGATTGGTGAAGTAATCTCAAGGCACTGATGTTCCGCTTTCACTTGTTGACATATTAAACATCTTGAAACAAAGTCGGAGATGTCTCGCTTCATACCATGCCACCAAAATCGACGTTTCAAATCATTGTACATCTTCGTACTCCCCGGGTGGATTGCCATTTGGCTACAATGGGCTTCATTCAGAATTATCGAAATGAGTTCCGAATTCCTTGGGACACACAGACGACTTTTGAACCACAAACAATCGTCATCGTCGATTTGAAACTCCGAGTCCTTGTTCGGAACACACGCAGCCCGTTTTGCAACCAACTCGTCGTCGACTTTCTGAGCTTCTCGAATTTGGTGTGTCAATAGTGGTTTGGCTTTCAATTCAGCCACTAACACACTGTCGGATCGGACAGACAAGTGCACATTCATCACTCGTAAAGTGAATAACGATTTACGACTCAAGGCATCCGCAACCACATTCGCCTTTCCGGTGATAATCAATGATCGTTCATAATCCTTTAACAGCTCAAGCCAACGTCTTTGTCGCAGATTTAAGTCTCTTTGGGTCATCAAATATTTGAGACTTTTGTGATCCGAGTATACATGGCACCTTTCACCAAATAAGTAATGTCGCCAAATCTTTAAGGCGAATACGATGGCGGCCAATTCGAGATCATGAGTCGGATAATTTTTCTCATGTGGCTTTAATTGCCTCGACGCATAGGCCACAACTCGACCTTCTTGCATTAATATAACTTAACCCAAGTAGAGAGGCGTCGCTATAGATAACAAACTCCTTGCGGACTCGGGTTGCACTAGAATTGGGGCTTCATCAAATAAGTTTTCGTTGATCGAAGCTTTTTGGCATTTCTCCGTCCATTCGAACTTAACATCCTTTTGGAGTAAGCCGTCATCGGCGTGGTATCGTTGAGAACCCTTTTACAAAACGTCGGTAATAACCTAAGAAGCCCCAAAAAGCTTGAACCTCGGTAATATTTCTGAGGCTTCCAATTTAGTATAGCTGAAATTTTATTCGGTCGACTCGAATACCGATCAGATACCACATGACCCAAGAAGCTAACCTCTCTTAACCGAACTCACACTTGTTGAACTTAGCATATAATTGCTTGTCCGTAAAATTTGCGGCACTAACCGCGGTGTTCAAGATGTTCGGTCTCATTTCTTGAATAGACCAAGATGTCATCAATGAACACGACTACGAATCGATCCAAATATGGTCTAAAGATTCGATTCATTAAATCCATAAATACCGCAGGGCATTAGTGAGCCCAAACGGCATCACCAGAACTCATAGTGACCATATCTCGCTCAAGGCGGTCTTGGGCACGTCTGAATCTCGGATTCGCAATTGATAGTAGCCCGATCTCAAATCTATTTTCGAGAACACCGAGGCTCCCTTCAGTTGATCGAACAAGTCATCAATACGTGGCAGCGGATATTTGTTCTTTATCGTCGCTTTGTTAAGGCGGCGATAGTCGATCACAATCGCATGGTTCCATCCTTCTTCTTCACGAACAACCGGCGCACCCCAAGGCGAAAAACTCGGCGAGCAAAACCTCTATCCACCAATTCTTGCAACCGATCTTTCAACTCCTTTAATTCCGTTGGTGCCATACGATACGGAGCTATCGAAATTGAGTGGTACCGGTACCAATTCGATACCAAATTCTATTTCCGAACAGGTGGTAAACCGGCAATTCTTGAGGAAAACATCCGGGTATTCACAAACCACGGGCACAGATTCGGGTTTCTTCTCTGATTCCTTGTCATCGAGTACGTACGCAAGGTACGCTTCGCACCCTTTTCTTACATATTTCTGGGCCAACATCGCTGATATTACAGCTGGCAACCCCTTTAAGTCCGTGGACTCAACCCAATTATTTCATTATTCGCGACTTCAAATCGATAGTCTTGCTCTTGCAATTTACAACCGCATCGTGCATGGTCAACCAATCCAAACCAAGAATAACATCGAACTCATCGAATGGCAAAAGCATTAAGTCCGCCGGAAAACAAGAACCTCGGAACACTAGGGGACTTTTCTTGCACACTTTGTTAACAAGCACGTAATGACCCAAGGGTTTGACACCGAATTACAAACTCGAGAGACTCAATGGGCAAAGTCTTCTTTGGATGCTAAGGTTTCACATATATATGAATGAGTAGAACCGAGGTCAATCAAAGCAATTACATTTGTATTGAAAAGAGTGAAAGTACCGGTAATAACATCGGAGAGGCAGATCCTCGGCGTGCGCGTATGGCATAAGTCCTAGCAGAGCACGAGCCTCGGATCTGATGGTAGCATCTCTAGATCCTCTCTGACCGCCACTGACATTGCCCATATTTCTAGGTGGTCTACCTCGAGCAGTGGTAGCACCCGGGTTTGCACTCTGACTTGCATTCTATTCATGCATCCTCGGGCAATCCTTCATAAAGTGGTCGGCCGATCCACACTTATAGCAGGAGCGATCACGAAACCAACAGCTCCCCGAATGCCATTTGCCACAATGTGGACACTCCGCCCTCTCTCGGCGATCATTTCCGCCATCGGCGATCGAGGTGACTCGTGTGGTCACAGGGGGTCGATCGCGTCCTCGTCTAGAAAAGCCCGAAACGCCTCTAGACCGGCTCGCATCATCTCGAAATCTCTTCGATGCTTGTTGAAGAGACTTTCCCGAGGACCTCTTCGAATTCTCCAATCCCCACATCAGCTTTTGTTTCTCCTTTCTAAGCTCTTGACTTTACAAGCTCGCTCAACAAGTACTACGAACTCTCGTATCTCGAGAATGCCAACAAACATCCTTATATCATCATTCAGCCCATCCTCGAGCGTTTACACATAATAGCTTCGGACGAAATGCATTCTCGCGCATCGGCTAAGCCTCACAAACTTTCGTTCGTAGTCGATAGCGGACATAGAACCTTGCTTAAGATCAAGGAATTCCCTCCGCTTTTGGTCGATGAATCTCTGACTAATATACTTTTTTCGGAACTCGGTTAGAAAGAATTCCCAAGTCACTTGTTCTCTAGGCACCACAGAAGTCAGAGTACTCCACCAATAGTAGGCGGACTCGCGTAGCAAGGAGATGGTACACTTTAAGCACTCATCGGTGTGCAGGATAGCTCATCAAGCACCGGATAGTGTTATCTAACCATAATTCAGCTCGCTTCGGCATCATCATCATCCGTAGCCTTAAATTCAGTGGCCCCATGTTTTGAATCCTATCGATTGGGGCTTACCTAACCTTATTTGGTCGATTCTACATCGGAGGTATTGTAGGTCTTGGGGTTGCATTAAATCGGGAATGGAGGTGGTGGAACAGCCGTGTTGGTTCGAATGTATTGATTAAACCATTCGTTCATCACACTATAAAAGGCTTGCCTAGCCTCGTCATTAGGATTACTGGCCATAGGTTGAGAGTCCGCCGGCGCTGTCCCTTGCGCGGGAGCAGGCGCCACACTCTCCACATCATCAGCTATCGCTCGGTTGGGATCGGGATCCATTGCTATAAACAAACATGAAGTCAAATTGTCAGAATTCATCACACTATCGATTCATCATTTAATGGCATGTATAGCTAGACCCCAAACACATCACGGTAGTCCTAGAATCGACTAAACCGTGGCTCTGATACCAATAAAATTGTAACACCCCAAACCCGAGACCATCGCCGGTGTCGGACCCGAGGGTTAACAAACTAAGTTCACATGTTTTTGCCCACCAATTTGACATTTCCAGTCAGGCTGGAAAACTGCGTCACTGTCGCCTTAAAATCATATCTCGAGTTTCAAAACTCGGAAACTGGTTTCGTAAATTTTCCTGAATTTAGACTCATATATCCATCCATAGATTTATTTCTAGGATTTTGGTCGGGCCAATTGGTACAGTTTATTAGTTAAAGTTACCCCTGTTACAGGGATCGACTGCTCTGACCTTCGCGCGGTATAACTTGAATATCTCTCTGTACAGGGCTTTAATGCTGGTGTAGTTTGTTTCTAATGAAACTAGACTCAAAATGGAATCTGTACATATAAGGTATATCTCCTAATTATTTTGGATAATTTATAGTGAATTTTAAAGTTGCGACAGGGAACCCAGAAACCATTCTGGCCCTGTCTCACAATAGCTTTAATATCTCTTAACCTGTAACTCCTATGACCGTTTCGTTTCTTCCATATGAAAATAGACTCATCAAGGTTCATTTACATAGCTTATTCACTATCTAATTCCATTCCTATGAATTTTGCTGATTTTTCACATTCATGCCACTGCAGCTGGAAGCATCTGTTTTAAGATAGGACTTACCTATTTGGTGGTCTCCATGATTCAACTAGCCTTACCATACATAGGTTCATATATGATCATTTTAACCATGCCAATGGCTGATCATATGACCAACATTCCCATTTCCAAGCCATAGCCACATCATGACACAAAATATATACATACAACCCACAATTAGTCTAAGTTCATGCTTCCCTTTTCGAGCCATTTTCGCACGGCCATACATACTTACATGACAACATATTTAACAAACAAGGGTAGTCCTATACATGCCATCTCAAGTTCAACCAAAAATTTATACCAAAATGGAGGCTTGATAGTGTGGATGACTTCGACTTCAACGATCCCAAATCCGATTGCCTCGAGCGAAATCTAGAAAACTAAGAGCCAAAGCAACGGGTAAGCATTTTTATGCTTAGTAAGTCTCAAGGAATATAATGAACTATAATTTACAGCAATACATTCACATAGCCAAATGCATCATTTCATTAATACACATTCTTACTTCATACTTCATCATTATATAAGTTCGCAAAGCATCAATCAATTCAATAACTGAAATTCATTAGTCGATTGAGCGAATGTTGCTCAAACACGTCGACTTTCCAATGCACATATAACGTACCTTATCCTTTGGGCTTTCCGAGTGTACTAATTAAATTCATTTCGCAACCAACACTCACCTCCAGCCCAAGATTCTTGAATATAACCGGATTTAATCACGTGCACAAATGCCTTGGTCTTAGCCGGATAGAATAACTTCATACGAATGCCTTGGGCCTTAGCCCGGATATAGCCACTAGCACAATTTCCTTGGTCTTAACCGGATATAATTTCAGCATAGTTGTCTTGGGCTTAGCCCGATATCATTCAATTTCTCATGCACACATACATCAATAATCATTGGACATACATATTTCATTTTCGTTACTAAGGCTCAAACACAATTATAATCATTAGCATATTCGCCTTGGGACTTAGCCCGGTGGAATTCAAATACTCATACACACATAATCAATAATCATACACATCCATATTTCATCTCACATAATTCAAGTAAGGTCACTTCTTGAGGACTTACCTCGGATGTTGTCGAACGGCTTTTTCGGCTATTCGATCACCTTTTCCTTCCCTTGTCCAATTGTGGCCCTCTTAGCTCTTGAGCTAATTCAAACAAATTCAATTTATTAAAACCTCATTGTGCTTGCTTATGGCGAATATGACAAGGATTTTAAATGGTCATATGGCCACTCTTTAGCTTGAATACACAATGGTCATGCACATTTTATACTACATCAAGCAATTCAATACAATTTATTTGAGCATCAAGGAAATGCTAAGGCCTTCAATAGGCTACCCAAGGCGAATATTCATGTACATGTTGAGGTCAATTTTGCACTTAATACCTCACAAAACAGCATGCAATCTACTAATTAATGCTTTGCACATTGTGGCCCAAAACTTATAATATAGCATCAAGCACTTATATGTGTGCTAGGCGAATTGTGCTTGCAATTTCACAAGCATTCTTCCACATTTTCTTCTTTAAATCAATATATTCATCACTTAGTTCATAACCAAACATAATGTGCAATCATATATATGCATATATGAGCATGGCCGAATTTTCAAGGTGTCCATAGCCATCCAAAACACAAATTTTAACTAACATGCAAGAAGCATGAATCATGCTCAAGAATGCATCATGGCGAATATGACAATCATGCTCCTTTTCAACTTTAATCATGATAAAACAAAGAGAAAACTCAAAATCTTACTCATGAATAGAAAATCCATCATTGCATGCATCATCATCAAGCTTCACACTTAGCATGCAATGGCTTTATCACCATAACAACTTTGCCCAAATACCATTTCCATGGCATAACAAAGATTTGAGCCATGGCTAACATGCACATCAAGTTAGTAACCAAGTCATGCATGAAACTCCAAACACAACCTCATACATACCTTAATCTTGGTACAAGTATGGCCAAATCTCCTTCTAGTTCTCTTCTAAACCAAAAAATGGAGCAAAAATCTCTTTCTTCCTCCTTATGATTTTCGGCCAAAAGATGAGAAAGGATGAACAAATTTTTTGTTTTCTCTTCTTGGTTGCACGGCAATGGGGAATGCTACTCTCTCACACATTTTTTTTCATTCTTTTCTTACCCATGCTTATTTGTTTATGATTTCTCCTAATGCCCAACAAAACATGTTTCATGACATGTTTAGCCCATATCACTTTGTCATGGCCGGCCATCACTTGTAAAAAAGGGAAATTTGACATGCAAGTCCATTATTTTGCATGCATGCTTTAATTAGTCATCACATATTTCCCTATCGTACTTTCAAAGTTCACTACTAAGTCCTTTCTTATAAATTAGCACCTAATTAATAAAAATCGAGACATGAAATATTTACGCATACCAATTCCACATACAATAAGCACGGAATATAACACTTAATTATTCTTGTGACTCGGTTTCGTGGTCCCGAAACCACTCTCCGACTAGGGTCACATTCGGGGTGTCACAACAAAACCGAGGCATAAAATAATTTAATATTCATTTTGATGCCTATGATATGTGTTAATTTGTGTGTGACATTTTTGATGATTTGATTTAGGGTCATAAATGTGAATTTCACTAAAAAGGACCTAGTAGTGAACTTTGAAAGTGGGATAGGGAAATGTGTGATGACTAATTAAAGCATGCATGCAAAACAATGGTCTTGCATGTCAAATACCCCTTTATAAGTGGTGGCGGCCATGACAAGGAGGATGGGCAAAACATGTCATAGACATGTTTTGTTGGTGCAATATGGGAGGAAAAATTAAACTAAGGTGAGGAATAAAGAATTGAAAAAAAAGGGAGAGAAGGTGTAATCCCCCATTGCCGTGAGTTGAAGGAAAAGAAAGAAAAAAAATTTGTTCATCCTTTCTTTGAGCCAAAACTAGGAAGAAAATACAAAGAAGAAAAAGAAATGTGTGTGTTCATCCTTGAACATCTTTTGGCCGAAAATTGAAGGAAAAAGGGAAGAAGGGAGTGAAGCATTCGGCTATCCTAGTTCACTATTAAGGTAAGTTTGATGTTTTGCCATGAGATTCATGTATATTTTAGTAGTTAGCTTGAGTTCTAACTAGCCATGGTTCAAATCCTTACTATGTCATGGAGATGATATTCGGCTAAGGTGAGATTGTGTTGATATCATTTGCATGCTAAAAGTGAAGCTTTGCAATGGTGCATGTGATGGTGGATTAATGATTATTGAATATTCTTTTTAGCAATTTTGAGTGATAGTTTGATAGATACTATGAGGTTAAACTTCATGACATTGTAAGCTTGTAAGTTGGATGATGAAATTCATGCTTTGTGAAGGTAAATGGTGTAGAAGGAGCATTCGGCCATAATGAAGATATATGAGATAGTCATAATCAGCCTTATGATTCGGCTCTTGCATGTATATATATATATATGTTTGCACATGATGTATTGGTATGACATATATACTATCTCAAGGCATATAATTACATATGATGGTGTTTCGGTTATGAAGTAAATGATTGATGCGTATTGAGTTACAATATGCAATGCGTTAGTTAGTAAAATGTATGCTGTTTTTGTGTGGTATTAAGTGTATAATTGGCCTCAACATGGACATGCATATTCGGCCACATGAGGGGAATTGGTGTGCATGCATTCGGTTAGAGGCAAGCATATTGATGCCTATTCTTGGCTTAGAAAATTCGGCTAAGAGGAATATTAACTAATGTGTTGAGTTCGATTCATGATTTCGTACATATGTGACTTTGATGCCTAATGAGTATATATATTGGCTAAGTACCTTGAATTCCTCTTTCGATGCTCAAATGATTAAATCAATTTATTTGTTAAATTAAGCTCAAGAGCAAAGGAAGCTAAATCCGATAAAGGGAAGGAAAAGGTAGTCGAGTAGCCGTCGAAATCGCTCGACCACGTCCAAGTAAGTCTTGAGTAATGACCCTACTTGAATTATATTGAAATGATTTGTCATATTATGGCGGACAACCGAATGTGCGTAGGGACTAAGTTATAAAGTTAATTGAAATCATGCTCTTTGTGTGTGGCTATTGAGCCGAAATTGGAAAGGTTTGATAAATATTTTGTGTTTGAGCCTTAGTAACGAAAATGAAATAAGGATGTGTCGTGATTATTGATATATGTATACATGAGCATTTGAATGATACCGGGCTAAGTCCCAAGGCATTTATGCTAGTGAATATATCCGGCTAAGTCCGAAGGCATTTATGCTAGTGATTATATCCGGGCTAAGACCAAAGGCATTCGTCGAAGTTGTCATATCCGGGCTAAGACCAAGGCATTGGTGCAAGATACCAAATCCGGGTTAAGACCCGAAGGCAATTGTGCTTGTGGTTATATCCGGCTAAATTTCGAAGAAGCTCGGTTTGAAGGTGAGCGTTTTGGTGCGGTAATAAATTCAATTAATACGCTCGAAAAAAACCCATATGATAAGGTATGTTTACATGTGCATCGGAAAAGTCGATTCGTTTGAAATAGTGTTCGTTCGATCGACTAACGAACTTTCGGCTCTTAGATAGGTTGATACCTTGTGTGTGTATATGATTATGACAATGTGTATTACTAAAGTGATTCATTTAGCTATGTGAATGTAATACTTTAGTCAAAGCTGATTTCATTACTTGAGACTTACTAAGCATTAAAATGCTTACCCCGTTGCTTGGGCTCTTTGTTTTATAGATTTTGCTCGTTAGCTATCGGATTCGGGATCATTGAAGTCGAAGTCATCCACACTATCAAAGCCCCCTTTTTGGTACAAATTTTGGTTGAACTTTGAAATGGCATGTATAGGACTACCCTTTTGTTGTAGGTCATGTACCTTTTGGTTTTGTGTAAACTTAGATAGCCATGCGAAAATGGCTTATATATATTTTTAGCATAGTACTATAATCGTTTGTATGTTGATCATTATGAGGTATGGAATTGTTTTGAAACGATTAGCCATTGGAATGGTTAATCATGATTACACTTTGTGCTATGTATGCAAAAAGGGCCAATTGAATCATGGAAATTATGAAGTAGGTAAAGTCTACCTTAAAGGCAGATGCTGTCAGCAGCAGTGGTGTGGATGTGAAAAATCATGAAAAATAGAAGGAATGGAATGAATTAGTGAATAAATTATGTAAATGAACCTTGATGAATCTACTTTCATATGGAAGAAACGAAACGGTCATATGAGTTGTATGTTAAGAGATATTTAGGTTTTCGTGAGACAGGGCCAGAACGGTTTCTGGACCCCCTGTTCCGACTTTGGAAATTCATTGTAATTTAACCAGGGATAATTAGGAGTAATTCCATATATGTATAGATTCCTCTTTGAGTCTGGTTTCTATAGAAACAAACGGCATCAGTATTGAATCCCTGTACAGAGAGATATTCAAGTTGTAACGCGCAAAGGTCAGTGTAGTCGACCCTTGTCACATGGAAGACTTTAACTAATAAACTGTACTAATTGGCCCGACCAAAAATTCTAGAAAAAAATATGTAGATGGGAATTTGAGTCTAATTTCAGGGAAAAATTACAAAACTGATTTTCAAGCTTTGAAACTGAAGATATGATTTTTAAAGCGACAGTGACGCAGTAACCAGCTTGTCTGGAAATTTTTAAATGGACTGTGAAAATGATTAAGTCAAGTTTGTGTGCACCTTGTGTTCGACTCACATGAACGGACTCAGTGCACGGGTGTTACAATTTTATTGGTATCAGGGCTACGGTTTAGTCGATTCTAGGACTACCGTAATGCGTTTGGGTCTAGCTATACATGCCATTTTATGTGATTATTTGATAGTGTGGTGATTTCTGACGTTTGAATTTGTGTTTATTTATAGTAATGGATCCCGATCCTAACCGGGCGATAGCTGATGATGTGGAGAGTGTGGCGCCTGCTCCCGCACAAGGGACAGCGCTGGTGGACTCTCAACCTGTTGCTAGCAATCCGAATGATGAGGCTAGGCAAGCTTTCTATAAGGTGAGGAATGATTGGTTCAACCAATACATTCGAACTAACACGGCTGTTCCACAACCTCCGGCTAATACAATCCCTGCACCTACAATGCCTCTGGTAACTAACCAAATAAGGTCGAATAAGCCCCTAGTTGACAGAATCCGAAAACATGGGGCTACTGAATTTAAAGCTACGGATAGCGACGATGCCGAGCAAGCTAAATTTTGGTTGGACAACACTATCCGGGTACTCGACGAGCTATCTTGTACACCTGATGAATGCCTAAAGTGTACTATCTCCCCGCTACGTGATTACGCCTACTATTGGTGGAGCACTCGACTTCACAGTGCATCGAGAGCAAGTAACTTGGGAGTTTTTCCAAACCGAGTTTGGAAAAAGTATATCACCGAGATTTGTTGATCAAAAGCGGAAGGAATTTCTTGAGCTTAAGCAAGGTTCTATGTCGCCATCGATTCGAGCGAAAATTTGTTAGACTTAGTAGATACGCCGGAATGTATTTCGTCCGAGGCTACCATGTGTAAACTCTTCGAGGATGGGCTGAATGAAGATATAAAATGTTCGTTGGCATTCTTGAAATACGAGAGTTTGTAGTACTTGTCGAGCGAGCTTGTAAAGTCAAGAGCTTAGAAAAGAAAAACAAAAGTTGATGTGGGAATCGGAGAGTTTCGTAAAAGATCCTCGGAAAGTCTCTTCTACAGCAAAGAAAGAAATTTCGTGATGATGTGAGCCGGTCTAGAGGCACTTCAGGCCTTTTTAGACGAGATCGTGATCGACCCCAGGGGGTACACGAGGCACTTGATCGCCGGTGTTGGGAATGAACGTCGAGACGAACGGAGTGTCGACATTGTGGCAAATGGCATTCGGAAGTTGTAGATTCTGTGACCGCTCTGTTACAAGTGCGGATCGCTTGACCACTTCATTAAAGATTGCCCGAGGTTGTCTCAATGAATGTAGATCGAGTGGGAAACCGGGTGCTACCATCGCCGAGGGAGACCATCTAGAAATATGGGCAATGCTAGTGGTGGTCAGAGAGGATCTAGAGATGCTACGACCAGATCTGAGGCTCGCGCTCCTGCTAGGGCTTATGCTATACGCGCACATGAGGATGCTTCCTCGCCAGATGTTATTACCGGTACTTTCACTCTCTTTGATACTAATGTGTTTGCTTTGATTGACCCTGGTTCCACTCATTCTTATATATGCAAAACCTTAGCATCCAGTAAGACTTTACCTATTGAGTCTACTGATTTCGTAATTCGGGTGTCAAATCCCTTGGGTCGTTACGTGCTTGTCGACAAAGTGTGCAAGAAATGCCCCCTAGTAATTCGAGGTTCCTGTTTTCTGGCGGACTTGATGCTTTTGCCGTTCGATGAATTTGATGTTATTCTTGGTTTGGATTGGTTGACCGTGCATGATGCGGTTGTGAATTGCAAAAGCAAGACTATTGATTTGAGGTGCGCAAATAACGAAATGATCCGAGTTGAGTCTACAGACTTGAAGGGGTTGCCAGCTGTAATATCATCAATTTTGGCCCAGAAATATGTAAGAAAAGGGTGCGAAGCATACCTTGCATATGTACTTGATGATAAGGAGTTAGAAATAAAACCGAATCTGTCTTGGTGGTTTGTGAATACCGGATGTTTTTCCCAAGAATTACCGGGTTTGCCACTGTTCGGAGATAGAGTTTGGTATTGAGCTTGTACCGGACCACACCGATTTCGATAGATCCGTGTCGTATGGCACCAACGGAATTAAAGGAGTTGAAAGCTCGGTTGCAAGAGTTGGTGGATAGAGGTTTTGCTCGCCCGAGTTTTTCACCTTGGGGTGCACCGGTGTTGTTTGTGAAAAGAAGGACGGAACCATGAGGTTGTGCATCGACTATCGTCGACAACAAAGTGACAATAAAGAACAAATATCCGTTATCACAGATCGATGATTTGTTCGATCAACTGAAGGAGCCTCGGTGTTCTCAAAATAGATTTGAGATCGGGCTATTATCGATTCTTGAATTCGAGATTCGACATACCAAAACCGCCTTCAAAACGAGATATGGTCACTACGAGTTCTTAGTGATGCCGTTTGGGCTCACTAATGCCCTACGCAGTATTTATGGATTTGATGAATCGGATCTTCGAACCGTATTTGGATCGGTTCGTAGTTGTGTTCATTGACGACATCTTGGTCTATTCAAGAGATGAGACCGAACATGCGAGCACCGAGATTAGTGTTGCAAATTTTATGGGATAAGCGGTTATATGCTAAGTTCGGCAAGTGTGAGTTCGGTTAAGAGAGGTTAGCTTCTTGGGTCATGTGGTATCTGCATCGATTATTCGAGTCGACCCGAGTAAAATTTCAGCCATACTTAACTGGAAGCCCCCGAGAAATATTACTGAGGTTCGGAGCTTTTTGGGACTTGCCGGTTACTACCGACGGTTTGTAAAAGGATTCTCGATGATAGCCACACCCATGACGAAACTGCTTCAGAAAATGTCAAGTTCGAATGGATGGAAAAGTGTCAGAAAAGTTTCGATCAATTGAAAACTCATTTGACAGAAGCTCCAATATTAGTGCAGCCCGAATCTGGCAAAGAGTTTGTCATCTATAGTGACGCCTCCCTACTTGGGTTGGGTTGCGTATTGATGCAAGAAGGTCGAGTTGTGGCCTATGCGTCGAGACAATTAAAGCCACATGAGAAAAATTATCCGACCCATGATCTCGAATTGGCCGCCATCGTATTCGCCTTAAAGATATGGCGACATTACTTATTTGGTGAGAAGTGCCATGTGTATTCGGATCACAAAAGTCTCAAATATTTGATGACTCAAAGAGACTTAAATCTGCGACAAAGACGTTGGCTCGAGTTGTTAAAAGATTATGAGCTTGTCATTGATTATCACCTGGGAAAGGCTAATATGGTTAAGGACGCCTTAAGCCGGAAATCACTGTTTGCTTTACGAGCGATGAATGTACACTTGTCTATTTTACCCGACAATGTGTTAGTAGCCGAATTAAAGGCCAGACCATCATTGATTCATCAAATTCGTGAAGCTCAGAAAGTCGACGATAAGTTGGTTGCAAGACGGGCTGAATGTGTTCCAAATGTGGAATCAGAGTTTCAAGTTGATGATGACGATTGTTTGAGGTTTAGAAATCGTTTGTGTATTCCAAGAAATTCAGAACTTATTTCGATAATTCTAAACGAAGCCCATTGTAGCCGAATGGTAATCCACCCGGGAAGTATGAAGATGTATAACGATTTGAAACGTCGATTTTGGTGGCATGGTATGAAACGAGACATCTCCGACTTTGTTTCGAGATGTTTAATATGCCAACAAGTGAAAGCGGAACATCAAGTGCCTTCAGGATTACTTCAGCCGATTACGATACCCGAGTGGAAATGGGATCGAGTCACAATGGACTTTGTGTCCGGACTGCCATTATCAGCAAGTAAAAGGATGCGATTTGGGTTGTTGTTGATAGATCGACTAAGTCGGCTCACTTTATCCCGTCGCACGCACGGACTCTTCATTGGATAAACTTGCTGAATTGTATGTTTCTCGATTGTGAGATTACACGGGTACCTATTTCTATTGTATCGGATAGAGATCCGAGATTCACCTCGCGATTTTGGAAGAAATTGCAAGAAGCCTTGGGCACCAAGTTGCATTTAGCACCGCTTTTCACCCCCAAACCGATGGTCAATCTGGTGGATAATTCGGATACTTGAGGATATGTTGAGATGTTGCATCCTCGAGTTCGATGGTTCATGGGAGCGGTATTTACCTTTGATTGAATTCGCACAACAATAGTTTTCAATCAAGTATTAAGATGGCACCTTACGAGGCTTTGTACGGTCGTAAATGCCGTACACCATTGTTTTGGACCGAGCTCGGTGAAAGTAAAATTTTCGGAGTTGATTTGATTAAAGATGCTGAACAGAAAGTAAAAGTAATCCGTGAAAATCTAAAGATAGCCTCCGATCGTCAAAAGTCGTACGCGGATCTGAAACGAAAAGACATTGAGTATCAGGTGGGAGATAAAGTGTTTCTTAAAGTTTCACCTTGGAAAAAGATACTCAGAATTTGGCGTAAGGGCAAATTGAGTCTGAGGTTCATCGGGCCATATGAGATATCCGAACGAGTCGGTCCAGTTGCGTATCGTTTGATTTTGCCCCCTGAACTTGAAAGGATTCACGATGTCTTTCATGTTTCGATCCTTCGACGCTATAGATCTGATCCGTCGCACGTAATTAGTCCATCAGAGGTTAAAATTCAAGCCGATATGAGTTATGAAGAAGAACCGATTCGTATCCTAACTCGTGAAGTGAAGGAGTTGCGAAACAAAAGGGTTCCGTTAGTAAAAGTGTTATGGCTCAAACACGGGATGGAGGAAGCTACTTGGGAAACCGAGAACTCTATGAAAGAGCGTTACGAACCTATTTATCGGTAAGATTTTCGGGACGAAAATTTCTTAAGTGGGAAGAGTTGTGACACCCAAAATTGACCCTAGTCGGAAGTGGTTTCGGGACAACAAAACCGAGGCATAAAATAATTTAATATTCATTTTGATGCCTATGATATGTGTTAATTTGTGTGTGACATTTTTGATGATTTGATTTAGGGTCATAAATGTGAATTTCACTAAAAAGGACCTAGTAGTGAACTTTGAAAGTAGGATAGGGAAATGTGTGATGACTAATTAAAGCATGCATGCAAAACAATGGTCTTGCATGTCAAATACCCCCCTTTTATAAGTTGTGGCAGGCCATGACAAGGGAGGATGGGCAAAACATGTCATAGACATGTTTTGTTGGTGCAATATGGGAGGAAATATTAAACTAAGGTGAGGAATAAAGAATCGAAAAAAAAAAAGGGAGAGAAGGTGTAATCCCCCCCATTGCCGTGAGTTGAAGGAAAAGAAAGAAAAAAAATTTGTTCATCCTTTCTTTGAGCCAAAACTAGGAAGAAAATACAAAGAAGAAAAAGAAATGTGTGTGTTCATCCTTGAACATCTTTTGGCCAAAAATTGAAGGAAAAAGGGAAGAAGGGAGTGAAGCATTCGGCTATCCTAGGTCACTATTAAGGTAAGTTTGATGTTTTGCCATGAGATTCATGTATATTTTAGTAGTTAGCTTGAGTTCTAACTAGCCATGGTTCAAATCCTTACTATGTCATGGAGATGATATTCGGCTAAGGTGAGATTGTGTTGATATCATTTGCATGCTAAAAGTGAAGCTTTGCAATGGTGCATGTGATGGTGGATTAATGATTATTGAATATTCTTTTTAGCGCTTTTGAGTGAGAGTTTGATAGATACTATGAGGTTAAACTTCATGACATTGTAAGCTTGTAAGTTGGATGATGAAATTCATGCTTTGTGAAGGTAAATGGTGTAGAAGGAGCATTCGGCCATAATGAAGATATATGAGATAGTCATAATCAGCCTTATGATTCGGCTCTTGCATGTATATATATATATGTTTGCACATGATGTATTGGTATGACATATATACTATCTCAAGGCATATAATTACATATGATGGTGTTTCGGTTATGAAGTAAATGATTGATGCGTATTGAGTTACAATATGGAATGCGTTAGTTAGTAAAATGTATGCTGTTTTTGTGTGGTATTAAGTGTATAATTGGCCTCAACATTGACATGCATATTCGGCCACATGAGGGGAATTGGTGTGCATGCATTCGATTAGAGACAAGCATATTGATGCCTATTCTTGGCTTAGAAAATTCGGCTAAGAGGAATATTAACTAATGTGTTGAGTTCGATTCATGATTTCGTACATATGTGACTTTGATGCCTAATGAGTATATATATTGGCTAAGTACCTTGAATTCCTCTTCGATGCTCAAATGATTAAATCAATTTATTTGTTAAATTAAGCTCAAGAGCAAAGGGAGCTAAATCCGATAAAGGGAAGGAAAAGGTAGTCGAGTAGTCATTCGAAATCGCTCGACCACGTCCAAGTAAGTCTTGAGTAATGACCCTACTTGAATTATATTGAAATGATTTGTCATATTATGGCGGACAATGAATGTGCGTAGGGACTAAGTTATAAAGTTAATTGAAATCATGCTCTTTGTGTGTGGCTATTGAGCCGAAATTAGAAAGGTTTGATAAATATTTTGTGTTTGAGCCTTAGTAACGAAAATGAAATATGGATGTGTCATGATTATTGATATATGTATACATGAGCATTTGAATGATACCCGGCTAAGTCCCAAGGCATTTATGCTAGTGAATATATCTGGCTAAGTCCCAAGGCATTTATGCTAGTGATTATATCCGGACTAAGACCAAGGCATTCGTGCGAAGTTGTCATATCCGGCTAAGACCAAGGCATTTGTGCAAGATACCAAATCCGGGTTAAGACCAAGGCAATTGTGCTTGTGGTTAAATCCGCTAAATTCAAGAAGCTCGGTTTGAAGGTGAGCGTTTTGGTGCGGTAATAAATTCAATTAATACGCTCGAAAAAACCCATATGATAAGGTATGTTTACATGTGCATCGGAAAAGTCGATTCGTTTGAAATAGTGTTCGCTCGATCGACTAACGAACTTCCGCTCTTAGATAGGTTGATACCTTGTGTGTGTATATGATTATGAGAATGTGTATTACTAAAGTGATTCATTTAGCTATGTGAATGTAATACTTTAGTCAAAGCTGATTTCATTACTTGAGACTTACTAAGCATTAAAATGCTTACCCCGTTGCTTGGGCTCTTTGTTTTATAGATTTTGCTCGTTAGCTATCGGATTCGGGATCATTGAAGTCGAAGTCATCCACACTATCAAAGCCCCCTTTTTGGTACAAATTTTGGTTGAACTTTGAAATGGCATGTATAGGACTACCCTTTTGTTGTAGGTCATGTACCTTTCGGTTTTGTGTAAACTTAGATAGCCATGCGAAAATGGCTTATATATGTTTTTAGCATAGTACTATAATCGTTTGTATGTTGATCATTATGAGGTATGGAATTGTTTTGAAACGATTAGCCATTGGAATGGTTAATCATGATGACACTTTGTGCTATGTATGCAAAAAGGCCAATTGAATCATGGAAATTATGAAATAGGTAAAGTCTACCTTAAAGGCGAATCTGTCAGCAGCAGTGGTGTGGATGTGAAAAATCACTAAAAATAGCAGGAATGGAATGAATTAGTGAATAAATTATGTAAATTAACCTTGATGAATCTACTTTCATATGGAAGAAACGAAACGGTCATATGAGTTGTATGTTAAGAGATATTTAGGTTTTCGTGAGACAGGGCCAGAACGGTTTCTGGACCCCTGTTCCGACTTTGGAAATTCATTGTAATTTAACCAGGATAATTAGGAGTAATTCCATATATGTATAGATTCCTCTTTGAGTCTAGTTTCTATAGAAACAAACGGCATCAGTATTGAATCCCTGTACAGAGAGATATTCAAGTTGTAACGCGCGAAGGTCAGTGTAGTCGACCCTTGTCACATGGAAGACTTTAACTAATAAACTGTACTAATTGGCCCGACCAAAAATTCTAGAAAAAAATATGTAGATGGGAATTTGAGTCTGATTTCAGGGAAAATTACGAAACTGATTTTCAAGCTTTGAAACTGAAGATATGATTTTTAAAGCGGCAATGACGCAATAACCAACTTTTGTCCGGAAATTTTTAAATGGACTGTGAAAATGATTAAGTCAAGTTTGTGTGCACCTTGTGTTCGACTCCGGTAACAGACTCGGGTACGGGGTGTTACAAGTTCCTTGAACTCTCAAACATACTCCCCCGCTATGCCTTGTTGTGTAAGCCATTGAAACTTTTCCCGAGCTTCGTCCTTGACAATTTCTAAATAAAACTGCCCCTTCAACTCATGTTGGAACCCTTCCCATGTAATGTCCATTTTTGGTCAAATCAGAAGAGTGGTTTTGGGACCAAAAATTTTAAGTCAAAATATTTATTTTATTATTATTTTAATTTCTACAGTATGATCTTATGTTGGTTTGAAAATTTCGTTAAGAAATTTTATTATTTGATTGGTCAATTTGATAAAAGGACTAAATCGCGTAAAGCATAAAACTTGAGTTCTAATAGCTAAAGGTGTCTAATAGCTATATAACCTTAAATTTAAGGTCCTTAAGTCATAATTAGACCATTTTAATTGTGAGTGGACATATATGGATATATTATTAAGTGTTTTAAAGGTTATTAATCAAGGTTATATGTGTAAATTAGTAATTAACTTAAAATAAATAAAACAAAACAAAAATTAGTCTTCATATCATCTTCCATAACCGAATATTAGCGCTAGAAAACACCATTGTTGTGTTCTTCATTCAGCCAATCTTGTATGGCTAATTAAAGTACGGTTTTTGTCTCGTTTTTAATAATTTCTATATTTTTGAGATCGTTGCAACTAGGTCTAGCTAGCCCGGGGACTATTTTGCAAAGCTATTAAAGATTTTAGATGTTTCCTTTGATGAATGAGCATGTGTTTTGAAGTTTCTTGATAGATTCTGAATGCTTGTTGATAGATATACAAGTTTTTTTAAGTGATTTTTGAGAAAAATGCAAAAATAAGGATTAAATTGAGAAATGTTGAAACTTTATAGTTAAAATGTGAAATAAATGAAAAATATGGGCTGCTAGGGGTATAATAGTAATTCAGCTAGCATGGGTTAATATTGAATTTCATTAATGTGTGATTTTATGAAATAAGGACTAAATTGTGAAAAATGTTTAATATCAGGGGCAAAAGTGTAAATATGCTTTAAAGTGTGTTTTGCACTAAATTGAATAGAGAGATAATTAAATTAGTTGAATTTGATATTATATAGATCAAGAAAAGTGAAATTTGGAATTAGATCGAGGGAAAAACAAAGTTTCGGATTAATCGATCTATTTTATCGTTTTTGAATTCGAGGTAAGTTCGTATATTATAAGTTTTGATACAGATGTATTTCATATGCTTTGATATTGCATAAATTGTGTATATGAGACTATGGACATGATCGATAGTGATTTGATGACGATTCAACATTTGAAATCCCAGCTGAACGTTAGGAATAGTTTAGGATACTAGTGACATGTCATTAGAGGATACACTGAATTGGCTTCGGGTCATGATATTAGCACTTCAAGTGCTACTTATACCGATCTGGCTTCTGGCCATGAATATCAATTTTAATGGCCTAATTTTGGGCTTAGTAGGAACAGGGGTTTCGAGACCACAAATCCGACATAAGAAAATTTTATTTTTATTATATCTTTATGGTCTACGGTTTCACGAAATTATTTTGTGAAAATTTCTTTGAAAATTTTGACGTTTGGGCACTTAATTTAGTCAAAAAGACTAAATCGTAAAAAGTGAAAAAGTTGAGTTCTACATGCTAGAGGTGTCCAATTGTTATGAAATTTTAAATTGGAGGTCCTTATATGGTAATTAAACCATTGGTTAATTTGTTGGACAAAAATGGACATGAAATAGGAGAAATAGAATATTTTTAAGTTAGAGGCATTTTGGTCACTTAGTAATTAAAATGAATTAAAAAAAATTAAAAGCCAGTTTTTGTCCATCTTCAAGCTATGGCTGAAACTTGCATAGAGAAACCATGGCTAGGGTCTTTCAAGCTTCCAAGCTCGATTGTAAGTCTGTTCTTGCCCCGTATTTAATGATTTTTACGTTTCTGAAATCCTCGTAACAAGATCTAGCTATTTCCACCATTTATTTGAGCTAAGGTTGATGTTTAAAAATTTACCCATGTGCTACATAAGTGTATTTTGATGTTTAAGGGATGAATATGAATGTTTGTTGTGTATTAAACAACTTTTACTAAGTAGCTTTCGGTGAAAACGCTAAAAAGGACTAATTTGTAAAAGTTATAAAATTTGTCATAAAAGTGTGATTTAGTGGAAATTGTGGGCTGCTATAGTTATGAAAATGATTTGGCTAGGCCTAAAGTACAAAGAAATTGAATAAATTTCATTTTACGAGCTTAGAGGTAAAAATGTAAATATGACAAAGTTTAGGGGCAAAATGTAATTTTTCCATAATATGATTTTTGGGTCACAATGAATAATGTAACTAATTAGTAAGATAAATGTGATATTATAGATCAAGAAAAATGTGATCCGCGTCTTGACCGAGGGAAGAATAAAGTTTTCGACGAATAGGCTCATTTATCATCATTTTGTACCGAGGAAAGTACATGTGTAAATAATGTGACAATATAGTATGTTTTGATGTGTTAATATTATGTGGAAAATATTTTATTATTGTTATGTATTTTATGCCTAATGATGGTGTCGTAAATACGAATGATATTACAGTTGTTATCCAAGGCATCACGAGCAAGTGTAATGGAGACGTTATGTACACGTGAGAAAGAATCCCGTTTCAACCTTAAGAATTGTTTAGGATACAAGTGAAATTTCACTAGGAATTTAGAAATCTGAACTCATTGAGTTGGTCTGGGTTCATGATATATATGTGGCATCTGAACTCATTGAGTTGGTCTGAGTTCATGATGGATGCGATACATGTAATTGGGCTCCAGGCACTAGTCTTGTACGTGTTTTACCGATGGCTAGGTAGTCCTGAGTGTGTCAGGTACTTGACAGCTTGTGTGAATAGCCCATGTAGTTACACCTTGACCGATAGCTTAGGTAAGCAGGCCCGTGAGTAGCTCCATTTCGAGCGTTACATGTTATGAGGTAGCTTTGGCTACATATATAAATGTGGCACTTATGAGTAATTTTTCCGTGTATCCAATAATATTTCGAGTGTTCAACGGGTAATGCAATGGATGAGGTGATGAAAGTCCCAAAGAGGGCATGTTAAAGAAGGTATGATCATATGATATACTATAAGTAAGTACAGGTATGTATGCTAAACTCATGAGCAATGCCTTGATAAAGGATGAATTGTGATGAGAAACTATATATATATATATATATATGAACATTTGATAAATAAGTCAAAATGCTTGAATGATGAATAAGCTTATGGTTATTGAGTTTTTGAAATGTCGAGACCTCGGTGAGCTAATATGTATGAATTATGATTATGAATTTTGTTGTAATATCATGCTAACTTACATTTTGTAATTGAAAATGGAATCCATGAAATGGTGAGTTCATGATTAGTTGAAAATCAACTTATGATAGTTATCATTATATTGTACTAAAATAGTTTTGGGATAGCAGCAATAGTCCGACTTTGAAAATCCACCAAAAATTGTGGAAATAGAATTAGAGACTAAATAAAATATGAAATTAAAGATTATTGAGTCTAGTCTTACATAGAATAAACTTTGTAAGCGAAAGAATTTCATATTATGAGATATTTGAATTTTAGTAAGACAAGGTCAGAATGATTTCGGATTCCCCTATTCTGAATTTGGAAAATCACTAAAATTGTACAAAAATAATTATGGTTTATAATTTATATGACTAAATTATTAATGAGTATACTTTCAAGATAAATAGATGGGAACATCATCCGAATCCCATATTAAGATGTAATTAATTTTTAGTAAAGAAAGGTCAAATCTATCAAACAGCAGAACAGGGATAAATTTAAAGAATAAGCTGTACTTATTGGCTAATCCATAAATTTTGAAAAGTAGAAAGATATATGAGTCTAGTTTCAAATTCTTTTAATGGATCTTAATTTAAAATTCTGTAGCTCAAGATATTAATAATTTAGTGACTATGACGCGAGTAAACAACTTGACATGAACATAAGTAACAAGTACAATTATGATTATTTTACCTTGAGATCATGATGTGAGAATTGGTAGAATCATGTTAATAAATTGCTTATTATTTTCATACAGACTTACTAGGCTATATAGCTTACCCCCTCCTTTTCATTTCTTTAGTGTTGCCAGGTTAGCTCGGGGATGGATATTGTCGGAGGTAGCATCACACTATCAAATTATCAATTTTGGGGTATTGATAAACCTTAAATGTTTTCAAGTGAATAGCATGTATAGAGACTTAGTCCTTTGTGTTATTTGTTTAATGGTTTGGCCAAATGTATTGGCTTATAATAATTCAAGTGTATATAGCCATGAGATGTGGCTTATATTGGTTATGGGTTTGTAAACCTATTTAGCCATGTGCAATGTGCTAACACCTTGAAATGTGATCATGTGCTTATATGTACCAGGATCTTGTGTGATGTGATTATACTTGTTTGCTATAATTAAGTTGAAGTTAATTAGTATGATGATAACCGTGGTATAAAAATATAAGTGGTATTATAATAAACAAGGCCAAATGAGTATGAGAAACACAAGTATGATGACATGCAAATGTTATGTTTGTAACTTAATTGAGGATGTTTATTCTTTAATTGGATGCCATGTTCTATGCCTTTGATTTTGTATAAATGTGTGAGGAATTGAATGTAACACCCCAAACCCGTGACCGTCACCGGATTCGACCACGAGGTGTTACTGGGCTTACTTCCCTTATTTCCCTCTTGGAAATTATGAAATTTTTGTTTCAGGCAGGCTAGCTAACTGCGTCACTGTTACCTTAAAAATCATATCTCGAGTTCCAGAACTCGAAAACCAATTCTGTAAATTTTCCCTGAAACTATACTCATATTTCCATCCATGGATTTATTTCTATAATTTTTGGTCAGGCCAATTGGTACAGTTTATTAGTTAAATTCACTCATGTTACAGGGGTCGACTACACTGACCTTCGCGCGTTACCACTTGAATATCTCTCTGTACAGGGATTTAATACTGGTGCCGTTTGTTTCTAATGAAACTAGACTCAAAATGGAATCTTCAAATATAAGGCATGACTTATAATTCTTTCTGGATAATTTATAGTAAATTTTCAAAGTCGAGACAAGCGATCCAGAAACCGTTCTGGCCCTGTCTCACAAGAACTTTAATATCTCTCAGTATACTGCTCATATGGTTGTTTCGTTTCGTCCATATGAAAATAGATTCATCAAGGTTCAATTTCATAATTTATTTACTATTTAATTCTACTTATACTATTTTTAGTGATTTTTCAATCTCATATCACTGCTGCTGTCCGCAACAGTTACTGCAGTAGACTATGCCAATTTCATGAATCTTTCCTTGACCTTACTAATCATCCATCATACATGACACAAATTATGGCCACCTTATCAAAATTAAAGTTTCTAAGACTCGTGGCTATAGGTTCTAGCATCCCACTCAACGACCACATAGGCCATTTTCACATGGCTTAAAGTTTACAACCCATAATTCAACAAAACATAATAGCCTATACATGCCAAATGTTCTCCTAGTTCAACTACGAAGACAATACCAAAAGATTTCCAGCCGGTGTGATGACTTCAACGACGGTTCCGAGCACGCAAACAATACGAGTCCAAGAGACCTAAAAGGGTGACAAGAAAACACCGAGTGAGTTTATAACTCAGTAAGTCATAAGCATTCAACCACCATCCATTAATAAAGTTATCACAACATGAAACAATAAACGAGGCTAGGTACTCATCCATACCGAAACTATACCATAATTCCTCGGACCTTTCGGTTCAATCTCATACCAAGTCATACATCCACATTTCATATTCTACACGATAAGATATTTGAGGCATTTTCACACACTAACTCATTTTCACCACAATCACACAATTGCAATCATCACATAGATTTAAAGCTTACCAAGCTCAACCCCGAGCATGAACATATTGCCTATTCGTCATGAGCTCAAGGTACTTACCCGATCCGCTGTCCGGGATTAACTCGATAATGTCGCACACTCAGTGCCAATTGTAATGCAAGAGCATATAGTGAATCCGCACACTTAGTGCTATAAAATCAGCTCGCACACATAGTGCTATATAATCAAATTCGCACACTTAGTGCTGTACAATTTTAAACCCGCACACGTAGTGCCAATCTTGTCACCGTGTCCATTTATACCCGCACACTTAGTGCCAATCTTGTCACCGTGTCCATTTATACCCGCACACTTAGTGCCGAGACCAATACTTTATGCAATTTACCACCTTTATACATTCAACGATGGCATCATTCCATACACATACATTTCCATTTACACATCAATTCATTAAACACAATTGCATATATATTATGATCATTTAAATCAATACCAAATATATGCTTAATGACTTACCTCGGATGTTGTCGAATGTCTTCAACGACTATTCAATTACTTTTTCTTTCCCCTTGTCCAACTTCGATCCTCTAAGCTCTTGGGCTAATTCAAACAAATTTATCTTATTAAAGTCCCATCATGCTAGCTTATGGCCGAATACCCATATCAAATAAGCAATTTACCTTAACTCTTAACCCATATAGCCAAGTTACACATATAACCCTTATGACCGAATATGAATATCACCAAAATCTCTATGACTTAACCTTCAGCCTTCATAGCCGAATATATATATAGCTTATCAAATAGACATTTATTCACCTTCCCTTAACACATATTAATCAATTAGTCCATGCATTATCCCTTGACACACCCGGTCATTAAAGCAATAACCTATTAACATCCAAGCATATTATACTAAAATTTCTTCTAAGGCCGAATTCATGTACCATCCTTAATACTCATACAATTATTTTATTTTAAATAATTTACACACACCATTTACCTAACATCAATTAACTAGACACTTTAAGGATTTCTTCTTTGACTATACACACATTCGGCAACTATCCATACACACACAAGCCGATTTTTTCCTATCACCCAAACCATCTACATGAACACTTAACTAACTCAAACTTCACCCATCCACAAATACTCATTACAACACAAAGACAACAATCCTTTTCCTCAATTTCTTCCATGGCCGATTACCCAATATTACCACACAACCAAGATTTTGACATGGCTAAGTAGGAAATTTTAGTAGCTAGCTTAAAGTATGCTAACCTTTCAAGAACTAACATGAACTCACTTACCTTAATTCAAGCTCAAGGGTGACCAAACCTTCTCTTGCTTTCTTCTTCAATTCGGCCAAGCAAGTTCAAAGATGAACCCTTGTTTTTTCTTTTCTTTGTTCACTTCACGGCAAATGGGGGAGGCATCCACACACTTTTTTGCTATCATCATTTTCCTTTTTTCCCTTTCTTTATTACTAGCTTTTATTCTATTGTTTTCTACATACCCCACTAACATAACATGTTGGAAACATGTTTCCTTGCCCATAATTTTGTCATGGCGGCCACTATCCTTGTCAAATGGATTATTTGACATGCAACTCCATTTATTTTACTTCATTCCTTTATTAACCTCTTAAAATTAGCCACATATAATTGAATCCTTTCACATGAGTCCCTTTTCTTTCAATTCACATTCAAATTAACTAAATCAAAGAATTAAAATTCACACATGCATTTTCACATATTTAGACAAGAACTATCATACTCAAATGATTTAGTGACTCGGTTTAGCGATCTCGAAACCGCTTCCGACTAGGGTCACTTTAGGGATGTCACAACTCTCCCCACTTAAGAAATTTTCGTCCCAAAAATCTTACCGGTAAATAGGTTTGGGTATCGCTCTTTCATAGAGTTCTCGGGTTCCTAAGTGGCTTCTTCAATTCCGTGTTTATGCCACACCACCTTCACTAATGGGATTTTCTTATTTCGTAACTCTTTTACTTCACGCATCAGAATGCTAACCGGCTCTTCTTCATAACTCAAATTAGGCTGAATCTCAATCTCAGATGGAGTGATTACGTGCGACGGGTCGGATCTATATCGTCGAAGCATCGAGACATGGAAAACGTTGTAAATCTTTTCGAGCTCAGGGGGTAAAATTAATCGGTACGCTACTGGCCCAACTTGTTCAGATACTTCATACGGACCGATGAATCTCGGACTCAATTTGCCCTTACGGCCAAATCTAAGCACCTTCTTCCAGGGTGAGACTTTGAGAAATACCTTGTCTCCAACCTGATATTCCATGTCTTTTCTTTTCAAATCCGCATACGACTTTTGGCGATCCGAAGCAGCTTTCAAACCTTCACGAATTACTCGAACTTTCTGCTCGGCATCCTTAATCAAATCAACCCCGAAGACTTTACTTTCACTAAGTTTAGTCCAGAATAATGGGGTACGGCATTTACGACCGTATAAAGCCTCGTGAGGCGCCATCTTAATACTTGATTGAAAACTATTGTTGTAAGTGAATTCAATCAAAGGTAATTACCGTTTCCATGAACCACTAAACTCAAGGATGCAACATCTCAACATATCCTCGAGTATTTGAATTATCCGTTCGGATTGACCATCGGTTTGGTCTCTAATTCGACTACTAGCACCTCATCGGGTGAAACGGATAGATGAATATCCATCGCTCTCAAAGCAAACAGTGCCTTGCGACTTAAAGCATCGGCCACCACGTTGGCCTTTCCCGGGTGATAATCAATGATGAGTTCATAGTCTTTCAACAACTCAAGCCAACGTCTTTGTCGCAGGTTTAAATCTCTCTGAGTCATCAAATATTTTAGACTCTTGTGGTCCGAATAAATGTGACACCTTTCTCCAAACAAGTAATGCCGCCATATCTTCAAGGCGAACACTATGGTGCTAGTTCAAGGTCATGGGTCGGATAGTTTCTCTCATGCGGCTTTAGTTGTCTCGACGTGTAAGCCACAACTCGACCTTCTTGCATCAACACACAACCTAACCCAAGCAAGGATGCGTCATCAGATATGACAAACTCTTTACTGGACTCGGTTGTACTAATACCGGGCCTCGATTAAACAGTTTTTAGTCGATCGAAACTTTCTTGACAAATTTCACCACTCGAACTTAACATCTTTTAAAGTAGTTTTGTCATCGGTGCAACTATCATCGAAAAACCTTTCACAAATCGTCGATAGTATCCGGCAAGCCCCAAAAAGCTCCTAACCTCGGTAACATTCCTTGGAGGTTTCCAATCGACTATGGTCGAAATTTTATTCGGGTCCACCCTGACACCCGATGCAGACACCACGTGCCCCAAAGAGCTAACTTCTTTCAACCAAAATTCACATTTACTGAACTTTGCGTATAACTGCTTATCTCGTAAAATTTGCAACATTAGCCTCAGGTGCTCAGCATGTTCGGTTTCATCTCTCGAATAGACCAAAATGTCATCGATAAATACAACTACGAACCGATCCAAGTATGGCCTGAAAATTCTATTCATTAAATCCATAAATACCGCAGGGGCATTAGTAAGCCCAAACGGCATCACCAAGAATTCGTAGTGACCGTACCTCGTTCTAAAAGCGGTTTTGGCTATGTCCGATTCTCGGACCCTCAACTGATAGTACCCCGACCTCAAATCTATCTTTGAAAACACTGAGGCTCCCTTTAATTGATCAAACAAATCGTCAATTCGTGGCAATGGATATTTATTCTTTATCGTCACTTTATTGAGTTGACGATAGTCGATACACAACCTCATGGTTCCGTCCTTCTTTTCACAAACAATACAAAGTCGCCCATGGAGAAAAACTCGGTCGGCGAAACCTCTATCCGTCAATTCTTGCAATTGAACCTTCAATTCCTTTAATTCCGTTAATGCCATACGATACGGGGCTATTGAAATCGGCGTAGTACCGGTACAACCGATGCGAATTCCATTTTTCAACCGGTGGCAATCCGGTAACTCCTCGGAAAAACATCTTAATACTCACAAACCACTGGTACCGATTCGAGTTTCCTTTCCGTCTCTTTACTTTCAAACACATACGCAAGGTATGTTTCACACCCCTTTTTCACATACCTCCGAGTGGTCATAGAAGATATTATCGTTGGCGCTCCTTTTAAATCAGTAGACTCGACTCGGACTACCTCATTATTTGCACTCCTCAAATCAATGGTTTTCCTTTGCGATCCACCTTGCATCATGTATGGTCAGCCAATCCATACCAAGAATAACATCCAATTCATTAAATGGTAGAAGCATCAGATTGGCGGGAAAAGCAGATTCTCGAATTATTAGGGGGCATCTCTTGCACACTTTATCAACGAGCACGTATTGACCCAAAGGGTTTGACACTCGAATTACGAACTCAGTAGACTCAACAGGTAGAGTCTTACTGGATGCTAAGGTTTCACATACATATGAGTGAGTAGAGCCGGGGTCAATCAATGCAATCACACTAGTATCAAAGAGAGTAAAAGTACCAGTGATAACGTCAGGGGAGGATGCCTCCTCTCGTGCGCGGATGGCATATGCTCTAGTAGGAGCACGGGTCTCGGATCGGACAGCCGTATTAGAGGCTCCTCTCTGATTACCACCCCTACCTCCAGAGATTCTCGGGGGCCTACCTCTAGCCGTCGTTCCACTAGGTCTTGCACCTTGCGTCTTATTCCTCTCATCTAGCTCCGTGCAATCTCTAATGAAGTGGTCCTTCAAACTGCATCTATAACAGGCCCTATTAACAGACTTACCCCAACATTCACCTAGGTGTCGTCTTCCACATTAGGGGCATTCAGGTCTCTTTTGACGATTATTGCCCACACTAGCTACCGAAGTAGCTCGGGAGTCCGTCAATGGTCGGGCTCTAATAGAAATTCCCGCAGTCGTCCTCGACTTCTTGGTGTCCTCCCCGAACCTCTTTACACCGAGAACGGAGCTTTACTCGTCGATCTTTTACGGTAATCTCTTGCTTCAAATTCAGCCTTCTTCTTCTCCTTCCCAAGTTCTTCCGCCTTGTAGGCTCGTTCGACTAGTGTCACGAACTCCTTTATCTCCAAAATTCCCACTAGTAACTTTAACTCTTCATTCAATCCTTCTTCAAATCTTTTGCACATCGCAACCTCATCAGCCACACACTCCAGAGCATACCGACTAAGTCTTACGAACTCATGTTCAGTATTCGAGATCTGATCATCCGGCCTTGCTTGAGTTCCAAGAATTCCTTACGCTTCGATCGATGAACTGTTGACTAATGTATTTCTTTCGAAATTGGATTGAAAGAAATCCCAAGTAACTCGTTCATTTGGGACTATGGAAATTAAAGTCCTCCACCAATAGTAAGTGAGTCTACAAACAAGGATATAGCACACTTAAGACATTCATCGGTGTGCATGACAGTTCATCTAACACTCTAATGGTGTTATCGAGCCAGAACTCGGCCTTTTCGGCATCATCAGTAACTATGGCCTTGAACTCCTCGGCCCCACGCTTTCTAATCAAGTCCATAGGTGGTTTACTCAGCCTCACAGGATCAATAACTGGAGGCATTACGGGCTCTTGGGGTGGAGTATTTAAATTCGGGAATGGTTGGACAGCTGGATTGGTTCGGGCATATTGCGCGACCCACTCATTCATCATGGTGAAGAAGGCTTGTTTCGCCCTTCATTTTGATTATTCGCGGATGATCGAGGCTCAGCGGGCGGTGTCCTTGCACGGAGCAGCCGCTACACTTTCAACGTCATCCGCCAAGGGTCTCTCTACCCGGGTTCCATTGCTAATCAAAACAAAAATTTCAACCGTCAGAAGTCATCACATTATTAAGCACTAACAATTTGGCATGTATAGCTAGACTCACACGCGCTATGGTAGTCCTAGAACCGACTAAACCATAGCTCTCATACCAATTAAATGTAACACCCCAAACCCGTGACCGTCACCGGATTCGACCACGAGGTGTTACCGGGCTTACTTCCCTTATTTCCCTCTTGGAAATTATGAAATTTTTGTTTCAGGCAGGCTAGCTAACTGCATCACTGTTACCTTAAAAATCATATCTCGAGTTCAAGAACTCGAAAACCAATTCTGTAAATTTTTCCTGAAACTATACTCATATATCCATCCATGGATTTATTTCTAGAATTTTTGGTCGGGCCAATTGGTACAGTTTATTAGTTAAAGTCACTCATGTTACAGGGGTCGACTACACTGACCTTCGCGCGTTACCACTTGAATATCTATCTTTACAGGGCTTTAATACTGGTGCCGTTTATTTCTAATGAAACTAGACTCAAAATGGAATCTGCACATATAAGGAATGACTTCTAATTCTTTCTAGATAATTTATGGTAAATTTTCAAAGTCGAGACAGGGGATCCAGAAACCGTTCTGGCCCTGTCTCACGAGAACTTTAATATCTCTCAGTATACTGCTCATATGGTGTTTCGTTTCGTCCATATGAAAATAGATTCATCAAGGTTCAATTTCATAATTTATTTACTCTTTAATTCTACTTCTACTATTTTTAGTGATTTTTCAATCTCATATCACTGCTGCTGTCCGCAACAGTTACTGCAGTAGACTATGCCAATTTCATGAATCTTTCCTTGACCTTACTAATCATCCATCATACATGACACAAATTATGGCCACCTTATCAAAATTAAAGTTTCTAAGACTCGTGGCTATAGGTTCTAGCATCCCACTCAACGACCACATAGGCCATTTTCACATGGCTTAAAGTGTACAACCCATAATTCAACAAAACATAATAGCCTATACATGCCAAATGTTCTCCTAGTTCAACTACGAAGACAATACCAAAAGATTTCCAGCCAGTGTGATGACTTCAACGACGGTTCCGAGCACGCAAACAATACAAGTCCAAGAGACCTAAAAGGGGTGCCAAGAAAACACCGAGTGAGTTTATAACTCAGTAAGTCATAAGCATTCAACCACCATCCATTAATAAAGTTATCACAACATGAAACAATAAACGAGGCTAGGTACTCATCCATACCGAAACTATACCATAATTCCTCGGACCTTTCGGTTCAATCTCATACCAAGTCATACATCCACATTTCATATTCTACACGATAAGATATTTGAGGCATTTTCACACACTAACTCATTTTCACCACAATCACACAATTGCAATCATCACATAGATTTAAAGCTTACCAATCTCAACCCCGAGCATGAACATATTGCCTATTCGTCATGAGCTCAAGGTACTTACCCGATCCGCTGTCCGAGATTAACTCGATAATGTCGCACACTCAGTGCCAATTGTAATGCAAGAGCATATAGTGAATCCGCACACTTAGTGCTATAAAATCAGCTCGCACACATAGTGCTATATAATCAAATTCGCACACTTAGTGCTGTACAATTTTAAACCCGCACACGTAGTGCCAATCTTGTCACCGTGTCCATTTATACCCGCACACTTAGTGCCAATCTTGTCACCGTGTCCATTTATACCCGCACACTTAGTGCCGAGACCAATACTTTATGCAATTTACCACCTTTATACATTCAACGATGGCATCATTCCATACACATACATTTCCATTTACACATCAATTCATTAAACACAATTGCATATATATTATGATCATTTAAATCAATACCAAATATATGCTTAATGACTTACCTCGGATGTTGTCGAATGTCTTCAACGACTATTCAATTACTTTTTCTTTCCCCTTGTCCAACTTCGATCCTCTAAGCTCTTGGGCTAATTCAAACAAATTTATCTTATTAAAGTCCCATCATGCTAGCTTATGGCCGAATACCCATATCAAATAAGCAATTTACCTTAACTCTTAACCCATATAGCCAAGTTACACATATAACCCTTATGACTGAATATGAATATCACCAAAATCTCTATGACTTAACCTTCACCTTCATAGCGAATATATATATAGCTTATCAAATAGACATTTATTCACCTTCCCTTAACACATATTAATCAATTAGTCCATGCATTATCCCTTGACACACCCGGTCATTAAAGCAATAACCTATTAACATCCAAGCATATTATACTAAAATTTCTTCTAAGGCCAATTCATGTACCATCTTTAATACTCATACAATTATTTTATTTTAAATAATTTACACACACCATTTACCTAACATCAATTAACTAGACACTTTAAGGATTTCTTCTTTGACTATACACACATTCGGCAACTATCCATACACACACAAGCCGATTTTTTCCTATCACCCAAACCATCTACATGAACACTTAACTAACTCAAACTTCACCCATCCACAAATACTCATTACAACACAAAGACAACAATCCTTTTCCTCAATTTCTTCCATGGCCGATTACCCAATATTACCACACAACCAAGATTTTGACATGGCTAAGTAGGAAATTTTAGTAGCTAGCTTAAAGTATGCTAACCTTTCAAGAACTAACATGAACTCACTTACCTTAATTCAAGCTCAAGGGTGACCAAACCTTCTCTTGCTTTCTTCTTCAATTCGGCCAAGCAAGTTCAAAGATGAACCCTTTTTTTTTCTTTTTCTTTGTTCACTTCACGGCAAATGGGGGGGGGAGGCATCCACACACTTTTTTTTGCTATCATCATTTTCCTTTTTTTCCCTTTCTTTATTACTAGCTTTTATTCTATTGTTTTCTACATACCCCACTAACATAACATGTTGGAAACATGTTTCCTTGCCCATAATTTTGTCATGGCCGGCCACTATCCTTGTCAAATGGATTATTTGACATGCAACTCCATTTATTTTACTTCATTCCTTTATTAACCTCTTAAAATTAGCCACATATAATTGAATCCTTTCACATGAGTCCCTTTTCTTTCAATTCACATTCAAATTAACTAAATCAAAGAATTAAAAATTCACACATGCATTTTCACATATTTAGACAGTAACTATCATACTCAAATGATTTAGTGACTCGGTTTAGCAGTCCCGAAACCGCTTTCCGACTAGGGTCACTTTAGGGATGTCACATTGACGTTAACCAAGGCTTGGAAAATAGCCTAAGTGTTGGCCACACAGACAGAGACCGGCCGTGTGTCTTAGCCGTGTGGAAGACACGGCCTAGCACACAGGTGTGTGTCTTAGTCGTGTGACCTTAAAGTATTGTTAATGTCATAAATAGAGAGTTACACGAGCTGAGGACATGGGCGTGTCCGAGCTACACGGCCTACCCACACGGGCGTGTGACCCTCCAAAGCTTGAAAATTTTTAAGTGTTGTAAAAAGTTTGTAAGTTCTCGATTTAGTCTCGAACCACCCCCGGTGTATGTTTTGGGCCTTGTAAGCCCGTATAAGGGACATTTGAATATGAATGAATGTTTTTAATTTGAAAAAAAAATTTTATGGCCCAATTTTACATAGTTGTGTACGTTTAAGTCCGGTAATGCCTCATACCCATTCCCAACCTCAAACTCGGGTAAGGGGTGTTACATTAATTGATTTGGCTTTTGGCCTTGATATCAGTATTTCGGATATAAGTTACCTTGATTTGGCTTCGGGTCATGGTATAAGTACTTAGTGTGCGAGACTTTTGAGTATCCGAATTCTATTTTAAATTGTTCAATGGGTAAACGAAAGATGTGATTGAGTATAAGAATGATATGAGATGGTACAGGTACGTACCTGACATGTATAAGCTTTAGTTCGAAGAAACTTGTGAAGAATATGATTAATACCATAATTTTGTATATGAGTGTTAACTAAAAATATATAGGATTTTTCCTATATAATTAAATCACCTTTTACTTAAATTTGTTGTTAAAACCAAGTAATTGCTTAATAAATTAATGAAATATATGAAAATATGAAATTGGGACATGGAAATTATTAAAATGTGATTTTATGCTTTATTATATTGTTTTCATGCGAAAATGGTTTCTTTTATATTAATTTGAGCATATTATATTTTCAAGCTATAAAGTGGGCCATGCATGATTAAATTAAATAATAAAATATAAAGTTATATTTATAATTTTAATATGTTTCATTAATAAATTGGGTTTAAATTAATTAAGTAAATTGATTAATTAAAGTGGTTAAATTACATTCTCTCGTCCTCTAAATTATCTACTATTGCTCAACAGGTCTGAGAGCTTTATGTTGATTACAAAACCATCCAAATGGAGGACCAAGTCAACCCAAAATTCGGTTGCATGTGGATGTTCATAAATCAAATTTTGGTTTAATTACACAAGGTCCTTGAAGAGTTAAAGAAATCGGAGATTTACCTAGAGATTTGCAATTGATTGAGTCCTAATCTTGATGATGTTGTGGTACTTAAATCAAGCAAAAATCAGCCACATTACCACAAATCATGGTAGCCACCCTTAGATGAATTTGCAAAAGATGGTCACTACTATTTTTAGCAAACTAGCTCTCTTGCCTCACCTATAAATAAGACCCCATTTCTCACTTTTCTAATCATCCCTCATCCCTTAATCATCCCTCACTCATTCATCATTATCTTCTCTCTCAACTCTCTTAGCTCTCATGCCTATCATCATCTTTGCATAAATATTTTTAGCAAATTAGCCTCTTAAAGAGCCCTTAGTCGGCCACCTTGGAGTCGGCCACCTTGGAGAGCCATCAACAAAGGAGCAAAGCGAAGGCACGAAGGAGCCCTCGTCAGTCAGAGTCTTGGGTGATAGCCATTTTGATTTGGGTTTAATCTTTCTTTTCTTTAACTTAATTTAAGAATGTTTTCTATGTTTTTACTGTTCTTGTTTGCAACAGTGATAGCTTAATTTTATTTAAGCTAGGACTATTATTTTGATTGAATAATATTTATTTAATTCATGCTTATAATGTTTGTTCCTCAATCGATCATGTTTTCAAATAAAATCAAGTCTGTATTTCGTTCATATGTGATTCAAATGCACTTGAATTAGCTAATGGACACATAATTGAAATGTGCTTGCTCAATTTAGATCCTAACCCAATTAAATTGTAGGTTACATAACAACCCTAACCAGGCTCTGTTATCTGCATAGTTTTTAGATTTGTGTGATTAAACTGTTACAAACCTAACACATCCCTGTTACCTTGCACGTATTAAATAAGGATCAGTAAAATTTTTATTTACTAAGTAAAGAATTCTGAAAGGACCTAATGTGGTTTCCAAACTCATGAAAGATCGATTGCCATGGAATGGTTTTCCGAATATTGATAAGCATGTTGATAATAATTTGAGTTTAATTAAAGTAATTTTCCCAGCTTATTTATGTTATAATTGTTGATTATTGTGTTAATTCTGCTAAAATCTATTTCATTCCTATAGTTGCATGTTAGGATAAATCACATCAAGGATCATTGCATTTAGTTTAATATATTTTAATCATCACTTCTCAATTATATTGTTTTTATTTATCAAATTGTTAATATAATTTTACAATTTAATTGACTTAGCACAAATACAATCCCTATGGAGTCAATAACTCGATACTTACTTATTACTTGATAACGACTGTGTACACTTGGACAAACCCAAGCGTTACAAGTTTTTGGCACCATTGCCAAGGATTGTCAACTATTGCCATAGTCATTTTTTTTTTGAAATTATTTATTTTTAATTTGATTATTTCTAACATTACTAACTTATTTTTTTTAATTTTGTGATTTTCTTTTCAAGTGTTTATGAGCATAGATCAGATTATCGATTTACTCCTAGTAGACCCTGAAATTGAGCGAACATTCAGACAAAGAAGACGTGAATGAATAGCTTAGAGACAGAACGAGATGGACCTTGGAAATCAAAATCAAGACCAAGATAATGAAGCGGATCGTGTACGAAATCCCATCCTCATTGCCGATGATAGGGATCAATGCATCAGATAATATGCTGTGCCGTTTTTCATTGAGTTAAATCCAGGAATTAGAATGTAACACCCCAAACCCGGCATCCTGGAAGGACTCTGTGCCATGCATCCTGGAAGGAATAAGTTATACCGAGACTTGCGAGAGGTGTACTGGTGGCCTGGATTAAAACGAGAGGTGACTGAATTTGTTGGGAAATGTTTGACGTGCCAGCAGGTTAAGGTTGAGCACCAATTGCCGTCGGGATTACTGCAACCTGTGAAAATTCCACTATGGAAGTGGGAGAGAGTAACAATGGACTTTGTGAGTGGGTTACCTTTGACACCCACCAAGAAAGATTCGGTGTGGGTAGTTGTGGATAGGTTAACAAAATCTGCTCATTTCATACCTGTTCGTACCGACTACTCACTGCAAAAGTTGGCCAAGTTATATATGGCAAAGGTAGTGCGACTGCATGGGGTGCCAGTGTCGATAATTTCTGATCGAGACCCTAGGTTTACATCTCAGTTTTGGCGGAAGTTGCAGGAAGCGTTGGGTACACGTTTGGATTTTAGCATCGCTTCCACCCACGCATGATGGACGATGGAAAGGGTTATTCAGGTTCTGGAGGATATGTTGAGAGGTTGTACCATTGATTTTCGTGGAAGTTGGGAGGACTACCTGTTATTGGCGGAGTTTGCCTACAATAACAGCTATCAAGCAAGTATTCAGATGGCACCATATGAAGCGCTTTATGGGCGAAGATGTCGTACGCCGACGTGTTGGACAGAGTTAGGTGAACGACGAGTGCTTGGACCGGAATTGGTGGCAGACACTGAAAGCAAGGTTAGGCTGATAAGAGAACGGTTAAAGGCAGCATCGGATAGACAGAAGTCGTATGCGGATCTGAAGCGTAAAGAGATTGAGTTCGCTGTTGGGGATATGGTTTTCTTGAAGGTTTCCCCTTGGAAGAAAATTTTGAGATTTGGAAAGAAGGGTAAGTTGAGCCCACGGTTTATTGGGCCTTACCGAATTGTTAAGCGGGTTGGACCAGTGGCTTATCAGCTAGAGTTACCAACAGAACTGTATCGTATCCATGATGTTTTTCATGTATCCATGCTGAGGCGGTATCGATCTGACCCAACTCATATCATACCAGTTACAGAGATCGAGGTACAGTCAGATTTAACCTTCGAAGAGGAACCTGTGCAAATACTTGATCGTGACGTCAAGATGTTGAGAAGGAAATCAGTTCCACTAGTGAAAGTACTTTGGAGGAACCATGGCAAGGAAGAAGCTACTTGGGAGACTGAGGAGGCTATGCGTCAACAGTACCCTCAACTGTTCTAATAAGGTAAAATTTCGAGGACGAAATTTCTTTAAGGAGGGTAGAGTTGTAACATCCTGATTTTTCGGATTTATTCATGGTTTGCAATATTTTATAAAGACTTTAAAATTTTGTATTTGGATGTGAAATTAATATTTTGAGTAAGTAAATGGGTTTGTGGAAGGCCCATGAGTTGGCCAAAACCCAGTTGAATTTTTGCAATTTTGGAATTTGGAGTTAGGGGTTCTGGCTAAGAGGCCTTAAGTAGAGTTGTGGGTAAATTGCATCACAAAAAGAGCCTTAGTAAAGTGGCAAGGGTGACGCCACTAGGATCCTAAAAAGGTGGCCTGTGGAGCATTTGGGAAGGCATGGGATCGATTCCCAGTGTTAACAAATAGATGCATTTATTTTTAAGAGCAGGAGGGGTAAGTGTTGGAGTCCAGGTGGATTCTGCTAGAGGAGAGTTTGGATCAGTCCAAACACTTGAATTAAGGAGTGATAAGGGGAGAGATTTAAGGGATATGGAGAGGGGCTGAGAGTTGGCCGAATTTAGGGAATTGCAGAGGGAAAATTTGGCAGAGGGTTTAGGTAAAATTTCGTCACCTAGGGCTTTGTGAGGTGCCATTTTCTTCTGCTCAGGCACCACAAGGGTTTTCTTTTTCTCTCTTCTTCCTCTCTAGCCGAAACTACCACCTCCCCTATTCTTCTTTTTCTATTTTTCTTCTTCACAACCATTCATCATACCTGCTATTCATCAATACTTTTGCCGAAATCACAAAAGCCGAAAAACTTGTGATAACTGCTTGTGCCGATTTCTTCAAAGCCACGTTCTTCTATGTTCTTTTGTTTTTATTAAATTTATGATTATCTTATCTTAATCCTAGATACCTGACGGCAATTCTTCTTCAAGGTCATAGCCTCATATCTCCATCTCCTTCACCACCCAAAAGCCGAAGTACCACTAGTTTAGGGGCTTATAGCCGAAACTTCTTCAAACTCTTGGATTCGGGTTTTACCATTGTTCTAAGGATAAATCTGCACTGGATTGCGTGGAAATCAAGTAGGAGTAAGGGGTAAGTACTTATCATCTCAGATCTGTTCTTATTTTGCAAAGTTAAGAAAAGCCGAAATCCCTAAAATATAGAGAGGCTGTCGAATTGGGCATGTGGATCTAAAGGTTTTTAACTGATGTTTTCTATCAATGATTAGTATCGTCTTAAGTGTTGGATTAAAGGCGTGGGTTGTTGGAGCAATCGGATTCGGAGCTAGCTACCGTTTTTGGCAAAGAAGGTAAGGTTTCAAAGGCTTTTAGGGATATGGTTTAAGCATGGATGAGTAAGTTTTGGGGTTTAGTGATTATGGTTTGTAAATAAGAACTGTGCTAATCAACTGTAGGATATCGGAAGGGATCTCAGTAGCAGTCGTCGCAAATTAGGTGTGTACCGAACACCCTTCTTTAGTTTAAATCGGTAAAAGCCGAAATGCCGAAATTCCGGCATTTCATAGGCTTGTGAGTATGCGAATGCTCTCAAGACATAGAGTAATTGTTAGACCTAGCACCGCAAAGTGGTAAGTAAGTTTGTGTGACGTTATAACGTATTTCGAAAAAAGGGCCTCAATGGGCCAAAACTGGGCCCAATGGGCTTACGGCCCAATATGGGCAAGAGGTGGGCAAAGTAGCCTGTCAGTTAGATGGGAGAATCAAATTGCATATGATTGTTAAGAATTACTGGAATAACGTGTGTAGTTGCGTAAGTACGAAATTACCCCTAAAGAGCATAATTACCGAAATACCCCTAGGGTTTAAATTGGTTAAACTGCATGACTGATTAATACTGTAATTTACATGATATGCATTTATTAATATCTGTTGCATGGGATTGGGGTATTGATGGAGGAAGTACTGAATGTGGTTCATCCACGTACTAGAGGCTTTGCCTCAACTGATTGATAATTGAGCAAACGTTCTTTTAATCTGTGGAGTGTAGGGTTTGGGTGGGTTGAGATATTCCCCACATGGAGTGTAGAAATGGTATGCAGGCGTTGTAGCGGTTGGTGGGTTGAGTAGTCTCCCAGTTGGGCTTGCATTCATTCTTGATATTGTTACATATGTTCTTGAACCGGCCTATGGGCCACATTGTTATGTAAAAAGGGCTAAGGCCTTTCTCTCGTATTCGAAAAGGGCTTCGGTCCACTGTGTACTGTTATTTGAATAGGGCTTAGGCCCAATGGGCTCGAGCTGATTTGGGCTTTGGATAGGTTTCTCAGATACACCGAGTTTTCCCAAACTCACCCCTTCCTCTTCCATCCTTGCGGTGAGCCTTAGTTGGTGGACTTGGAGTCAAGGGGATTCGAATGGCCATGAAGATGGATTGCCGATTTTAAATAAGTTTAGCATTTAATTTGGATTATTTTTATTATGCTTAAAGTTGTAATAAGGCCGCTCTTTTTAATTAATTTTATTTTGGGGATTATTAAACTGGTTAGCACTAGGGTTCATTTTATAAAAACTACTCGTTTTTAAAAGATCACGATGACGCGCAAAGTTTCTGCAAAGTAAATGTTTTTCCAAGAAAATAAATATTTTAAGCAAACGTTTTTCAACCTTAATCATTTTCTTAAGATGGACATAACCAAATGGTTTTCTCCAAATTATACGAGATGTTAGAGTGTAGCAATGGCGGTGTGCATGTCTAGGATTGGATCCGAAGGGAGCTTGGTACTTAAGCAGTCCGACGGACTCACCTCCTCTCCTTCCTGGTTTCCTACCTGGTGCACAGTTTCCATTCACTTTAACCTACTTTTAAAAGTGTCTTTTACAACACCAACTAAGTTTTTCCAAACTAAGTAATACGGAATGTTTTGAACGCTTCAATGTGGCGCATCAGATCCGGTCATAACGTCCAGGCCGGGTTTGGGGTGTTACATAGAAGGCCAGATATTGAGGCAAATCAATTCGAATTGAAACCAATGATGTTTCAAATGCTACAAACGGTAGGCCAATTTAGTGGTATGACCATGGAAGATCCACATCTCCACCTTCGATTGTTTATAGAGGTGAGTGATTCATTCAAGATAGTAAGTGTGACTGAAGATGCACTGAAGTTGAAGTTATTTTCGTACTCGTTATGAGATCGAGCACGATCATGGCTAAATTCATTGCCACCGAGTTCCATATCTACATGGCAAGAATTAGCAAAGAGATTTTTGGTAAAGTATTTCCCACCTAGTAAGAGCACTAAGTTGAGGAGTGAGATCACAACTTTCCAACAATTGGATGACGAGTCTTCGTATGAGGCTTGGGATCGATTCAAGGAGTTACTTCGTAAGTGTCCTTATCATGGGATTCCTCATTGTATCCAGCTGGAGACATTCTATAATGGTCTCAATACACATACAAGATTGATTGTAGATGCTTCTACGAATGGTGCAATTTTGTCTAAGTCTTATAACGAGGCTTATGAGATCATCGAAAGGATCACAAGTAATAATTATCAATGGCTAACAAATTGAATAGCTTCAGGAAGACGTATAGCTGGAGTTCATGAAGTGATGCTCTCATTTCATTATCAGCTCAGGTATCATCTATTTCCTCTATGTTCAAGCAGTTTACCACTAATAGTGCTAATAATTTTTCTGCTCAGCCACCAAGTCCATTTGAAGTAGTTTCTTGTGTGTATTATGAGGAAGGTCATTCTTTCAAGCATTGCCCATTAAATCTCGAGTCAATGTACTATGTGGGGAACCAACATCAAAATAGGAGTGGACAAGGACCCTAGTCCAACTTCTATAATTCTTTCATGGGATAATCACCCTAACTTTCCTTGGAGCAACTAAGGAAATGGACCAAACAACAACTTTATGCAGCATAGACCCAACCAATCTCAAGGGTTTAATCAGCAAGCTCCAAAACCACCTCAAGTTGAGGCATAAAATAGTTTGGAGAACTTGTTGAAAGCGTATATGGAAAAGAATGATGCTTTGATCCAGAGCCAAGCAGCAATGCTAAAAATTTTGAAAAACCAAATGGGTCAGTTAGCTACGGAGCTTTGTAATAGACCGCAACGAACATTGCCGCGCAATACTGAGAATCCAAGAAACTTGGGTAAAGAACATATCAAGGCAGTGGCATTGCGAAGTGGTAAAATTCTAGAACCCTGATTGATTGATGTCGAAGACGAGCCTATTGAAAAGGAGGAAAGTCAACCAGCTGTTGAAATTTCTACACCAAAGGAATTAGAATCTACAAAGACTGACAAGGTAAATCCTAATTTAGTGAATTCAGATACTTTAACATCTTCTTTGGATGTAGATTTACCTATTCAGAAGAATTGTCCGATTCAACCAAAAGTTCCATTACCTCCATATCCACAAAGATTGCAACAACACAAGTAGAAACATGAGGTGCAATTCAAGAAATTTTTGGATGTTCTAAAGCAATTACACATCAATATTCTGTTAGTGGAGGCTTTAGAACAAATGTCAAATTACATAAAGCTTATGAAGGATGTACTATCCAAGAAGAAATGACTGAGTGAGTATGAGACTGTCGCCTTGACAAAGTAGTACCGTGCATTCTTGTAGAACAAGCTGTCACCGAATTTGAAGGATCCAGGAAGCTTTACAATACCTTGTAATATTGGTGAATCTTATTGTGATAAATCTTTGTGAGACTTAGGAGTAAGTATCAACTTGATGCCTAAGTCTATTTTCAGGATGCTAGGGATTGGAGAAGTAAGACCTACAACTGTGACGCTCTAGCTGGTGGATCAATCTTTAGCATACCCTGAAGGAAAGATCAAGGATGTTTTTGTAAGAATTGATAAATTTATTTTTCCTGTTGATTTCATTATTCTAGATTTTGAAGCAGATAAGGAAGTGCCAATTATTCTTGGGAGACCTTTCCTAGCCACGGGAATAACGTTAATTGATATGTAGAAAGGCGGACTCACCATGCGAGTTCAAGATGACCAGGTAACTTTTAACATTCTTAAAGTGATGAAATTTCCTGATCCGATAGAACAGTGTTTAGTTATGGAAGAGTTAGAAATCTTCATTTCTATGGAAAGCAATTTTGAAGAAGATCCATTGGAGAAAGCCTTAGGGTTTGACCCTTTGAAGGATGAAGAAAGTGAAGAAAACATGGTTTTGGTGGAAGCCAATCTGAGAAATTTTATTCAATCCACACGGTTTGAACCGTTGGAGTTGGAATTCAGAGAATTTGTGCAGACCAAATTGTCAATCGAAGAACCACTTACACTCGAACTAAAGGTACTTCCTTTCCATTTAAAATACATTTATTTGGGTGACTATTCCACTTTTCCTATGATTATTTCAGCAGAACTGACAAAAGATCAAGAGGAGCAACTAATTGATGTTCTAAAGAAATTTAAGAAATCACTTGGTTGGACCATAGCTGATATTTAAGGTATAAGCCCTTCATTTTGCATGCACAAAATTATTCCAGAGGAAGGTGAAAAAGCTTGAATTGGTGGGTAAAGGAGGCTCAATCCTCTTATGAAGGAAGTTGTGAGAAAGGAAGTGATCAAATGGTTAGATGCAAGAATCATCTATCTTATTTCAGATGGTTCGTGGGTAAGTCCGGTGCAGTGTGTGCTAAAAAAAGGTGGAATTACGATTGTTGAGAATGAGCGTAACGAATTAATCCCAACAAGAGCTATTATTGGTTGGAGAATTTGTGTTAACTACAGAAAGCTAAATAAAGCCACTCAGAAGGACCTTTTTTCGTTGCCTTTTATGGATCAGATGTTAGATCGACTGGCAGGTAATGAATTCTATTGTTTCTTAGATGGTTATCCGGGATATAACCAAAAAGTTGTAGTGTAACGCCCCAATTTTTGGGAATTCTGTGTATGCTGGCAAAATTTAAAATTTATGTGTTCTATCTGCTTGGCGTAGGTTTAATTATGTTAGTGGGCCTCTAGAAGGCCTAAGCTTCAGTTAAAACCCAGTATTTTTAATTAATTTTAACTCCATAGGAAAAAAAAGGGGTTCTGGTTAACTGGGCTTTTAAGTATTAATTAGGTAAAATAAAACACAAGGAAGCAGGTGGCAAAGTGGCATGTGACGCCACTTGGAAGGCAATAAAAGTGACGTGTGAATGCTAGGGAGAACCAAGGTTCAAGTCGCAATGGGAGCATATTAAGGGAATTATTTTTTTATGTTTAGAAAGGGCAAGTAATGGAACTCAAGTAAAAGACTGTCAGGAGGAGTTTGAGTTGCTCAGGAGATTGAGTAAGGAGGGGATAAGGGAGAGGATTTAGGAGCTGATTAGGGAGAGCAGTATTGGCCGAATGATGGACTCTTGAGGAGTAAGAGTTGGCCGGCCAAGGGTTTCTTTAGGGGGCAAATTTCGGCTAGGTTAAATGCCAAGTATAAATTCGGCATCTAGGGGTAAGTTGTGCCGTTTTTTTGACCATCCTTCCTCCTCCTCCTTTCTTTACTTTTTCTCTCCATCTACCTTCTCCTGTTCTTTTCTCCATAGCCGAATCCTTCTACCACTTTACTCTACACCACTTTCTTACTATTATTTTCAAGCCTTACAGCCGAATATCACAAAAGCCGAAATCCTGAAAGTTCATATTGTCTGTGCCGAATTATCCTAGCAAAAACCTACTATTTTTTCTTCACCCTTTTTGATCAATTCTTTCTTTTTTTGAACCCTAAACCTCTGTCGACAAAGCCACTACAAAACCCCATCTTTTCTTCACTGTTACAAAAAAAAAAACCAAAAATGCATAACCATAGGGTCATAACCAAATTTTAAGATCACTAAAGGCTCGACTTTTGTAATCATTTGAGGGGTTAGATCTACATCAAAATTGAGTAGGAGTTAATTGGAATCATTGACCGAAGGAACCGGTGGTAAGTTTTTGAGCCTAATCTTTATTTCAGGTTTTAGAAAAAGCCAAAACCCCTAAAGGTTAGGGAGACTGTTGATTTGGGCTTGAAGCTCAAGGGTTGTGATAACTATTTTATTTTTGATGCTAGTATGATCTAGAGGCTGTTGATCAAAGGCTTGGGCAAGTGGATCGACTGGATCTAGACATAATCGTTAATTTCGGCAAAGGTAGGATCGCTAGTGCCTAAGGTGCTATTGGCCGATTATGGTAAGGGGTTAATACGTAGTTCATTTTCGATAGTTAGATTAATGTGTTTGTAATCCAATTGTAGGAAGTTCGTGTGTGGATCTCGTCAGTATATCGTCGCAAACAGGTGTGTAACTGACACCCTCTTATAGACTAGATCAGTAAAAGCCAAAAAACCGAAATGCCGAAAAGTTGATATTTTGAGAACTTGCAAGTGTGCGAATGCTCGTGAGATTAATAGTGTGATGTATATGGTAAATTAAAGTGATAAGACTGCAGAGTGCATGATTTTGTGCATTTCGATGTTTTTGGGCTTAATGGGCCAAAATCCGGATAATGGGCCAACAGGCCCAATTCGGTAAGAAAACATGGCAAGTGTTTCTGGTCGTACGTAAATGGCTATGTTATGCATGAAAACCTTAAGAATAGTTAAATTACTTGAATACCCCTATGTATGGAAAATTACTGTTATACCCCTAAGTGTAAAATTACCATTATACCCCTAGGGTTACTTTGACTGAAAAGCATGATGATCTGATTTTGTATGATGTATGCCATGATTGTATATTTGTTGCATGGGGACATGGGTTATATTATGGAGGAAGCATCCTGGTGGCTATGCCACAATTATCTGATCTAGTGGCTCTGCCACATATATCTATTTTGGTGGCTCTGCCACGATTATCTGTATCTGGTGACTCTGTCACATTACCTGTTCTGGCAGCCATGCTGCATATTTCTGTGGTGTGTAGTGGTTGGGTGGGTCGAGTAGTCTCCCCACATGGTGAAAGATTGGTATGGGGGTACATATGGTTGGATATGGGTTGAGTTTTGCATAAACATGTAATATCTTTTCTGATCTGTTATGGGCCTATGGGCTTTATTCTGAATTCATTGCAGGCTAAGGCCAACTTATTACATTTTACGTGGTTTGAACCGATATAGGCTATGGTTGGGTTAATTTACACACTGAGTTTCCCCAAACTCACCCCTTTATTTTCATCCATGCAAGTACTCCCCAACCATATTGGGCCTGGAGCTGTGAGGGATTCGGAGTGGCCACACGTTCTGCAAATTCAATTTTTCTTCTGGTGACTGGACATCCATTTATTTACGCTTAAGGTTTGGGGTTTTTAAATGTCATAAGGCCGCTTAATTTTTCTTGATGATTTTAATATGTTTTGTTAAGATAGGTATTACTTATATTTAACTGTTGAAATTGGATAGCTCTAGGGCACGTTTTAAAGAAGAGTAATTGATTTCAAAATAACACGACAACAAGCAAAGCTTCCGCAATGAAAATATTTTCCAAAATTAATCACTTTTCCTAAAAAGGACTTAATCAAATTGGTTTCCTGAAAATATACATGACGTTGAGGTGTGGCAATGGCGGTGTGCATGTCTAGGATTGGATCCGAAGGGAGCTTGGTACTTAAGCAGTCCGATGGACTCACCTCCTCTTTTTCAGTTTCCTACCTGGTGCACAGCTTCGATTCACTTTAACTTATAATGAAATTATTTTTTAAAACACTAAGTAAGTTTTTCTAGATCAACAATATAAAATGTTTTGAACGCTTCGATGTGGCACGTCGGATCCGGCCATAACTTCTAGGCTGGGTTTGGGGTGTTACATTTAGTGGTATCAGAGCCAAGTTGCAACAACTCGGCTGTGGAATGGGTTTATAAAAAACAAAGATTTTCAAAAACAAAAATTTTATAAAGATTGAAAAAAAAAACTCGATTTTCAAAATTTAGATCTTTAGAAGGTGGCATTTCGAATCTCAAGTACAAGCCTATAAGTATTACTCTAAACTTCTCTGAATATTTTCCTGAATTATCTGTCTGTACTGAAACCCTACTAGGATACTCTAGATAGGATGATACGGAAACCATAGGAAAATTTGATAAAAGATTGAAACTGTAGATAGACTTCGATTCTGCGAAAACAAACTCTGAATTACTGTCTGATTCATAAAACATCTATAATAAACTCTGGAATATTGAATTAATAAAAATTCGTAATCAGATAATACGATATGAGTACAAGAGCCGCTTGTGGAAGAGGCCATGGACAGGGCCGAGGAAGTGCTCGAGCGGGATCTTCGTCTTCGAGACATATGCCGGCCGTAGATGCACCAGTACCACCGGCAACTGAGGTGGAGTTTCATGACCGCGGTGCCGGGGATGATGCCCTGTCGCAAGCAATGCTTCGTGTTTTGGAAAGGGTTGCCGAGGCAAGTACGGGCAATGAAATTCGGGGATCTATTTCTGAAAGACTCCGGGCTAACGGGGCGGAGATCTTTAGGGGCGTGTCTGGTGTAGCCCCGAATGTGGCGGAATATTGGTTGGAGGCCACAGAATGGATTATGGACGAGTTGGACTACTCTGTGGAGCAGAAGTTGAAGGGATCCGTATCGTTGCTACGGACGAGGCTTATCAGTGGTGGCTCACTGTGAGAGAAGGGACCCCAGCTTATAGGGTAACTTGGGAACTGTTTAAGATGGCCTTTAAAGGGAAGTATGTTGGGGTGAGTTATGTGGACGCCCGTAGAAAAGAATTCTTGAATCTGGTGCAATGAGATAAAATAGTTACTGAGTACGAGGCCGAATTTCTGAGGCTAAGCCGGTATGCTGTAGGCATAGTCGCTACGGAATATGAACAAAGTGTGCGCTTCGAGAATGGTCTTAGGGATGACCTTAGGGTGTTGATTGCTCCGCAGAGGGAGCGTGCTGAAAAGCAGAATCGAGAGAAAGATCGAAACCGTTTCCAGAAGGATTCCGGACCTCCGGGTGAGCAAATAGAAATGTTAAGAGAGCAAGAGTGGAGGAACCAGTTCGAGCAGTGTCGATGAATGTTGTTAGACCACCAATCTGTGGAGACTGTAGTAAAGTACATTTGGGCGAGTGTAGGAAACGTTCCGGTGCTTGTTTCTGATGCGGATCCATGGAGCATAGAGTCAAAGACTATCCTCAGAGAGCTGATCAGGCTCAAGTTGCTGTACAGAGGGTTGCTCAACCCATGAGAGGTGGACCACAACAACCGAGAGGATGTGGACTAGGTAGGGGCAGAAATGGAAGTGGTTGAGGTCGAAGGGCACCTGGCAGGGTTGCCAGAAATGGTAAAGCTCGACAGCCAGCGTTGGTGTATGCAGCTCGTCGTCGAGAGGAGGGCGATGCACCTGATGTCATAACTGGCACATTTTTGGTTTCTAGCATGCCGTATACTGCTTTGGTGGATATTGGATCTACTCATTCCTATGTTGCATGTGCCATATCTAGGTCGTTGGGTGTGCACTCTTAGAAGATTGTGAGTGGGGTATCTGTGCTAAGTCCTTTGGGTCACTCGGTTAGGGTAGACAAACTGTATAGGAATGTACCCTTAGAAACTCAAGGTAAGACTTTCCCTGGAGATCTGATGGAGTTACCGTTCGGAGAATTTGACCTCATTTTGGGAATGGACTGGCTTGTTAAGCATAAGGCGACTCTGGATTGTGCTGCTAAACGAATGGTGTTAAGGACCACGGAAGGTGAGGAGGTTATGGTGATAGGTGAGCGAAGGGATTATTTGTCTAATGTGGTGTCAGCATTAAGAGCCGAAAAGTGGATTTGGAAAGGTTGTGAGGCCTATTTGGCATTTGTAAGTCAGTCGGAAGAGGAGGGACTGATAGTGGATAAGGTTAAGACCGTAAAGGAGTTCCAAGATGTTTTTCCGGAGGAGCTTCCGGGATTGCCTCCGAACTGAGAAGTCGAGTTTGGAATCAACTTGTTGCCTGGAACGGCGCCGGTGTCCATCGCACCATATAGGATGGCACTGAAGGAGTTAGTGGAGTTAAAGGCACAAATTCAAGAGTTGTTGGATAGGGGCTTCATTAGGCCAAGCGTGTCCCCATGGGGAACACCGGTGCTATTCGTGAAAAAGAAGGATGGTACGATGCAGATATGTATTGATTATCACTAGTTGAACAAACTGACGACTAAGAATAAGTATCCACTGCCAAGGATTGACGATCTGTTTGACCAACTTAGAGGAGTTTCTGTATTTTCCAAGATCGACCTTCGATCTAGATATCATCAGTTAAGGGTCAAGGAGGTAGATATCCATAATACGGCATTCAGGACTCGATATGGTCATTTCGAATTTCTGGTTATGCCATTTGGACTAACGAACACTCCTGCAGCGTTTATGGATCTGATGAATCGTGTGTTCCAACCATTTTTTGGATCGGTTAATAGTCGTCTTTATTGATGATATCCTGGTATATTCTGAAACTAAAGCGAAGCATGATGAGCATCTCCACATTGTGCTGCAAGTGTTAAGGGAGAAGGAACTCTATGTGAAGTTTAGCAAGTGTGAATTTTGGTTGAGGGAAGTAACCTTCTTAGGACATATGGTCTCTGCTGAGGGGATTAGGGTGGACCCTCGAAAAATTGAATCGATTTTGGAGTGGAAGCCGCCTAGGTCAGTGTCGAAAATACAGAGTTTTTTAGGATTGGCAGGACACTACAGAAGGTTTGTGGAAGGTTTTTCTGTGATGGCAGCACCTCTGACAAAACTCATAAGGAAAGGAGTACCGTTTGTATGGACTGAGAAGCAGCAAGAAGCTTTTGAGAAGTTGAAGAAAGTTTTGACTGAAGCACCTGTGTTAATTCAGCCAAAGTCTGGGAAGGATTTTACTGTGTTCAATGACGCATCACATTTAGGTTTGGGCTGCGTGTTAATGCGGGAGGGTAAGGTGGTGGCATATGCATCACAACAGCTTAAGCCTCACGAGGGGAACTATCCTACTCATGATTTGGAGTTGGCGGCAGTGATATTTGCACTTAATATTTGGAGACATTACTTGTACGGAGAAAGGTGTATTATATACACAGACCATAAGTGTCTTAAGTATTTGTTGACTCAGAAGGAGCTGAACCTTAGGCAAAGGAGATGGATTGAGTTGCTTAAGGATTATGACTGTTCGATCGAGTATCACCCAGGCAAGGCTAATGTGGCAGCCGATGCTCTAAGTCGTAGAACTATATCTGATCTGAGAGTAATGTTTGCTTGTCTGAGTCTGTATGATGATGGCAATTTGTTGGCTGAATTGCAGGTAAGGCCAACCTGGGTGGACCAGATTAAGGAAAAGCAGTTGGAAGATGAGTCGCTGGTCGCTCATTTTCAACAAGTTAAGGATGGGGAAACTTCTGAGTTTGGGTTAAATGGCAAAGGAGTTCTGTGTTTTCGAGGAAGAATTTGTGTTCCGAAGGACTCTAACTTGAGGCAGACAATACTGAAGGAAGCTCATGGGGGACATTGTGCCATGCATCTTGGAGGGAATAAGTTGTATCACGACTTACAAGAGTTGTACTGGTGGCCTGGGCTTAAATGAGAAGTAACGGAGTTTGTAGGGAAATGTCTGACATGCCAGCAAGTGAAAGCTGAGCATCAATTACCTTCTGGACTGTTGCAGCCAGTGAAGATACCACTTTGGAAGTGGGAGAGGGTAACCATGGACTTTATGAGTGGGCTGCATTTGACACCATTGAAGAAAGACTCAGTGTGGGTGATTGTGAATAGGTTGACCAAATCGGCCCATTTCATACCTGTATGTACTGACTTTTCACTTCAAAAGTTAGCCAAGTTGTATGTAGCGGAGATTGTGCGACTTCATGGAGTCTCAATTTTGATTATCTCTGACCGGGATCCCAGATTCACATCTCGGTTTTGGCAAAAGTTGCATGAGACGTTGAGGACGTAATTGAACTTTAGTACGGCTTTCCATCCCCAAACTGATGGTCAGTCGGAAAGGGTTATTCAGATTCTGGAAGACATGTTGAGGGGATGCGTGATTCACTTTCGAGGTAGTTGGGAGGATTACTTGTCGTTAGCAGAATTTGTGTACAATAACAGTTACCAGGCGAGTATTCGAATGGCACCGTATGAAACACTATATGGACGAAGGTGTCGTACACCTAGTTGTTGGACTGAAGTAGGAGAGCGACAAGTTCTTGGACCAGAATTGGTAGCTGATACTGAGGATAAGGTCAGAATAATTAGGGATCGGTTAAAAGAAGCATCTAATAGGCAAAAGTTGTATGCTGATTTGAAGCGTAAGGAGATTGAGTACTCAGAAGGTGATATGGTCTTCTTAAAGGTTTCTCCTTGGAAGAAGATATTAAGGTTTGGTAAGAAGGGCAAGTTGAGCCCGTGGTTCATTGGACCTTATTCGGTTTTGAAGTGAGTAGGCCCAGTGGCTTGTCAATTGGAATTGCCTCCAGAGTTAGACAGGATTCACGATGTTTTTCACGTCTCCATGTTAAGGCGTTATCATTCTGACCCTGCTCATGTCGTGTTGGTTGCAGATATTGAAGTGCAAACTGATTTGACCTTCGAGGAGGAGCCTGTGTGAATATTGGCTCGAGATGTTAAGGTTCTAAGAAGGAAATCTGTCCCATTAGTGAAAGTGCTTCGGTGTAATCATGGCAGAGAGGAAGCTACTTGGGACCCAAAAGAGGTGATGCAACAGCAATACCCTCATCTGTTTGGATCAGGTAAATGTCGAGGACAAAATTTTTTTAAGGAGGGTAGAGTTGTAACGCCCCAATTTTTGGGAATTCTGTGTATGTTGGAAAAATTTAAAATTTATGTGTTCTGTCTACTTGGCATAGGTTTAATTATGTTAGTGGGCCTCTAGAAGGCCCAAGCTTCAGTTAAAACCTGGTATTTTTAATTAATTTTAATTCCATAGGAACAAAAGGGGTTCTTGTTAACTGGCTTTTAAGTATTAATTGGGTAAAATAAAACACAAGCAAGCAGGTGGCAAAGTGGCATGTGACGCCACTGGGAAGGCTATAAAAGTGGCGTGTGGATGCTAGGGAGAACCAAGGTTCAAGTCACAATGGGAGCATATTAAGGGAATTATTTTTTTATGTTTAGAAAGGGTAAGTAATGGAACTCAAGTAAAAGACTGTCAGGAGGAGTTTGAGTTGCTCAAGAGATTGAGTAAGGAGGGGATAAGGGAGAGGATTTAGGAGCTGATTAGGGAGAGCAGTATTGGCCAAATGATGGACTCTTGAGGAGCAAGAGTTGGCCGGCCAAGGGTTTCTTTAGGGGGCAAATTTCGGCTAGGTTAAATGCCAAGTATAAATTCGGCATCTGGGGGTAAGTTGTGTCGTTTTTCTGACCATCCTTCCTCCTTCTCCTTTCTTTACTTTTTCTCTCCATCTACCTTCTCCTTTTCTTTTCTCCATAGCCGAATCCTTCTACCACTTTACTCTACACCACTTTCTTACTATTATTTTCAAGCCTTACAGTCGAATATCACAAAAGCCGAAATCCCAAAAGTTCATATTGTCTGTGCCGAATTCTCCTAGCAAAAACCTGCTGATTTTTCTTCATCTTTTTTTATCAATTCTTTCTTTTTCTGAACCCTAAACCTTTGTCGACAAAGCCACTACAAAACCCCATCTTTCCTTCACTGTTACAAAAAAAAAAACTGAAATGCATAGCCATAGGGACATAGCCGAATTTTAAGATCACTGAAGGCTTGACTTTTGTTATCATTTGAGGGGTTAGATCTGCATCAGAATCGAGTAGGAGTTAATTGGAATCATTGATCGAAGGAACCGGTGATAAGTTTTTGAGCCTAATCTTTATTTCAGGTTTTAGAAAAAGCCTAAACCCCTAAAGGTTAGGAAGACTATCGATTTGGGCTTGAAGCTCTAAGGGTTGTGATAACTATTTTATTTTTTATGCTAGTGTGATCTAGAGGCTGCTGATCAAAGGCTTGGACAAGTGGAACGACTGGATCTAGACATAATCGTTAATTTCGGCAAAGGTAGGATCGCTGGTGCCTAAGGTGCTATTGGCCGATTATGGTAAGGGTTTAATACGTAATTCATTTTCGATAGTTAGATTAACGTGTTAGTAATCCAATTGTAGGAAATTCGTGTGTGGATCTCGTCAGCATATCATCGTAAACAGGTGTGTAACTAACACCCTCTTATAGACTAGATCGGCAAAAGCCGAAAAGTCAAAATGCCGAAAAGCTGATATTTTGAGAACTTGCGAGTGTACGAATGCTCGTGAGATTAATAGTGTGATGTATATGGTAAATTAAAGTGATAAGACTGTAGAGTGCACAATTTTGTGCGTTTCGATGTTTTTGGGCTTAATGGGCCAAAATTGGGATAATGGGCCAGCGGGCCCAATTCGGTAAGAAAACGCGGTAAGTGTTTCTGATCGTATGTAAATGGCTATGTTATGCATGAAAACCTTAAGAATAGTTAAATTACTTGAATAGCCCTATGTATGGAAAATTACTGTTATACCCCTAGGGTTACTTTTGACTAAAAAGCATGATGATCTGATTATGTATGATGTATGCCATGATTGTATATCTGTTGCATGGGACATGGGTTATATTATGGAGGAAGCGTCCTGGTGGCTATGCCACAATTATCTGATCTGGTGGCTCTGCCATATATATCTATTCTGGTAGCTCTGCCACGATTATCTGTATCTGGTGACTTTGTCACATGCATATTTCTGTGGTGTGTAGTGATTGGATGGGTCGAGTAGTCTCCCCACATGGTGAAAGGTTGGTATGGGGGTGCATATGGTTGGATATGGGTTGGGTTTTGCATAAACATTTAATATTTGTTCTGATCCATTACGGGCCTATGGGCTTTATTCTGAATTCTGTTCTGGGCTAAGGCTAACTTATTCTATTTTCTGTGGTTTGAAACGATATAGGCTATAGTTGGGTTAATTTACACACTGAGTTTCCCCAAACTCACCCCTTTATTTTCATACACGCAGGTACTCCCCAACCATAGTGGGCCTGGAGCTGTGAGGGATTCGGAGTGGCCAAACGTTCTGCAGATTCGATTTTTCCTCTGGTGAACTTGACATCCTTTTATTTACGCTTAAGGTTTTGGGTTTTTAAATGTAATAAGGCCGCTTAATTTTTCTTAATGGTTTTAATATGTTTTGTTAAGATAGGTATTACTTATATTTAACTGTTGAAATTGGATAGTTCTAGGGCCCGTTTTTAAGAACAGTAATTGATTTCAAAATAACACGACAACAAGCAAAGCTTCCGCAATGAAAATATTTTCCAAAATTAATCACTTTTCCTAAAAAAGACTTAATCAAATTGGTTTCCTGAAAATATACATGATGTTGAGGTGTGGCAATGGCGGTGTGCATGTCTAGGATTGGATCCGAAGGGAGCTTGGTACTTAAGCAGTCTGATGGACTCACCTCCTCTTTTTTCGGTTTTCTACCTGGTGCACAGCTTCCATTCACTTTAAGTTATAATGAAATTATTTTTTTAAAACACTAAGTAAGTTTTTCTAGATCAACAATATAAAATGTTTTGAATGCTTCGATGTGGCACGTCGGATCCGGCCACGTCTAGGTCGGGTTTGGGGTGTTACATGTAGCCCTGGAAGACCAACATAAAACAACCTTTACTTGTCCGTACGGTACGTTTGCTTTTAGGCGAATGCCTTTTGGTTTATGCAATGCACCTGCAACCTTTCAACGATGCATGATGGCAATATTCACTGATATGGTTGAAAATTTTACTGAGGTTTTCATGGATGATTTTTTTGTTTGTGGTAACACTTATGATATTTTTTTGAGTAATTTGGCTAAGGTACTGAAGAGATGCGAAGAGATGAATCTTGTCCTTAACTGGGAGAAATGCCATTTTATGGTTAAGGAAGGGATTGTCTTAGGGCATAGAATTTCAAAGAAAGGAATTGAAGTTGACAAAACAAAGGTGGACGTAATTGAAAGATTACTAGCCCCAATGAATGTGAAAGGAGTCAGAAGTTTCTTAAGCCATGCCGGTTTTTACCGAAGGTTTTTTAAAAAATTTTCAAAAATTTCTAAACTGTTGTGTTTGTTGTTAGAGAAAGATGTAGTGTTTGATTTTAACAAAGTGTAACACCCCTTACCCATATCCGACACCGAGACAGGGTTCGAGGCATTATCAGTCTTAAAAGTACACAATTTAGTAAAATCGGCCCATAAAATTTTATTTAAATTAAAAACATTCAATCATTTGTATAATGTCCCTTACACGAACTACCGAGGCTCTAAACATGCATTAAAGGTGGTTTGGGACTAAACCAAGAACCTTGGAAAGTTTTGGGAAAACTTAGAAAAATTTTCATGAAACAGGGTCACACGCCCGTGTGGACACAGGGACACGCCCATGTGTCTCCAATGCGCCTGTATCCTCAGGCCTTAAAAATCTCTGTTTATGACGTTAGCAAAACAAATTGAACCACACGGCCAAGCCACACGCCCGTATGCTAGGCCGTGTCCTCCACACAGTTGAGACACATGGCAGTGTCTCTGCCGGTGTGGCTAGCACTTAGGCTATTTTCCAAGCCTTTTTGTTACCATTAATACCTCACATACTTAAATACATTATAGACACATACAATATAGCATCAAGTAAATGATTAAACATCCTCCATTAAGACTTAATTGTGATCATCATACATGTGTTTCGCTTACTTATTTTATACTAAGTCTAAACACACCAATTCACAATCAATTGAACATGTCATTTTGATTATTACTTATACATTTATACCAAGCTTGCCTAAGTCATTCCACACCAATTTCATGTTCAAGCATTATTGACTTATTGCCATGTCACACTTTTATTCTCTGATTATGACCACTTCGTTTGGTCATAATACATTCATCAAGCATACATACCGTAATACTAACCATTAATGTCACACAATTATAATCACATGGCCTCGTCACAAGGCATTAATAAATTGCTTGGATAAATAGGCTTACAAGCCATAACCCATACAAGGCACATCTCATGGCTAAACACAATGAATCAATTTAAGCCAACATCTTGGCCAAATCAAAAGAATACACATTATAATGACTAAGTCCCTATACATGTCACTCACTTAAAGACATTAAGATTCAACAATACTCCAAAGATGGTAGCCTGATAGTGTGATGATGACTCTAGCGATCTCCAACCCAGAGCCGACCTGACAACACTAAAGAAATGGAGAGGAGGGAGTAAGCTTAAAGCTTAGTAAGTCCATAATAAAAATAATAAGCAAATTATCAACATGATTCCATGGTAATATAACCATAGTTATACTTTTACTTATATTTTGGTCATGCTGTTTTCTCAAGTCATAGTCACTAAATTATTTATATCTGGAGATACAGAACTCCAAATCAAGATCGACTAATTTTCCCTGAAACTAGACTCACATATCTTCTTGTCATAAAATTTTAAGAATTTTTTTATAAGAAAATAAGTAAATGTTATTCTTTAAAGTCACCCATGTTCTGCTATTTGACAGCTTTGACACTTCTTTACTAAAAATTGATTATCTCTTAGTACAGGATTTGATTAATGTTCCTGCCAGTTTATCTTGAAAATTGACTCATTAAGAATTTATTATAAATTCTAACCCATAATAATTTTTGTACAATTTTTAGTGATTTTCCAAAGTTGAGGAAGGGGAGCCTGAAAGCACTCTGACTCTATCTTACAAAAGTTCAAATATCTCATAATATGAAACTCTTTTGCTTATACCATTTCTTCTATGTGAAACTAGATTCAATAAGCTTTAATCTTATTCAGTTTCTAATTCAATTTCCACAATTTTTGGTAGATTTTGGAAATCACATAAGTGCTAAAGTTCAAAACTATTTTAGTGCAATATCATGATAACTATCATATGATGGCATAATAACATAATCACCAAGATTGTTCATCATTCAAGCATTCTAGCTCATTAATCAAATATTCATATACATATACATGAATATACCTTTTTTCATATATCATCTTGTAACAAAGCATTACTCATTAGTATAACATACATACCTGTACGTATCTGTAGCATATCGAATAACTTTACCTTCATTACCATGCCCATCTTAGGACTTTTGTCACATCATTTGTTATAATACCCGTTGAACACTTGGAATACTATTGGATACACGGAAACTTGCACATAAGTGCCATATAAACATATGTAGCCAAAGCTACCTTATAACATGTAACACATCCATAATGAACTCGAACCTCTCAACGAGCTCAGATGTTACATGTATCGCATCCATTATGAACTCGGACCATTCAACGAGCTTGGATGCTCACATCTAAAATGAACTCAGACCACTCAAGGAGCTCGGATGCTACATATATCACGAACTTGGACCACTCAACAAGTTCGAATTCTTACATATATCACGAACTCGGACCATTCAATGAGCTCGAATTTCTTAATTCCTAGTGACTTGTCACTTGTATCCTAAACTATTCCCAAGGTTCAAATGGGGTTTTTTTCATTGCATATAGCATCTTCATCGTACTTGTTCGTATCGTCATGATAATGACCGTAATATCATTCATGCTTGCAAATTCACCATTCTCATATTCATGAAATAATCATGGCATTGTTCATAATAACATTTAGGCTTTTGACACATAATACAATCATCATAGGAACTATATAAATATTCACCACATAATGTTAACACATCAATTTAAGTTCAAGCATAAACAATTATTGCATTATTATTGACATACAAACTTACCTCGAAAGCGAGCACGGTTATTTATTCCGATTTAGTCCATAATCTCACTCATTTCTAATCTATGCCTGAATCTCATTTTCCTTAATCTATAATATCACATTTAGCTTACTAATTTGTCACATTATTCATATGGGTCCAAAAATCATACTTTTACAAATTTGTATTTTGACCCTTAAACTTTCACATATTTGCACTTTTTCCTCAATGCTCATAAAATGATTTTGATTCAATTTCTTTGTACTTTAAGCCTAGCCAAACCATTTTCATAACTATAGTAGCCCCTAATTTCCACTCAATCACACTTTTATGACAAATTTTGTAACTTTTACAAAACGGTCCTTTTTTCTAATTTCATCAAAAATCACTCAGTAAAAGTCATTTATTACACACCAAGCATTCATATTCTACCATTAAACATCAAAACACATGCATTTCATCCATTGTAAATTTTTAAACTCAAACTCTAGCTTAAAATAATGGTGGAAATAGCTAAATCGAGTTATCGGGACTTCAAAAATGTAAAGAACATTAAAAATGCGGCTCGGGATCACTTACAAATGAGCTTGGAAGCTTGAACCAAACCCTAGCCATGGCTTCCATGCAAATTTCGACTGAATGGGGAAGAAGATGGACAATTTTGGCTTATTTTCCCTTTTTAATTCTTTTAATTATTAGATTACCAAAATTCCCCTAACTTAAAAATATTCTATTTCACCCATTTCATGTCTATTTTTGTCCAACAATTAACCAATGGTTTAATTAGCAATTAAGGATCTCAAATTTAAAATTTCAAATCAATTTGACACCTCTAACATGTAGAACTCAACTTTTGCACTTTTTACAATTTGTCCTTTTGACTAAATTGAGTGCCCAAACGTCAAAATTTTCGAACAAAATTTTCACGAAATCATCCCGTGAAATTGTAGACCACAAAAATATAATAAAAATAAGTTTTCTTACATCGGATTTGTGGTCCCAAAACCACTGTTTCGACTAGGTCCTAATTCAAGATGTTACACAAAGCATGTTTAGAAGCTTTTGAAAAGCTAAAAAAACGGTTAATCTTAGCCCCAATAATCATTAAACCCAATTGGAGCACACCTTTTGAGTTGATGTGCGATGCAAGTGATTATACTTTTGGACCTGTGATGGGTCAAAGAAAAAATAAAGTGTTCCACCCCATTTACTATGCAAGTAAAACATTGATGGGAGCCCAACTCAATTATACGGTAGCTGAAAAGGAACTGTTTGCTATAGTTTTTGCTTTTGAAAAAATTCACTCATATCTTGCTTACGACCATTAAATTCTTGCTTACGAAGAAAGATGAAAAATCAAGGCTAATTCGTTGGATACCATTACTCTAAGAACTTGACCTTGAGATCCAAGGCAGAAAAGGTGTTGAAAATCAAGTAGCTGATCATCTGTCGAGGTTGGAGCAAGATGAGGTAACTCAATCACATGTGTCTATCAACGAGAATTTCTCAAATGAACACTTATTTGAGGTGAGTCAAATTGATGAAACACCTTAGTTTGCTACTTTTGCCAATTATCTTGCATGTGGAATAATTCCTCAAGAAATGACATACCAACAAAGGAAGAATTTCCTTCATGATAGTCGGTATTATTTCTGGGAAGACCCATTTTTGTTTAAACAGTGTGAAAATAATATAATCCGAAAGTGTGTAGCTGAAAGTGAGGCTGTTGAAATCTAATATCATTGTCATTCATCTCCAAGTTGGGGACAATTTGGTGGTTCACGTACTGCAGCTAAGGTTTTGCAAGAAAGTTTCTTTTGGCTTACACTATTTAAAGATGCTTATGCCTATGTGAAGAACTATGATAGATGCCAAAGAAGCGGAAACATATCAAGAAGGAATGAAATGCCTTTAACAAATATTCTGGAGATTGAATTATTTGACGTATGAGGCATTGACATTTTAGGCCCGTTTCCTTCTTCGTGTGGGAACAAATACATCTTCGTTGTTATGGACTATGTATCCAAGTGGGTTGAAGCTAAAGCATACCCTACAAATGATGCTAAGATAGTTATGCGATTCCTACATAAGCATGTGTTTACACGATTTGGGACACCAAGAGCTATTATTAGTGATGAAGGTTCCCATTTTGTGAACAACTGGCTTAAGTGGTTGCTTGACAAATATGATGTGCAGCACAAAATTGCTACTGTTTATCACCCCCAGTCCAATGGGCAAGTTGAAAGAGTGAACTGTGAAATCAAAGGTATCCTGGAAAAAGTAGTACGCCCTAGTAGAAAAGATTCGTCTCGAAGGCTCGATGATGCATTATGGGCTTATCGAACATCATTTAAGACACTGTTAGGAATGACTCTTTATTGGTTGGTTTTTGGGAAGGCATGTCATTTTCCATTAGAGTTGGAGAATAGAGCTCACTGGGCTTTTAAGAAGTTGAATTTTGATCTTATGCAAGCAATAAGAGATGGATGTTACAATTGGATGAGTTGGAAGAGATGAGGTTGTTTTCTTATGAGAATGCCAAAATGTATAAAGAAAGATAAAAAAGATGGCATGATAGTCATATACGACCTCGCGAGTTTAAAGAAGGTCAGAAGGTTTTGTTGTTTAATTCAAGGCTGAAGTTATTTCCTGGGAAGCTGAAATCCTGATGGAAAGGACCTTATACCATCTATCGAGTTTATCCTTATGGAGCTGTTGAATTATAAGACAATTACGGAGGTATGTTCAAAGTCAATGGTCAACATCTCAAACATTATTGGGATGGTAACGTTGAGCGCTTTGAATCCTCGTTCAAATTAACATACCCTTGATTTTTCATAAACTTGTTTTGTAAATAAATAAATAAATATGATTTATTTACTTAATTTAGTAAATTTAATTAATTTTGTCTAAGAAGATTGGAACTTAAGCGGAACCACTGTAACCCCTCCAACCTTTCTTGGGAATTAATTTAATGTAATTTATTGAAAAGAAATTTTCTAATTAAGATTTAAAATTTTTTAGTTTCATTTGTTTTGTTTACATTTTAAATTTTTATGTTAATAAAAGGGGTCAAATTTGGCCCAAGTACTAATCAGTTTTCTTAATAAGATACAGTCTGAATTTGAGCCTAAGACAACAAAAAGGGGGAAAACTCCACACCTATTTCCGCCACTTCCAATTTTTGCCATCCAAGTAACCATAATGTAGCTAAGTTTTTGCTACATGTTGCCTTAATTTTTCCCTATATAAACCCCTCTTCATTCTACTATTTTTCATATCCATCAAAGTTATTTGCTTAAACCCAAAAAATCTTTAAACTTTTCTCTTGTGCCGTCAACCTCAAATCTCGAAAGAAACCCTAATTCTCCTTCCCTTTTGTCGAAATCTTTTATACCCGCCGCAAAGAGATCGCCGGAGCATCAATGTCGCTGCCGTACATAGCCGTTATCACTTCCACACACCACCATTACTGTCGCACACTACCTTCGTGACAAACCGTAATTTATACATATTTTTACCCCATGTTTAACGTATTTTATGGAAGATGTTCCATTAGAATTAGTGAATTCGATGCTCCTAATGCTTTAATTTCATGTTTTATACTTAGGAGAGCATAGGAGAGCAAAAGGAACGAGAAACAGGCCAAAAACAGAGAAAATGGGCCAAAGTACGAACTTAACACGGCCTAGACTTCCTCACACGGGTAGACCACACGGCCGTGTTAATCTGGCAGAATCGAAGCACAACTCACACGGGTATAGCACATGCCCATGCCATTCTAATAGGCTCGAACACGGCCTGAAGTAATCGCACACGGGCGTGTCACATAGGCGTGTCCCTACCGAGCCCAAGTTAAGTCCAATTTGAAAAAGGCTACTTTTGGGGGCTCATAGGCAGTCCAAAGCCTATGAATACACCCTAGAAGAGGAGAAAAGAGGACACACAAAATATGGAGTAAAGAATTACTCCAAGGAAGTCGATTGATTCATCTCAGAAGCTAGATTCATCATCAAGACTGAAGATCTTTCCTCAATTCCCCTTTAGGAGTTTTGGGTTTTCTTTAGACGAATCTTGTTATTATTTTCTAAATTGTATGATAAATATTTAACTTGTTCTTAATTATGTGTTCTTAATTCTTGTTTTGATATCCCAGGATACTGATTCAAGATAAGCTCTTATTCATAGGAGGAATAGACCCTGTCTAAGGTATATTTATCATAATTAAGCGGAGTTGATTGCGCACCTAGGCATAAGGTGACAAGATTTTGCTAGATTAGAGTGAAACCTAATAAGGGGATCCTAGATCGAGTTAATACAACCCTAGAGTGTTAATTAGAGAAAAGTCTCGATTATTCAATCTAGGGATTAGACGTTATTAGTCTTGAATAGGGATAATAACATAACTTAGGGATCTCTACGGAACAAGTTGAATGAATAAATCGTCCGATTCGAAGCCAGAATAACAAGTAAAGTCTAGGTGGATTTTTCCTTAGGTATTGTCTTAAGTCAATCGATTTTTCCCAAAAGCAATTCCCCAATTTTTTTCTCTGTGAGTTCTTAGTTTAGATAATTAGTTAATTAAAACAAAACCCTATTATTCTTAGGATAGATAATAAAAAAGACAGTCATTACTAGTACTTTTAGTTCCTTTGGGTTTGACAATCCAGTCTTGCTAAAACTATACTACTGTTCGATAGGTACACTTGCCTACATCGTGATAATAGTTAGTTTTAAGAACAATTAATTATAAATATTTAAAACCTATCATGAAATAACGCGATCAAGTTTTTGGCGCCGTTGCCGGGGAACTAAGATATTAGGAACGCTTAATTTTTATTACTTTAGCCATTTATTTTTCTTGCAATTTAATTTAATTTTTTTATTATTTATTAACTTACTTTTTCCTTCTCTTGGCAGGTTTTCATAGTTTATGACTAGAAGAAACTCGTTGGGACCATTACTTTTTGACGAAGAAATTGATCACACAGTACGTAGAAACCAAAAAGAAATAAGGCGAAGCTTAAGATACACGAAGAACGAGCTAGAAGACGATACTCAACCCCCAACCGAAGAGATGGTTGAAAACCAAGGCAATCAGCTACCTCCTACAATTACGGCTAATCAAAATCCTGCTCCACGCACTATGTATGATTATGCTAAACCCTCTTTAATAGGAACTAAATCGAGCATAGTTAGACCTGCTGTAGCTGAAAATACTTTTGAATTAAAACCTAACACTATTCAAATGATACAGTAATTTGTTCAGTTTGATGGTTTGCAGGATGAGGATCCCAACGCTCATTTAGCCAACTTTTTAGAACTATGCGATACATTTAAAATCAATGGCATTTTTTATGATGCCATTCGTCTTCGGTTGTTTCCCTTTTCATTGAGGAACAAGGCTAAACAGTGGTTGAACTCGTTACCAAGAGGGTCAATTACTACTTGGGAACAAATGACCGAAAAATTTTTACTAAAATATTTTTCGCCAGCTAAAACGGCTAAATTACACAATGATATATCTTCTTTTGTGCAGATGGATTTAGAAACACTCTACAATGCATGGGAGAGATACAAGGACCTTTTAAGAAGATGCCCCCACCATGGGTTACCGCTTTGGCTCCAAGTAGAAACATTCCACAATGGTCTGAATCCTTCGACTCGGCAAATGGTTGACGTAGCTGCTGGCGGAACCATCAACAACAAAACACCAGAAGATGCCTATGAGTTTATAGAAGAGATGCCACTGAATAACTATCAGTGGCAAGTCATAAGGACAAAGCCAACGAAAATAATTAGCATTTATAACGTCGATTCAGTCACCATGCTCTCTAATCAGGTAGAACTTTTGAATAAGAAAATTGATGGTTTTCTTAGTTCTTCACAGGTTCACCCAGTAATGCAGTGCGGAACAAGTGAAAGTGGAACAAACCATTCGGAATACCAACCTTATGGCCACAACATAGATAACGAGAAATTAAATTACATGGGTAATCATCCTCGACCTCAAAACAATCCATATAGTAACACTTATAACGTAGATTGGAGAAACCACCCCAATTTCTCGTGGGGTGGTCAAGGAAATCACCGGGCTATCAACTACCACCATACCAATAGGAAAAGAAGCCAAACCTTGAAGAGATGCTCTCAAAGATTATTTCGGTGTTGAAAACTCATTTTCAGAACACTGAGACAGCACTTAAAAATCAACAAGTATCGATCCAAGGGCTCAAAACCCAGATAGGCCAGCTCTCCAAACTAATCTCCGAACAACCACAAGGTAGCTTGCCAAGTAATACTAAACCCAACCCAAGGGAACAGCTCAACGCAATTAATATTCAAGATATCGAAGGAGTTGTTGAACCTGGACCAGAATCGAGGCAAGAAACTGTGGTAAGCAAAGGTCAAGGTAAGGTAGATTATAATAAAAACAAACCAGTGACTGTTGAATATAAACCTCGTGTGCCATACCCCAAGGCGACAAGGAAAAACTGCTCAGATGAACAATTCGGTAAATTCCTTAAACTCTTAAAAAATTACATATTAACTTACCGCTTATTGAAGCTCTATCACAAATGGCAAATGCAATGAAATTTTAAGGGAGCTTTTAGCAAATAAGCGAAAGTTGGACGAGGTGTCGCATGTGGAACTGGACGCAGTTTGCTCGGCCATTCTCCAAAATAAACTACCCAACAAACTAAAAGACCCAGGGAGCTTTACTATTCCTTGGTTAATTGGTAGTTTAGATATTAATTATGCATTGGCTGATCTAGGGGCTAGTATCAACGTCATGCCTTAAAAAATGTTTAAGCAACTAGGTCTCAGGAAACCCAAATAAACTAGGATGAGCATTCAATTAGCAGATAAAACTATAAAATTCCTTAGAGGTATTATTAAAGCTGTGCTAGTTAAAATCGAAAAATTTATATTTCCCGTTGACTTTATTGTTCTAGACATAGAAGAGGATAGCAACACTCCCTTAATCTTAGGAAGGCCCTTTTTAGCAACTGCTAAAATCATCATTGATGTTGGCACAGGTGAACTCACACTCTGGGTGGGAGATGAAATAATCACCCTTCAAGCTCAAAATTCTGGCAATACATCAGGGATTGACGATAATTATTTAAACCATCCTACTAAAACTAACAATATGGTGCAACCTACTTTGCAGAAAATAAGTCTGAAGGAAGCACACGAGTCATTCTCAAGCAATAGTAGAGGACCTATTCATGAAGATTGAAGACTTCAAATCAAGGAACTTGATGAATGGAAAACACACAAACCAAGAACACCTGACAAATCGAAACTACGCCAAAACGAGCCCGATGCCTCTCCAAATAAACTTAAAGTTGGTGATAAGGTCTTATTAGATACCGCAGATCCCCACATTGTCACTACCACACCGAATGAGTAAATCCCTCTTACGGTACTCAGTAATTTTCCATTCAGTACGGTGGAGGTGAGTCATCCCAAGTTTGGCACTTTTAAGGTAAACAACACACGATTAAAACCTTATTTTGATGAGATTGATAGCAGGAATGAGGAGTATAAACTCTTCGAACCACCATGATCATACAACGGAGAGGTAAGTCGAGCTTAGACTATAAATAAGTGCTTCTCGGGAGGCAACCCAACAACTAACAATATTAATTTATTTAAATTTTGGTATTTAACTCCTAACTTACTAATAGAAATCTTGAATACAGCTGTTTCCACAGAGACATGGCCAATAACACGGGCGTGCTTAAGGCCATGTGAAAACAGGGCAAAAGATTTCTCCAACACAGGCTATGATTAAACGCCACGGTCATGTGATATGGCCGTGGTTGAGCCTGCTAAAACAGCATGGGCAAACCACATGCCCGTGTGGAAGAACCATGGGTGAACCTGTTAAAACAGCACGGGTGTGTGACACGCCCGTGTCTAACACCTGTGGTCGAACCTGTCAAATTAACAAGGGCATGGAGCTTGAACACATGGGCGTGGGAGAAGCGAATGAAGCTAGACATGGCCGTACCACACGGCGGTTTGAACTCACACGCCCGAGGAACACGAGCGTGTACTAAGTGTCAGACGCGCCCAAATTTGAAATTCGTGAATCACACGGGCTAAAAATGGGGAACACAGGCGTGTGCCATGGTCGTGTGCCCCCAAATCTATAAATACCTTGCACTATTCACTTTCTTCCCCATTCAAAAACCCTAACCCTAGTCGCTACAACTCCGCACGGCCCCCTTGCCACGTCTGTGCGCTGCCTACAACTCCATTTTCGACGCCCACTCTCTTCCCTTAGCATTTGTTTACTCCTTTTTCTTTTATTTCACTGATTTATAATGTTATTTATCATATTAATCTATGTTTTTCATGTTATTTCCATATTGAAAATCACATAAATTTCATTTATCAAACAAGTTATCATCTTTCTCATGTTTAAAATCTTACTCATTACAGGATTCCTACACTTCATGTAAATAGTTAGAAGTAAATATTCATGGCTAGGATAGTTGAAATAATCATGCATATTGTGTTGACATCTCTTTTCATTCATATAGTATTTTGCATTCCATTCCTTGCCATTTTTAATATATTTATGCATTTTCATTTTCGAATTTAGTCGCATTCCTTTTATATATTATAAATTGTCCACTCATCAAAAAGATGAATTGATGTTTCCACTTGTAGGTACACAATTTCATCTTCAAGAGGAAAGAAAACTGCCATACCAGCTTCGAAGAAGAGGAAGGGAGCGTCATCTTCCGCGGGTCCAACCGCGGAAATTCGTCACCCTCTTCTGCAGTTCCCCCGGGGGACCCAAGAAGAGCTTTTTCAAATACTTCAGGCCCGACCCTTAATCGCGGGTCGTTGCATCGATGGGCTACCATAGAACAAGTTCAGATGGCTGACATAATTTGGGCTCTCCTAACCACCGACCCTTGGGAGCTGTTTTTTCGGGATTATTGAGCCGACATGCCTCGAGCTTACAATGGAACTCTGCTTAATGTTCCATCTTTAGACCGTAATGACAAGTTACGATCATCCCAGTACGGTCTAGTTTTGCTTAGGTGGGTTAGTCTGCCAGCTAAGCGTCCCAGAGTTTGGTGCTGCGCTAGGCTTATATATAGAGGAGTTCAAGGAGGAGAATGAACTACATGCTCTCATTCGCCACATACATTTCTCTCCCTCAAAATGCTGGCACACGTTAGCCCCTAGCACGGCCTCCTACAATCCTAGCCGCTCCAAGGCATCAGTTCTCCCACCATCCCTGAGGTATTTACACGCTATTTTAGCTCACACGATTACAGGGAGGCGAGAGAGCACTGGCATCATCAACACCCTCGACGTCTACTTCTTATGGTACATGTCGCAAGGGCACGTCATCGACCTTGCCTATTTCATCGCCCTTACGATTCAGCACCAGACGAAGCGGCATCAAAAGGGGCTATCTCCATTGGCCCCTGCGTGACTCGGCTGTCGTAACACTTCGAACTCCTCAACACTACGGCCCAAGAATCATCACTCACCCTCATCGGCCAGATGTCTCCACAAGGCATCTCGAGCATGCTTAGTATGAGGATGATCGAGAGGCACCGTGGAACCCACCCTCCCCAGTATCATCTGGCCCAATCTACCAAGGAGGAGGCCTACAAAGACATTCCTGATGATTTCCCTTCGCAGCACGAGGACCCACCGACTCAGCCACCACCACCCTCTCGTCCAGTTCATGCGGCGGCTTTATATGCTGACATCTCTGAGCGCCTCACCCAATTCGAACAACAGTGTTTTCAACGATTTGACAACATTGATACTACTCTATAGTAGATTTGTCAGCACCTCCACATCTCATCGCTAGTCCCACCTCGCGAACCATCTAGTGATGAAGATGTTTAAGAATACTTATTTATTATTTTTTATGGTTTTTTATTTTTTTTAATTATTAAAACTACTTTTTATTTTTATTAGATTTTAGAATTTTATTTTTAATTATCAAATTCGGTTATTTCTTTACGAGTAATTATTCCTCCTAATATCACCTAAAAAGTTCCTGATTTTATCACAGTTAATTAAGAGCTCTTAAGCTCATCATCGCTACATAGGAACTAACACTCCACTGGGAAAGGTTCTCCACGATGCCATGTCCTGATCGACCACGACCATAGCTACCACTAGATATAATATTCTTTTGGCGTAGGACTTATGGACTAATGAGCCTCTACGACCGCTGGAGTATCCTCCTCCACTCTCAAACCAATTACTCTCCAAAACTCCAGTTCGAGGAATTCATCATACAGGAAGTTTCACTTCTCTCCCTATCTTAATTTTATATTCTATAATACCTATCTTTGTACATTGAAGGCAATGTACATCTTAAGTGTGGGGGGGCATTCATTTCATTATCAGAAAAATCCCTAAATGATTACCTTGTTCTCTTGAAAAACTCTCATATCATATTTAGGAAAAATTTTAATTGATTTTTGATTTTGATTGATATATCTTGAATTAAAACATAGGGATTTAGCATTGATTGTTTAAACTTTAAGACATTAGGGAATCAAGCATGATAAGTTGATTTTTAAGAATTTAAAATTATATGTTGTTTCCCCAAGTCTAGGTATTACTTTGAATTGGAATTCACAAGTCTAAACATCAAAAAGCCATAATTTTTGTGAGATTTTTGAACCTTTTGAGCATCTATTAATCCTTTCATGCTCACTTTTATTATTGCTTCGAGTGCATCAGTGTTGAACTGTTATTCTAGAACTTGCTTGATTATGCATGTCGAGACCACACCATTTGATTTGATATGTCAAAATGATTAAGGCACTTAGGATTAACCCACTCATGCCATAAAAAGTCTACCTCTACGATTAACCCTTAGTAAACCCCTTTGAGCTTAACAAGCCATTCCTTGTATTAACCTCAATATTGATCCTTAACCCATTATTGTTGAAATCCCCTAAATTAATTTGATCCCTATTTTTTTCAAGACTTGAATTGAAGAAATTGCTTAGCTATGTCTTGTTTGTAATAAGTTAGCCTATGTATTTAACTTGTTCTTAAAAAAAATGTATACATATCAGTAATTACAGATTCTGAGAAGACACTCTATTGTACGCAAGTGAAGATTAACTCTTTTTCTAGTTAGGCAATCCTTCAATTCAATTCGATTCTAACCTTTTTCTTTCAGTCTGTGACTAAACCCCCTAACCAAGTTGTACTACAACCCTTTAAAGACCTTTTGATTGATGTATCATATTAAATTATAGTGGTGGAGATTTGATTTTCATGCAAGCCTATGGTAATGACTTTTCATTATTGGCTATTGAGTGCTTCATTTATTGTCCTTAAACACCTCGAGTGATTTGAGTGAATCTTTAGTGAGGATGTGAAACTCTGTGATATTCCGAATCAAAAGTAATTACTTAAATGAGGAGAAACACCTATATTTGCATGATTAAATACTCCACTCAGAATGTTTGAAACTTTTATGTTCTTTTAGTTGAATTCTCAATGTACGACTACCTATGGATTATTTTGAGATATTAACGGTAGAAATTATAAGTTGAGGAGAATTTATTTTGATTATGAGTTGAGAATTTTGCTTGAGGACAAGCAAATGCTTAAGTGTGGGGGTATTTGATAAACCGTAATTTATACATATTTTTACCCCATGTTTAACGCATTTTATGGATGATTTTCCATTAAAATTGGTGAATTCGATGATCCTAATGCTTTAATTTCATGTTTTATACTTAGGAGAGCATAGGAGAGCGAAAGGAATGAGAAACGGACCAAAAATAGAGAAAATGGGCCAAAGTACAAACTTAACACGGCTTAGACTTCCACACACGAGCAGCCCACACGGTCGTGTCAATCTGGCAGAATTGAACCACGACTCGCACGGGTATAGCACACACGCGTGCCATTCTAACAGGCTAGAACGTGGCCTAAAGTAATCACACACGGGCGTGTCATACGGGCATGTCCCTACCAAGCCCAAGTTAAGTCCAATTCGGAAAGGGCTACTTTTGGGGGCTCATAGGCATTCCAAAGCTTATAAATCACCCTAGAAGAGGAGAAAAGAGGACATACAGAAGAAGGAGTAAGGAATTACTCCAAGGAAGCCAATTGATTCATCTCAGAAGCTGGAATCATCATCAAGACTGAAGATCTCTCCTCAATTCCCCTTCAGGAGTTTTGGGTTTTCTTTATGTTTTGTATTCTTTATTTTTCTGAGATGTTTTCTTATTTAGTTATGAATTAAATCCCCTAAATACCTAAGGGGAATGAAACCTAAGATGAATCTTGTTATTATTTTCTGAATTGTATGATAAATATTTAACTTGTTCTTAATTATGTGTTCTTAATTCTTGTTTTGATATCCCAGGATATTGATTCAAGATAAGCTCTTATTTAGAGGAGGAATAGACCCTATCTAAGAATACATTTATCATAATTAAGCGGAGTTGATTGCGTGCCTAGACATAGGGTGACAAAATTTTGCCAGATTAGGGTGAAACCTAATAAGGGGATCCATAGATCAAGTTAATGCAACCTTAAAGTGTTAATTAGAGAGAAGTCTTGGTTATTCAATCTAGGGATTAGACGTTATTAGTATTGAATAGGGATAATAACATAACTTAGGGATCTCTATGAAACAAGTTGAATGAATAAATCATCCGATTCGGAGCCAAAATAACAAGTAAAGTCTAGGTGGATTTTTCCTTAGGTATTGTCTAAAGTCAATCGATTTTTCCAAAAAGCAGTTCCCCAATTCTTTTCTATGTGAGTTCTTAGTTTAGATAATTAGTTAATTAAAACAAAAACCCCATTATTCTTAGGCTAGATAATAAAGAGACAGTCATTACTAGTACTTTTAGTTCCTCTGGGTTTGACAATCCGGTCTTGCTAAAACTATACTACTATTCGATAGGTACACTTGCCTACATCATGATAATAGTTAGTTTCAAGAACGATTATTATAAATATTTAAAACCTATAACGAAATAACGCGATCACTTCGCCGCTGCAACCTCTTCGCTGTCACAAGGTTCATCGAAGCAGATCCTTCCCACTTGTCGATTTCTCTTCTTCCCCTGTAAGCAGAACTTTCCCAATTTTTTAGGAAATACCATGTCTCGTAAAAGAACTAGATCATCGAAGACTACTCCTGAAAACCTGATTGTGATCGATGAAGAAGTGAAAGAGAGATTTGATTCAATTTTCAAGCATCAACCTATGATGCTAGACAAAGGTTTTAACTTGAAGAGTAATGATTTCATGGTTTTCCCTGTGCCAATAAGAAAGACAATCAATGCTCTCAAGTGGGAACGATTTTTTTGTGCTCGTTTGCTTCTGATGATGAACTAGTTCGAGAGTTCTAATCAAGTTTGACAACACAAGATGCTACTGAGGTCATCGTTCGGAAGAAAAAGGTACCTCTTAATTCTAAGTCCATCAATGATTTGTTTAACTTACCTAATGTTGAAGAAGATGAGTAGTGCCTTATGATGAACAACATAAATTGGGATTGTCATAAACAAGTACTTGATGTTGTGACAAATCCGGGATCCCAATGGATTATAAGAAAGTATGGAAGCCATTTTCACCGAAGGGAATACCTAAAACTAGTAGCAAAGGTATGGTTTTATTTTGTTCGCTACAGTTTTATGCCTATCTCACATAGTTCCACCATCTCGATGGAACGAATGCTCTTGTTATATGCAATCTTGACAGAAAAGTCCATTAATGATGGGAAAATTATTTTCAAGGAGATTTATGACTGTGCTAAAAAGAAGACAGGAAGTGTTTATTTCCCATCATTAATCACTTTACTTTTCTTAAGGGCACGTGTTAAAACACAAGTGAATTTGAAGGGACAATTGTTCAAGGGTGCATTACAAGTCATGATCTTGAAAGGTTAGTAGAGAAGGTGCATGAGCTGAATCAAAGTGAGCAAGAAGAACCAACTAAGCTAGATACTGAGGAGTCAACAAATGAAACTAAAACAAAATCAGTTACAGCCACTGAAGAAGAAGAAACTGATAAGGAACCAAACAGTCCTAAACTGGTTGAAGGATCTGAAAACCCTAAACCAAGGGTTGAGCCAGAAGAAGAACCAATCAAGCTAAGTGTTGAACCTAAATATACAACTCCCATGCCAACTTTTGCAAGTATTTCAAGGAAATCAGAGTTGTCAATGTTGATGGATATGTGCAAGTTCATGCATAATCAACAACAAACTTATTGGAAATATGCAAAAATTAGAGATGATTCAATTCGAAATACTTTTAAGAATATCTCTAACACTTTAGTTTTTGAGTTCCTAGATGCTATCTTTGAGACATGGATGGAAGATACTGATTATACAAGCAGAGAATAAGCTAAAGAAGACAAAGGCAATGAGTCAAAAAATAAAATGGGGGATTCTTGTCATTTTATTTATTTATTTTAGGTCTTTATGAATTTGTTTCTTTAGTAACTAGGATTTAATTTCTGCAAAATGAAACATAGCAAGCATGAATAAATGCTTTAAAAAGAAAGAGACAAAGTGGTGTGGTAATGAGAATGAACATGTCTAGGATTGGATTATGAAGAAAGACTTGGTATTTAAGCAGTCTTAATGACTCACCTCTCTTTCTTTTTAACCCTACTTGGTGTTTAGTTTTCGTTCATTACTTTGTTCTTACAATGACGACATTGCTTCTTTTTAAAGGGAGATAAGGAAAATAATTGCTCAAAATCTTTAAAATTTTCAAGTATGTTTCAATCATTTCTTTCATGAGTATGTTTTAATAAATGAATGTTTAGAGAAATTCTTTGTTAATGAGATAGCTTGTATGCAAGTATGAATGATGATTTTATCTTTTTGATTGTATGTTATCATGAAGAATGGAATGATTGTATGACCTTAGTCTTAGGTAATGTTTTACATGAAAACTTAGTTCCTTTTGAGATTAGACATGCATGAAAGTTTATATCTTTAGAATTGACTTAGTAACTTTATTGAGGCGAAATCCTAGGAGACGCAAAAATCTAAATTGATATAGGCACTATTTCTTTGGATCGTTTGAGCCTTTTCAAGCCCACCTTATGATATTAGACCCTTGAAACTATAATTTGAGCTTAAAAGGTCTGTTTATTGCAATGAACCTACATTACAAGCCATATCTCCATCTTTTGAAGTTATCCTAATTTTGTGCACCTGTCTTAACTAAAGTTGTCTTGGTAAATGACATTTAAGGAAATTTTCAAAGGATGTACATGTTCATGTTCAAAAAAAAAAAAAGAGTGAAGAAAATTTTGCTCAGTTTTCACAAAGAAAAAATGTATGAGCATGAGTTCAAAATAAGTTTGGTATCACTTAAAGAAAGGTTGAATTTCGAGAAATCTAAGACAAAGTTAAAGGTTAAGATTTTGAAATCGAAATGTCCCATCTCTTAAAATTCCTACCTTTAATCGAGCCCCATTACAACCATATAAAAGACCTATTGATTTGATGATTATGTCACCTACATTAGTGGAGAGGGAGTTCTAAGTTCAACATATGAAGATCATAAATAAGCCTTATGATTGTTTTACTTGATTAAGGAGAAATTATGCTGAATGAAGAATATTATCTATGGCAATGACATATATACATACTATGATTCATGTTGGCATATCTTGAAACTTAGTATAAAATTTTCAAAAATGTTTGCGTATGATTTACTTGTTAATAAAGAAGATCTATTGTAATATCCCGAATTAGGGCCTAATCAGAATAGCAGTTTTGTGACCACAAATCTGAGATAGAAATAATTATTTTATAATTATTTTGAGGTTTATGATATGATTGCATGATTGTGTGAAAATTTCGTGACGAAATTCTATGCATAAAGTGCTTAAGTTGAGATTAGGGACTAAATCGAATAATTTGCAAAACTTGTATTCTAAAAGTTTTTAGAATGAAATTGCTTTGGAATATTAATGAGGTCTTAAATAGGAAATTGACCAATTTCTAAAATTTTGGACAAAAATGGGCTTATACATGAAAATTTTCAAAGAAAGGTATTAAGGGTATTTTAGTCATTTTATAATTAAAATTAATTAAAAGGGAAATTAAGGCCAAAATGTGTTCATCTTCATCAAGCCTTGGACGAATCTTACCTCTCTCCATAGCTAGGGTTTCTTCAACTTCCAAGCTTTATAGTAAGTGATTTCAAGCCCCGTTTTTAATGATTTTTATGTTTTTGAAATCCCGGTAGCTCGATTTAGCTTATGCTAGCAATAAGTCAATCTAGGGTTCATATTTGAAAAAATACTCATAGGTGAAATTTGTGTATTTTGGTGTTTTATGATAGAATATGAGGTTTTAAATTATGTAGACAGCTTGTGCTACTCGGTTTTAAGTGAAAACGAGTAAAAGGGCTTAATCGGTAAAAATACCTAATATTCATAAGTACATGTTAGAGTGTGAATTTGATGTTGCCGTAGAAGGGAAAAATGATCAGCATGTCATAAAACATAAGAAAATAGGATGAAGTTTAATTTACGAGCCTTGGGGCAAAAGTACAAATACGTGAAATTTTAGGGGCAAAATGGTAATTTTTCCAAAGTTCGTACTAGGGGCTGTTTTGATGAATGTATGTATTAAATAAATTAATTTGGTATTATAGATCAAGAGAAACAAGATTCAAGTCGTGATCGAGGGAAAAACAAAATTTACGAGGAATAGGCTCGATTGCTAATATTTTGTATCGAGGTAAGTTCATGTGTAAATAAGGTAACATAATTTTTATTTTAAGTGATTTAATGATATTTGTATGATATGATATTTATTATCATGAAATAATGTGCTTTGTGAATTATTATTTGATAATATGCAAATTATGTGAATAATTTGATAAGTATGAGATGTTAGCAAGTATCGGTTTTTACATTTTGAAGAAAGTGATCAAAATATAAAATTGAGAAGAATCCCGTTTGGACCTTGGGAATAGATTAGGGTATAAGTGACATGTCACTAGGATGGTTGAGTTCCGAACTCGTTTAGTTGAGTTCGAGTTTGTGAGATGTAACTAGGCATCCAAGCTCGTTGAGTTGAGTTCGAGTTCACTTATGGATGCGAACGCCCGAGCTCATTGAGTTGAGTCCGAGTTCGTTTATGGGCGGGTTACATGGTAGCTTGGCTACATATATTTCAAAAGCTATTGAGCTTGTTCAGTTATGAGTATAGCACTTACGTGCATACTATCCACGTATCCAAAATTATATTCCGATGTGTTCAACGGGAAAATTCTAAGAGAATATTGAGAATACTTAAAACGATAGTGATTCGGTGATGAATGTGTTGAAGAAGTGAAAATGGACAGGTACGAGTTTAATTCCTAGTTGAGAACTTGGTGAGACAAAATTGTGGTAAGATAGTAAGTATTCTTATGTTATGTGTGTCTTAATGATGTTTATGTTGGATTGCATGATCATGTTACTTATTATTTGCATGTGAACTTACTAAGCATTTATGCTTACTCCCTCCTTTTCATTCATTGTAGTTTTGATAAGCCGGCTTGAGAATCAAGATAGGTCGAAGGCTCGTTCACACTATCCGAAGACCTAAATTGGTAAAATGGCTTGTATATTTTGAATGTGGCATGTATAGCACTATACTCACTTTGTGTAAATGATCATATGATATGGTTACGGTTTGGTAAGAAAAGGGTTTGTAAATGATTAGCTATTGGAATGGCTAATCAAGTTTATATATGATAACATGTATGCTTTATGTCTTAATTAAACCATGAAAATTCTTGAAAAGATAAAATTGCCCACAAAATAGAATCAGACAGCAGCAGTGACGTGAATTTGAAAAATCACTATAAATAGTATAAATGTAATTAAATGATAAATAAGTTATGAAACTGAATCTTGATAAGTCTATCTTCATATAAAAGGAACGAAACAGGTAAATGAGTTAGAGTGGTCTCTAGATCCCATGTTTTGAATTTAAAAATTCACCATAAATTTTAAAAAAATAATTAGAAGTCATAATTTATATGTACAGATTCCTTATTTAGTCTAGTTTTAAGAGAAATAAACGGTATAATCATTGAAACTCTGTACAGGGAGATATCTGATTCGAAATACACAGGGGTCAGAGCAATTGAACCCTGAAACAGGGGAGACTTTAACTAATAAACTGTACTAATTGGCCCAACCAAAAATTCTAGAAAAACATTAATAGATAGATATATGAGTCTAGTTTCAGGAAATATTTACGGATCTTAATTTCGAGTTTTGGAACTTGAGATATGAATTTTTAAGCGACTATGATGCAGTTAGTCAGCTTGTTTGAAAATTTTTAAAATAAATTGTTTGAGCTGTTTAATCAATGAATTAAGTTTAGTAACACCTCAAACTTAACTCTAACGACGGTTTCGGGCGTAAGGGTGTTACATCTATGAGCATTAATTTATGAATACATGATTATGGGGCAAGGATTGATGCAGCTTACACTTTTAGCAATTTTGCTTTACGAAACCTTGTGCTGTGCATGAACATTACTGGGACGAGCAATGATTTAAGTTTGGGGGTGTGTAAAATGAAAAATATATAGGATTTTTCCTATATAATTTTTTTACTTAAATTTGTTGTTAAAACCAAGTAATTGCTTAATAAATTAATGAAATATATGAAAATATGAAATTGGGACATGGAAATTACTAAAATATGATTTTATGCTTTATTATACTGTTTTCATGCAGAAAATGGTTTCTTTTATATTAATTTGAGCATATTATATTTTCAAGCTATAAAGTGGGCCATGCATGATTAAATTAAATAATAAAAATAAAGTTATATTTAATAATTTATTTTAATATGTTTCATTAATAAATTGGGTTTTAATTAATTAAGTAAATTGATTAATTAAAGTGGTTAAATTACATTCTTTGGTCCTCTAAATTATCTACTATTGCTCGACAGGTCTGAGAGCTTTATATTGATTACAAAACCATCCAAATGGAGGACCAAGTCAACCTAAAATTTGGTTGCATGTGGATGTTCATAAATCAAATTTTGGTTTAATTACACAAGGTCTTGAAGAGTTAAAGAAATCGAGATTTACCCGGAGATTTGCAATTGACCGAGTCCTGGTCCTGATGATGTTGTGGCACTTAAATCAAGCAAAAATCAGCCACATTTCCACAATTAATGGTCGGTCACCCTTGGATGAATTTGCAGAAGATGGAAACTCCTATTTTTAAAAAACTAGCTCCCTTGCCTCACCTATAAATAAGACCCCATTTCTCACTTTTCTAATCATCCCTCATCCCTCAATCATCCCTCACTCATTCATCATTCTCTTCTCTCTCTACTCTCTTAGCCCTCACACCTATCATCATCTTTGCATAAAGATTTTTAGCAAATTAGCCTCTTAAACATCCCTTGGTCGGCCACCTCGGAGAGCCATCAAGAAAGGAGGGAAGCGAAGGAACGAAGGAGCCGTCGTCAGTCAGAGTCTTGGGTGACAGCCTGTAACAGCCCGATTTAGGGCCAAAATGGAACAGTGGTTTTGAAACCACGAATCTAAGGTTGAAAATTTTATGATTGGGTGTTTAATTTGATGTTTAGGACTAAATTGAAATAGGTGAAAAATGTGTGTTCTAGTTCATAGAGTACTTGATTGAAATGGGGGTTTTAAGTAGAGGTCCTTAAATGGCAATTAGACCATTGTACTTTATATGGACAAAAATGGGCATGAATAGGACAAAATTTTAAAGAAAGGCCTTAAGGGTATTTTTTCATTTGGTAATTAAAAGAAATAAAATGGGAAAAAATAAGCCAAAATTTTGTCCATCCATCTTCTTCCTTGGCCGAAACTTGTATGTTCCCCATAGCTAGTGTTTTTTCCAAGCTTTCAAGCTCAATAGTAATTGCATTCAAGCCCCGGTTTTAATGTTCTTTACATTTTTGAAATCCTCGTAGCTCGGTCTACCTATTTCTACCATTATTTCGAGTTAGGGTTTATGTTTAAAAATTTACCCATGAATGATATGCATGTATTTTGGTGTTTGATGGTAGAATATGAATGTTTGAAGTTAGGAGAATGATCTTTTCTAAGCGATTTTTAGCGAAAACGAGAAAAACGACATAATATGTAAAAATACCTAATGTTCATAAGTACATGTTAGAGTGAGAATTTGATGATGCCATAGAAGAGAAAAATGTTTACCATGTCACAAAACATAAGAACAACGGCTGAAATTAAATTTCCGAGCCTAGGGACAAAATCATAATTTTGTAAAAGTTAGGGGTAAAAACATAATTTTTCCATAATGTGATTTTTGGATTGAAATAGATAGTATGAGTGTTAAATGAGCTAAATGTGTTGTTATAGATCAAGAAAGGCATGGAATCGACCTCGAACGAGGGAAGGAAAAGATTTTGGACTAAATTGTAAAATTTCTATATTTTGCACCGAGGTAAGTTAGTATGTAAATAATACTTTATCTTTATTTACGTTTTTATATTTCAACATATTTTATATATTGTAGCTGATTTTGAATCATAATCGACTATTCGAAGAATGGAAATAAGTATTAGAAAGTGAAATACTTCCTGGTTGAATCTTTGGAATCAAAAGATACAGATGGTATGTAGCTAGGTCACATGTATGGTGCTAAGTGCACATCATGTGTACAAGAGAGCTACGAGATACTATGTGGTAGCTAGGTCACATGTGTGATACGGGATGTATACCATGTAGACAAGAGACCTACGGGATAAATGTAGCTAGGTCGCATGTGTGGTTCCTGGTGAAGGACACCATGTAGAAAAGAGAGCTATGAGATAAAGTGGCTAGGTCACATGGGTGGTACTAAGTGTTCATGTTCACCATGTGTACAATAGATTCGAACTATGTGATGGGTAGAACTACGTGCTGAAACCACCAAGCATCGAGGACTCAATTCGAAGTGTTTAACGGGAAAATCGACTAAATGAAATTATGTATGACCATGTAATGATAAGTGTAAGTATATACATATGTAAAGTATGAGTAATAAGCTCGATATGTGATTGGAAGTTGGAAAAATTGTTAAGGATAAGCAATGAATGCAACTAAAGTGTGAAAGATCAAAATTGATAATAAAACTGTTTGGACAGTCACAGTGACGGGAATTTGAAAAATCACAAAATATATTAGGAATTTAATTGGAGGCTTAATGAGATATGAAATTAAAGCTTAATGAGTCTATTTTCATTTAAAAGAAACAGAGAAAGTACAGGAATCCTATATTTTGAGATACTTATATTTTTGTGGAACTTGTTCAGAATGACTACGTGATCCCCTGTTCTGACTTTGAAAAATCATTACAAATTGTACAAAAATAATTAAGAAATATAGTTTATATACCTATATTTCTTATTGAGTATAGTTTTAAATGAAACAAATTTCATGGCTATTTAACATTTTTACATGGATAAAAGCAATTTGTAGTGAACAGAGGTCAGATCAGTCAAGCTGTATAACAGGGGAAATTTTAACTAATAAACTATACTAATTTGCTGGACCAAAAATTCTAGAAAAATATTTAGTAAGAATTTATATGAGTCTAGTTTCATGGAAATTTTACGGATTTTAATTTCGAGTTTCGTAACTCGAGTTATGATTTATTCAGTGAACATGACGCAGGAGGGACAGCTTGATCAAATTAGAGTAAATAGTGAAATTAAAAATAGATATAATTGAGTTGTTTTGTAAACATATTAGATTCCTTATTTATTATTTATATACTTACTTATTAAGCTATAAGCTTACTTTCTCTTCTCTCTTTTTTCTTATAGTGTCTTCCAGCTACCACAGGAGTTAGAGATCGTTGAAGATCTGCCCACACTATCAATACTTTAGGTATTTGAACTAAACATTTTGAATTATGGCATGTATAGTAGGCTTAGTTATTTTGTTACGTGTCATAATTGCCTAGGTTTAAAATATTGGTTACAGTATTTGACCGATTATTTTGTACAAAGCCATTGAAGTTGGTTAATATTATTAAAGGCATACGTTATAATGATTCATAATCTAATTGGATGCCATATTTCTGTCTCGGTTTTGTTTAATGGTATGTGTTATGTTCTGGTAATACCTCGTACCCTGTTTCATTGTTAAACGCGTGTAAGGGGCATTACATTTGTGGTACCAGAGCTATGGTTTAGTCAGTTCTCAGACTAGTATAGTGTGTGTAAAAGTCTAGCTACACATGCCATAAATATACTGTGATAGTGTGGTGACTCCTGATCACTTTAAACTGTGTTTTGTTTTAATATAGTAATGGATCCCGACGGAACTACGACTGATGATGCTGCTAATAATGCGCCGGCTCCCGCACAAGGGACCTCACCTGTAGAAAGTAGACCTGAGACATTGAGACAGGGAGATGAGGCTCAGGATGCCTTTCTCTAAATGATGAACAATTGGTATACTGAGTTTATTCGAGCAAACCCAAATTCTCAACCTCCTCCACCCCCTCCCATACCTCAGACGGTTCTTGTAGCTGCTCAAGGCATAGATTTGGTAAGAATGAACAAGCCTCCGGTCGACAAGATTCGAAAATAAGGGGCCGAATAGTTTAGAGCAAAGATCGATGATGATCCCGAGAAAGTGGAGTTCTGGCTTGAAAATTCTATCCGTGTATTTGATGAGCTCTCATATACACCCGAGGAGTGCTTAAAGTGTGCTGTATCACTTTTGAGAGATTCGGCCTACCATTGGTGGAAGACTTTGGCAGCAGTGGTTCCAAAAGGAAGGGTTACTTGGGATTTCTTTCAGGAAGAATTCAGAAAGAAATACTTAAGTCAGCAATTTATTGATCAAAAATGGAAGGAGTTCCTTGAATTGAAGCATGGCAAGATGTCTGTGGCAGAGTATGAACGCGAATTTGTTAGACTCAGCAAGTATGCCCAGGAATGTGTGTCCACCGAGGCTATTATGTGCAAAAGATTTGAGGATGGGCTTAATGAGGACATTAAAGTGCTTGTGGGAATTCTGGAGCTGAAAGAATTTGTAGTATTGGTTGACCGAGCTCTTAGAGCCAAAGAATTGAACAAAGAAAGAAGAAAAGCTTCTATTGAGGCCCGGGATGCCAGAAAAAGGCCGATAAGTAAGTCATTTCAATCCCAATCAAAGAGGTCCAAAGGGACAAACCCTTGAATGACAGTTTCAGCTGGGGATTCACATAGAGATCGTGGTAAGGCATATTTGGGGTCTAAAGCTCAAGCTACTTCAGTGGCAAGTGTGGGTAATGTGCGGTCTAGAAAACCCGAATGTCAGCAATGTGGCAGGCCACATTTTGGTGAGTGTTGGGGAAATGAGCGAGCTTGTTTCAGGTGTGGTTCTCGCGAGCATTTTATCAGAGACTGTACGGAGAAAGTTAAAGAAGAAAAATTTCAGAGTGCTAGACAGAGTACTACCACCAGCAGAGGTAGACTATACTAGAAGTGGAGCTAGCAGTAAAACTATGATGAAAGATTCAGCGGCAAGATCAGAAGCTAGAACGCCTGCTAGAGCTTATACCATACTTGCTTGAGAGGATGCATTATCTCCTAATGTGATTACTGGTACATTTTCTCTCTATGATACTATTGTTATTGCATTGATTGATCCCGGGTCTACTTATTCCTATATTTGTGTGAATTTAGTATCTAATAAAAAGTTTCATGTTGAGTTTACTGAGTTTGCAATTTAAGTGTCGAACCCCTTAGGCCAATATGTGCTAGTTGATAAGGTTTGCAAGAATTGCCCATTAATGATTCAAGGTCACTATTTTTCGGATAATCTGATGCTGTTACCATTTGATGAGTTTGACATTATCTTGGGAATGGACTGGTTGACATTGTATGATGCCAAGGTAAATTGTAAATAGAAAACACTAGAGTTGATATGTGAAAATAGTGAAATTCTGTGGGTTGAAATAGATGAATCAAATAAATTGCCTATGGTGATTTCGCACATGTCTGTACAGAAATACATGAGGAAAGGGTGTGAAGCTTATCTTGTCTATGAAATGAATACTGAGATGTCTAAATTGAAGCTTGAATCAGTGCCAATAGTCTGTGAATTTCCAGATGTATTTCTAGAGGAATTGCCTGGGTTGCCTCCTAACAGAGAGATAGAGTTTGCCATTGATTTGTTGCCGGGGACTACACCGATCTTGATTGCTCCATATAGAATGGCTCCAACTAAATTAAAAGAATTGAAGGCTCAGTTGCAAGAGTTAACAGACAAGGGATTTGTGAGACTGAGTTTCTCTCCCTGGGGTGCTCCTGTATTGTTCGTAAAGAAGAAAGATGGCTCAATGAGGCTTTCCATTGATTACCGTCAGCTCAATAAGGTGACTATAAAGAACAAGTACCCGTTACCGAGGATTGACAATTTATTCGATCAGTTGAAAGGGGCAACAGTGCTTTCAAATATCAATTTGAGGTCCGGTTACTACCAGTTGAGAGTTTAAGAGTCAGATGTACCGAAAACCGCCTTTAGGACAAGGCATGGACATTATGAGTTCCTTGTGATGCCTTTCGGCTTAACTAATGCTCCAGCTATATTCATGGACTTGATGAACCGAATCTTTCAACCATATTTGGATAAGTTTGTGGTAGTGTTCATAGATGACATCCTAATCTATTCTCGAGATGAGTCTGAGCACGCCGAACACTTGAGAACCATATTGCAGATCTTGTGGTACTCAATCGAATAGTCATAGTCCTTTAACAACTCTATCCACCTTCGCTGTCTAAGATTTAGCTCCTTTTGAGTCAGTAAGAACTTAAGACTCTTATGATTCGTATAAATAATGCATCTCTCCCCATACAACTAGTGCCTCCATATTTTAAGCGCAAAAATCACCGCTGCCAACTCCAAGTCATGAGTAGGATAATTTACCTCATGAGGCTTAAGCTATCGTGAAGCATAAGCGACCACTTTACCCTCTTGCATCAACACATAGCCCAAACCTACGTGTGACGCATCACTATACACAGTGAAATCTTTGCCAGACTCTGGCTGAATTAGCATTGGCGTTTCTGTCAGAACCTTCTTTAACTTCTCAAAAGCCTCTTGCTGCTTATTTGTCCAAACAAATGGTGCTCCCTTCCTTATAAGTTTAGTTAACGGTGCTACCAACACAGAAAATCCTTCCACAAATCTCCGATAATAACCTGCCAACCCTAGAAAACTTCAGATTTCTGTTACTGACCTCGGTGGCTTCCATTCCAGAATTAGCTCAATCTTTCGAGGGTCCACCTTGATTCCCTCAGCAGACACAACATGCCCCAAGAAAGTGACTTCCTTCAGCCAAAACTCGCACTTATTAAACTTTGCATAAAGTTGCTTTTCCCTTAGCACTTGCAGCACAACACGAAGATACTGCTTCTCTTTCGTTTCCAAATACACCAAGATATCATCGATAAATACGACCACAAACCAATCCAAGTACAGCTGGAACACCCGATTCATTAAATCCATGAATGCTACCGGTGCATTAGTCAAAAAACCAAAGGGCATAACCAAAAAATCGTAATGACCATATCGAGTTCTGAATGCCGTCTTGTAAATATCCACTTCTTTGACTCTCAACTGATGATATCCTGATCGAAGGTCAATTTTAGAAAATACCGAGGCTCCTCTTAGTTGGTCGAACAGATCATCGATTCATGGTAACGGATACTTGTTCTTGATCGTCAGTTTATTCAACTGCCGATAGTCAATACACATTCGCATGATCCCATCTTTCTTCTTTACGAATAACACTGGTGCGCCCCACGGGGAAACACTTGGTCTTATAAACCCTCTATCCAACAGTTCTTGAATTTGAGCTTTCAATTCTACCAACTCCTTTGGTGCCATCCTATAAGGCACAATGGATATAGGAGCTGTTCCAGGTAACAAGTCGATTCCGAACTCGACCTCTCTGCTTGGAGGTAATCCAGGAAGTTCCTCTGGAAAAACATCTTGAAATTCTTTAATGTTCCTAACCGACTCCACAGTTATCCCCTCAAGTTCAACTTGACTTACAAATGCCAAGTACCTCACAACCTTTCCGAATCAACTTCTCGGCCCTTAAAGCCGAGACAATATTGGACAAATAGTTCCTTCGCTCCCCTATGACCATTATCTCCTCATCTTTGGCAGTTCTTAGTACCATTCTCTTAGTAGCACAATCTAACGTCGCCCTGTGCTTAGTTAACCAGTCCATTCCCAAGATAAGATCAAAATCCCCAAATGGCAGCTCCATCAAATCTCCTTCAAAAATCTTATCTTGTATCTCTAATGGCACCGCCCTAAAAAGTTTATCTACCTTAACCGAGTGCCCTAAAGGGCTTATCACCGATACCCCACTCACAGTCTCCTCAGGAAGCACACCCAATGCCCCAGTTACATCACAAGCAACATACGAGTGAGTGGAACCCACATCAATCAAAGCAGTGTAAGGCGTGCTATGAATGAAGAACGTACCAGTTATAACATCAGGAGCGTCACCCTATTCACGATGCCGTGTAGCATAAACCAACGCCGGCTATCAAGCTTCAGCATGTCCAGCACCCCTACCGGGTGCCCCACGTCCTCGTCCATTAACATTACCACCTCTACTTTACCCACGACCTCTCTGTGGTGGTGGTCCTCCTCGCTGTGGTTGGACATCCCTTTGTTCTGCAACTAGATCCTGAGCTGCTTTCCGAGGACATTCTCTGAACTTATGCTCCTTTAACCCACATCGAAAACATGCTCCAGTTCATTTCTAGCACTCCCCCATATACACCCTGCCACAGTCCTTGCAAGCCTGAGGTCTAAACGTATTCACTAGAACTGCTCGAACCGGTTCATCCATTCTAGCTCTTTTTACATACCTATTTGTAGCACTCGAAGGTCCGGAATTTCTCCTAAATCCGAGTCGATCCTTCTCACGATTCTGTCGTTCAGTTCTCTTTACTTTCTCGACTATCTTAGCCTTTTCAACCAACGCAGTGAAATCACGCTCCCTCTGTGGAGCTACCAGTATCCTAAGCTCATCGCGGAGACCATCCTCAAATCGAACACTGCACTCATATTCAGTCGCAACTATCCCGCTGGCGTATCGACTCAACCTCAAGAATTCTGCCTCATACTCCACGACAGTCTTATTACCTTGAGTCAGATTCAAAAATTCCTTTCGACGGGCATCCCCATAACTAGCTCCAACATACCTCCCCTTAAAAGCAGTCTTGAATAATTCCCAGGTTACTTGTTCAATTGAGGTACTCTCCCTCACGGTGATCCACCACCGGTATGCCTCGTCTCGTAGCAACAACATAGCCCCCTTCAGCTTTTGCTCTACAGAGCAATCTAAATCGTCCATAATCCACTCTGTTGCCTCTAGCCAATATTCAGCCACATTTGGGGCTACTCCAGATACGCCCCTAAAAACTTCTACTCCGTTAGCCCAGAGTCGTTCCGAGATGGATCCTCTATTTACTGTCCCAATGCTAGCTCCAGCAACTCTTTCTAAAACCCTTAACATTGCTTGGGACAAAGCATCATCCCCCGCAGCCCGATCATATGACCCAGTCTCAGTTGCCTGTGGCACGAATGCCTCCTCAGTTGGCCTATGCCTTGAGGATGAAGATTTAGCTTGCACCCTTTCGCGACCACGTCCGTGGCCTCGTCCACAAGTTCCTCTTGTACTCATATCGAATTGTCTGATTACGAATTTTATGACATTAGTTTAATGTTTAATTGTTTATTATGAGATGTCTTATGAAAATATATGTAACACTCCTAACCCGTATCCGTTGCCGGAATAAGGTTATGAGGTATTACTTGACTGAACAAAACTTCTATAAGGTCAAAGATATTTACCAGACATAAATTATCAACAATGCAACCTGTCTCATTGATTTTTCATAAGAGCTCTTATAAATTTCCAAAATGACTAATTATCAAAACATAACCGAATATCTAATAACAAATTAACTACTATCAAGTTTTAACTAAAACATTTCAACACATTAGTTCAATTATAAGGCTTCTCTGAACAAAATAAGCGAGCCATCTTCGCATGGCTATAATGTATACAAAGTCAAAATATCATTCTACCTATAGTCTATCCTATACATGCCTTAAATCATGATGATATACCATCTTTTCAACTCACATAATGACTCGATAGTGTGATGATATCTCCGGCTCTTCCAACTCGAACTAAAGGATAAACCTATAAGGAATGGAAAAGAGAACACGGAGTAAGCTTCAATGCTTAGTAAGTTTTAAGCAACGCAAACAATTAATTTACTTATAGATCGATTATTTCAAATTTTCAAGAAATCATTCCTAGGTAATTGCCATTTCGGCCAAGTATCCATGAACATAATGCATATTTAGCAAATTCACCTCACTTGAATCTGAACTCAATTAAAACCAAATATTGAAATCACAAATAAGATCATAAGAACTCGAAAAGTATCTCATTAACTAGTTTTAACCATGTTTGCAACAAAATCACAAATTCACTACAAGTTGTTTTCCTGAGCAACAGTCACTAAATTATTTATAACTGGAGATAAGAAACTCAAAATAAAGTGCCATTAATTTTTCCTGAAAATAGACTTATATATCTTCCATTCATAAAATTTTCAGAATTTTTTGTTTGACCAATCAATACCAGATTTTTATTGAAGTTTCCCCTGTTTCACTGTTTGACTATTCTGACCACTCTTCACTACAAATCAATTTTCTCATTATATAGAATTCAAAATATATTATCGTTTACTTAATTTGAAACTAGACTCATTAAGGAGTCTAAGAATATAAATTTTATCTTATAATCATCATTGTAAAATTTACAATGATTTTCTAAAGACAGAACAGGGGATTTCAAAGTCATTTTGACTCTATCTCACTCCACTTAAAATATCTCATTATCAAAACTTATTTTGCTTACACGGTTTCTTTTATAAAAAACTAGACTCATTAAGATTTAATTTAATATTTTATTTAGCTTCTAATTCAATTTCCACAATTTATGGTGATTTTCCAAAATCATGCTACAGTTGCTGTCCCAAGCAGATTTATTACAAATTTGCTCTTTCACACATTCCTTGCATTCAAATTATCTAAACATGTATATCATGTCATTCAAGATCGAACTCATATAACATAGGCATTAAAATGCTTCACTATCAGCTTTAGTTCAATTAAAACGAATGAAATACAATATCATATTCACATTTAATTTTCCAAGATCGTAATCACCTAAAAATAAAATCATATACTTCCACAAACCTTTCCACAAGGACCAAGTGTTTATATTTGAATATAAACATAGAATCACTTCACACATTTACCGAATATATCACAATCACATTTATAGTCATAACACTTATTCACAGATGCATCACTTTATATATTTATAATTTAATTCAAATCAAAATCGCATACGAGTACATGATACATACCTGGCCAACTTAATATGTAATGCACTTTCAATTTGTCAACTTAGTGTAGGATCTTGTAATTGTATACTTTTATCAAATTCATCGGCACTTGGCCTACTAGGTATAAAACCGAAATTATATTATCAGCACAAAGCTGCGGAATGGATACATTTCAAAGACGAAGCTCGGGACTTTGGCGGATACATTTCAAAGACGAAGCTGCGGGACTTTAGCCAGATACATTTCAAAGACGAAGCTGCGGGACTTTAGCCGGATACATTTCAGACGAAGCTTTGTGGAACTTTAGCCGGATACATTTCAAAGACGAACTGCGGACCCTAAGTCCGGATATAATTCCAACACATAGCTGCGGACCCTAAGTCCGGATATAATTCCAAAGACATAGCTCATGGACCCTAAGTCCGGATACACATCAAATATCATGCATATTTAATCATATATTAACACAATTTATTCAACATATCACATTAGTAGTCATTTGCTATGTTCGGATATAAGCTCCATATGAATATCATCATTTACATTTCGATTTGAAAGTCATACATAAATATCACATATCCATTTCACCATTCAAGCTTAACACATAGTGACCATTCGACTATAAGTCATATACATAAATTATTTATCACACCACTTAATTCAAGTAGAACCGAAAGGTCACAATTCATCTAATATACACATATCAAGGCATCATCAATTATATACTAAAGGTGACTACTCAAAACTTACCTCGAATATTTTCGAACAGTCTCGGATCGGCTATTCAACTACTTTCTCTTTTCCCTTATATCAAATGAACTCTTCAACCGAAACCATAAGTAGGAAAATATAGAAATTTAAGCAATTAAAATTTGACAAAGGCCAAGAAAGGCTCACAATTAAACATGATTGAGTTCTCACTAGTAGGGCATTTCATTCTAAACACACAAACAAACATCACATTACATATAAAATTTCAATATTTTATACATACAATACTCGTATATATATTGTCTTATAGTTTGATAATGATATATAAAAGCCATCAAAAAGCATTAATTAATCATTCAAGATCATGCAATGTACTAATTTAATTTTTTTTTCATGTTTTATACAATACTGCAACTTTAATTAAGCAAGCATTTAAATTCGAGAAACAGATAACAAAATGTCCTGTCTGGACAGCATTACACTCTATTATCTCAAGCATTTAATTTAACAAACATGATAAGACTGTCCACTTTGGACAACATTTAATCGAGACAATATACAATTGTTTAACGTGTAATAACAAAATTGACTTAACCAAACTAACCAGCATTAGTATTTTAGTATTCAAACCTCATAAATGGAACATTATTTCATTCGACGAAAAGGAACTGCACAAATTTGGGCAACAGTAAAAGTATTAAATCGGATAGAAATAAATTCTTATTTGTTCGAATAGCAATGAAATTACTCAACTCGAGATCAATAACATTAAATACATAAGAAATCAATCAAGTTTGTGGCTCGATTTTAATTTACCTTCCTTATGTCTATACTAGAGTCAACATTTAACATGTGAAGCATCCATGCAAATACATATTACATCCATCCAAAAATAAGTTAGCAAAAAAATGCAACCATCATTCTTACCGAACCACATTCAATCCATCCATTTTTTTTAACAACATAATTGCAGCAAAAATCTAAAATAGCGCATGAAATTATAAAACAAAAAAAAAATTAATCTCAAGGAATTACCCAAATTCTGTCCCAACCGTACGTATCTTAAAGCAAGCCTTTTCCCCTTCTTACTACCGTCGTCTCCCTCTCCTTTAGCGAATTGCTTGAAGAACTAATAATTGCTTGAAGAATTTAGCTTCTAAACAAGCCAAAACAATGGTTTTTCCCTATATGCAGCCGGTGTCATGGTCTCTCCCTCCATTCGAATGAACAACAAAAACAAAGAAGAAGATAAAGCTCTCTTCTCTCCCTTTTTCTTTTATTCCATTCTATGATTCCTCTTATAATATCATTAAATATTATATTACTAACATGGAATCATATAACATTCATTAGGTTATTATTTTACAATACAAAATACATATTTTTCCTGTCAACTTTCATCATTGTCGTCCACTAATTTAATAGTGGTCCATTTGACATGCAAGTCCTCCTTGTTATATACCATGTATTATTCGGCCCTCTAAATTCTTCCTATCACATTTTTAAGTTTTAACACACAAGTCCTTTTTAGCTATTTCCACATTCAAATGACAAAGTTAAGACACGATACTTTCACACATACACTTTCACATATAATAAGCATAGAATATAACGTTTAATTATTTTTATGACTCGATTTTGTGGTCCCGAAACCACTTTCCGACTGGGGTCAAATTAGGGCTGTCACAATATAGCAGTTCAAGGATTGTTTTCGCAATGTCGTAGCCTAGCTACAGTCTCATTCCTACCGTTTTACAACTCTACCCTATCTAAAGCATCATAGTAGGTCAGCATCATATCAATATCACATAACGTAAAAAGAGAGTATACTTACAGACTTCGTGCCAGGGATTCAGTGTGCCACTTCTTTCTCCAAACTATTTAAAACCACAAACCATATATTTAGTCACAGAAAATAGAATTTCTTAAAATTTGCAAAAAAATACCTTTGTTTTGAAATTCTCGATTTTAGACCCATTTAAAAAAAAACCCACAGCCGAGTTGTTGCAACCGGGCTCTGATACCACTAAATGTAACACCCCAAACCTGACCCAGACGTTATGGCTGAATCCGACGTGCCACATTAAAGTTAAAAATCCATGTTTCGTTTTAGTGTTTTAAAAAAATCGACTTTTGTTAAGTTAACAAAGTGAATGGAAGCTGGGCACTAGGTAGGTATCCATAACAGAGGAAGTGAGCCATGAAGGCTACTTAAGTACCAAGCTCTTTTGTTGGATCCAATCCTAGACATGCCCACAACCATTGCCACACTTGGTTATAACGAGTTGAAATTTCTTTGAGTGGAGTTGTGTTATTTTGCAAACAAGTATCGTTTTGACAACGCGCCCTAAGTCTAGCCCATTTGAATTATTATCAACCAGTTTAAAGTTATTAAAAAATAAAATAATTCCCAGAAAAGAGAAGAAAACAAAGTTAAAATGGCCTTATTACAACCCAAAAATAAGTAGTAAATAAGTTAAAATGGCCATGAAGAACTAATAATTGCTTGAAGAATTTAGCTTCTAAACAAGCCAAAACAATGGTTTTTCCCTACATGCAGCCGGTGTCATGGTCTCTCCCTCCATTCGAATGAACAAAAAAACAAAGAAGAAGATAAAGCTCTCTTCTCTCCTTTTCTTTTATTCCATTCTATGATTCCTCTTATAATATCATTAAATATTATATTACTAACATGGAATCATATAACATTCATTAGGTTATTATTTTACAATACAAAATACATATTTTTCCTGTCAACTTTCATCATTGTCGTCCACTAATTTAATAGTGGTCCATTTGACATGCAAGTCCTCCTTGTTATATACCATGTATTATTCGGCCCTCTAAATTCTTCCTATCACATTTTTAGGTTTTAACACACAAGTCCTTTTTAGCTATTTCCACATTCAAATGACAAAGTTAAAACACGATACTTTCACACATACACTTTCACATATAATAAGCATAGAATATAATGTTTAATTATTTTTATGACTCGATTTTGTGGTCCCGAAACCACTTTCCGACTAGGGTCAAATTAGGGCTGTCACAACTCTCCCCCACTTAAGGAATTTTCATCCCTGAAAATCTTACCAGTAAATAGATTTGGGTATCGTTCTTTCGTAGAGTTCTCAGGTTCTCAAGTAGCTTCTTCGATCCCGTGCTTGAGCCATAACACCTTTACTAACAGAACATTTTTGTTTCGCGACTCTTTCACCTCGCGAGCCAATATATGAATCTGTTCTTCTTCATAACTCAAATCAGATTGTATTTCAACCTCGGATGGATTAATTATGTGCGATGGATCGGATCTATAACATCGAAGCATAGAGACATGACAAATGTTGTGAATCTTTTCAAGTTCAGGGGGCAAAATTAATCTGTATGCGACTGGCCAAATTCGTTCGGATATTCCATACGGCCCGATGAACCTTGGACTCAATTTGCACTTACGGTTAAATCTGAGCACCTTTTTCCAAGGTGAAACTTTAAGAAATACTTTGTCTCCGACTTGATACTCAATGTCTTTTTGTTTTAAATCCATATACGACTTCTGACGATTTGAAGCTGTTTTCAGACTTTCACGAATCACTTTTACTTTCTGTTCAGCATCTTTAATTAAATCAACCTCGAAAATTTTACTTTCACTGAGCTCGGTCTAAAACAACGGTGTATGGCATTTACGACCGTACAAAGCCTCGTAAGGTGCCATCTTAATGCTTGATTGAAAACTATTGTTGTAAGCGAATTCAATCAAAGGCAAATACTGTTTCCATGAACCACTAAACTCAAGGATGCAACATCTCAACATATCCTCGAGTATCTGAATTATCCGCTCGGATTAACCATCGGTCTAGTGATGAAAAGCGGTGCTAAAATGCAACTTGGTACCCAGTGCTTCTTGCAATTTCTTCCAAAATCGCGATGTGAATCTCGGATCTTTATCCGATACAATAAAAGTAGGTACCCCGTGTAACCTTACAATCTGAGAAACATACAGTTCGGCTAACTTGTCAAGTGAATAATCCGTACATACGGGAATAAAATGAGCCGACTTTATCAATCTATCAATAACAACCCATATCGCATCTTTCTTGCTTGGTGACAATGGCAACCCAGATACAAAATCCATCGTGACTCGATCCCATTTCCATTCGGTTATCATAATCGGCTGAAGTAATCCCGAAGACACTTGATGTTTCGCTTTCACTTGTTGACATATCAAACACTTCGAGACAAAGTCAGAACTGTCTCGTTTCATACCGTGCCACCAATACTGACACTTCAGATCTTTATACACTTTCGTACAACCCGGGTGAACTGACATTCGGCTGCTATGAGCCTTGCTCAAAATCATCGAAATAAGTTTTGAATTTCTTGGAACACACCATCGACTTCTGAACCTCAAAAAATCGTTGTTGTCAATTTGAAACTCTGAATCCACATTCGAAACACCTTCAGCTGATCAAACAAATCATCAATACGCGGTAACGGATATTTGTTCTTTATTGTCACTTTATTTAATTAACGGTAGTCGATGCACATTCTCATAGTTCCGTTTTTCTTTCTTTCTTTCTTTCTTTCTTTCTTTCTTTCTTTCTTTTTTTTTTTACTAAGCTCCTCGGCTTTGCAAGCTCGCTCGACAAGTACTACGAACTCTCTGATTTCAAGAATGCCAACAAACATTTTAATATCTTCATATAGCCCGTCCTCGAAGCGTTTACTCATAATAGCCTCAGACGAAACACATTCCCGAGCATATCTACTAAGTTTGACAAACTTTTGCTCATAATCGGTAACTATCATAGAACCCTGTTTGAGCTCAAGAAATTCCTTTCATTTCTGATCGATGAATCTTTGACTGATATATTTCTTACGAAATTCGGTTTGAAAGAAATCCCAAGTAACCTATTCTCTCGGCACCATTGAAACTAAAGTATTCCACCAATAGTAGGCAGAATCACGTAACAGTGATATAGTACATTTTAAGCACTCATCAGGTGTGCACGATAATTCATCAAACACACGAATGGTATTATCGAGCCAAAACTCAGCCTACTCGGTATCATCATTGTCAGTAGCTTTGAACTCAGTAGCCCCGTGCTTTCGAATTCTATCAACCGGGGGTTTGCTCAACCTCAACGGGTCAACAATAAGAGTTACCACAGGTGTAGGGGTTGTATTAGTTGGGGGTGGGGGTTGTGTAACAGCCGGATTAGTTCGAATATATTGGGTAAACCAATCGTTCATTATAGCATAGAAGGCTTGTTTAGCCTCATCATTTTGATTGCTAGCATTCGGTTGAGAGTCTATCGGTGTTGTCCGTATCGCGGGAGCAGGCGCTACGCTCTCAATATCATCAGCTACTGTTCGATCGGGATCGGAATCCATTAATATACGAAAAACACGTTTTAATTGTCAGAAATCATCACACTATCATTTTAACACTTTATGGCATGTATAGCTAGACTCACACACGCTACATTAGTCCTAGAACCGACTAAACCGTAGCTCTGATGCCACTAAATGTAACACTCCTAACCCGTATCCGTTGCCGGAATAAGATTATGAGGTATTACTTAACTGAACAAAACTTCTATAAGGTCAAAGATATTTACCAGACATAAATTATCAACAATGCAACCTGTCTCCTTGATCTTTCATAAGAGCTCTTATAAATTTCCAAAATGACTAATTATCAAAACATAACCGAATATCTAATAACAAATTAACTACTATCAAGTTTTAACTAAAACATTTCAACACATTAGTTCAATTATAAGGCTTCTCTAAACAAAATAAGCGAGCCATCTTCGCATGGCTATAATGTATACAAAGTTAAAATATCATTCTACCTATAGTCTATCCTATACATGCCTTAAATCATGATGATATACCATCTTCTCAACTCACATAATGACTCGATAGTGTAATGATATCTCCGGCTCTTCCAACTCGAACTAAAGGATAAACCTATAAGGAATGGAAAAGAGAACACGGAGTAAGCTTCAATGCTTAGTAAGTTTTAAGCAACGCAAACAATTAATTTACTTATAGATCGATTATTTCAATTTTCAAGAAATCATTCCTAGGTAATTACCATTTCGGCCAAGTATCCATGAACATAATGCATATTTAGCAAATTCACCTCACTTGAATCTGAACTCAATTAAAACCAAATATTGAAATCACAAATAAGATCATTAACTAGTTTTAACCATGTTTGCAACAAAATCACAAATTCACTACAAGCTATTTTCCTGAGCAACAGTCACTAAATTATTTATAACTGGAGATAAGAAACTCCAAATAAAGTGCCATTAATTTTTCCTGAAAATAGACTTATATATCTTCCATCCATAAATTTTTCAGAATTTTTGGTTTGACCAATCAATACCAGATTTTTATTGAAGTTTCCCCTATTTCACTGTTTGACTATTCTGACCACTCTTCACTACAAATCAATTTTCTCATTATATAGAATTTGAAATATGTTATCATTTACTTAATTTGAAACTAGACTCATTAAGGAGTCTAAGAATATAAATTTTATCTTATAATCATCATTGTACAATTTACAATGATTTTCTGAAGACAGAACAGGGGATTTCAAAGTCATTTTGACTCTGTCTCACTCCACTTCAAATATCTCATTATCAAAAATTCTTTTGCTTACACGGTTTCTTTTATAAGAAACTAGACTCATTAAGCTTTAATTTCATAATTTATTCAGCTTCTAATTCAATTTCCACAATTTATGGTGATTTTCCAAAATCACGCTACAGTTGCTGTCCCAAGCAGATTTATTACAAATTTGCTCTTTCACACATTCCTTGCATTCAAATTATCTAAACATGTATATCATGTCATTCAAGATCGAACTCATATAACATAGGCATTAAAATGCTTCACTATCAGCTTTAGTTCAATTAAAACGAATGAAATACAATATCATATTCACATTTAATTTTCCAAGATCGTAATCACCTAAAAATAAAATCATATACTTCCACAAACCTTTCCACAAGGACCAAGTGTTTATATTTGAATATAAACATAGAATCACTTCACACATTTACCGAATATATCACAATCACATTTATAGTCATAACACTTATTCACAGATGCATCACTTTATATATTTATAATTTAATTCAAATCAAAATCGCATACAGTACATGATACATACCGCCAACTTAATATGTAATGCACTTTCAATTTGTCAACTTAGTGTAGGATCTTGTAATTGTATACTTTTATCAAATTCATCGGCACTTGGCCTACTAGGTATAAAACCCAAAATTATATTATCAGCACAAAGCCTACGGGACTGGATACATTTCAAAGACGAAGCTCATGGGACTTTGGCCGGATACATTTCAAAGACGAAGCTCATGGACCCTAAGTCCGGATATAATTCTAGCACATAGCCTGCTGACCCTAAGTCCGGATATAATTCGAGCACATAGCCTGCGGACCCTAAGTCCGGATACACATCAAATATCATGCATATTTAATCATATATTAACACAATTTATTCAACATATCACATTAGTAGTCATTTGCTACGTTCGGATATAAGCTCCATATGAATATCATCATTTACATTTCGATTCGAAAGTCATACATAAATATCACATATCCATTTCACCATTCAAGCTTAACACATAGTGACCATTCGACTATAAGTCATATACATAAATTATTTATCACACCACTTAATTCAAGTAGAACCGAAAGGTCACAATTCATATAATATACACATATCAAGGCATCATCAATTATATACTAAAGGTGACTACTCAAAACTTACCTCGAATATTTTCGAACAGTCTTGGATCGGCTATTCAACTACTTTCTCTTTTCCCTTGTATCAAATGAACTCTTCAACCGAAACCATAAGTAGGAAAATATAGAAATTTAAGCAATTAAAATTTGACAAAGGCCAAGAAAGGCTCACAATTAAACATGATTGAGTTCTCACTAGTAGGGCATTTCATTCTAAACACACAAACAAACATCACATTACATATAAAATTTCAATATTTTATACATACAATACTCGTATATATATTGTCTTATAGTTTGATAATGATATATCAAAGCCATCAAAAAGCATTTAATTAATCATTCAAGATCATGCAATGTACTAATTTAATTTTTTTTTCATGTTTTATACAATACTGCAACTTTAATTAAGCAAGCATTTAAATTCGAGAAACAGATAACAAAATGTCCTATCTGGACAGCATTACACTCTATTATCTCAAGCATTTAATTTAACAAACATGATAAGACTGTCCAACTTTGGACAACATTTAATCAGACAATATACAATTGTTTAACGTGTAATAACAAAATTGACTTAACCAAACTAACCAGCATCAGTATTTTAGTATTCAAACCTCATAAATGGAACATTATTTCATTCAGACAGAAAAGGAACTGCACAAATTTGGGCAGCAGTAAAAAGTATTAAATCGGATAGAAATAAATTCTTATTTGTTCGAATAGCAACGAAATTACTCAACTCGGAGATCAATAACATTAAATACATAAGAAATCAATCAAGTTTGTGGCTCGATTTTAATTTACCTTCCTTATGTCTATACTAGGAGTCAACATTTAACATGTGAAGCATCCATGCAAATACATATTACATCCATCCAAAAATAAGTTAGCAAAAAAATGCAACCATCATTCTTACCGAACCACGTTCAATCCATCCATTTTTTTTAACAACATAATTGCAGCAAAAATCTAAAATAGCGCATGAAATTATAAAACAAAAAAAAAATTAATCTCAAGGACTTACCTAAATTCTATCCCAACCGTACGTATCTTAAAGCAAGCCTTTTCCCCTTCTTACTACCTCGTCTCCCTCTCCTTTAGCGAATTGCTTGAAGAACTAATAATTGCTTGAAGAATTTAGCTTCTAAACAAGCCAAAACAATGGTTTTTCCCTACATGCAGCCGGTGTCATGGTCTCTCCCTCCATTCGAATGAACAGCAAAAACAAAGAAGAAGATAAAGCTCTCTTCTCTCCCTTTTTCTTTTATTCCATTCTATGATTCCTCTTATAATATCATTAAATATTATATTACTAACATGGAATCATATAACATTCATTAGGTTATTATTTTACAATACAAAATACATATATTTCCTGTCAACTTTCATCATTGTCGTCCACTAATTTAATAGTGGTCCATTTGACATGCAAGTCCTCCTTATTATATACCATGTATTATTCGGCCCTCTAAATTCTTCCTATCACATTTTTAAGTTTTAACACACAAGTCCTTTTTAGCTATTTCCACATTCAAATGACAAAGTTAAGACACGATACTTTCACACATACACTTTCACATATAATAAGCATAGAATATAATGTTTAATTATTTTTATGACTCGATTTTGTGGTCCCGAAACCACTTTCCGACTGGGGTCAAATTAGGGCTGTCACAATATAACAGTTCAAGGATTGTTTTCGCAATGTCGTAGCCTAGCTACAGTCTCATTCCTACCGTTTTACAACTCTACCCTATCTAAAGCATCATAGTAGGGTCTCAGCATCATATCAATATCACATAACGTAAAAAGAGAGTATACTTACAGACTTGGTGCCAGGGATTCAGTGTGCCACTTCTTTCTCCAAACTATTTAAAACCACAAACCATATATTTAGTCACAGAAAATAGAATTTCTTAAAATTTGGAAAAAAATACCTTTGTTTTGAAATTCTCGATTTTAGACCCATTTAAAAAAAACCCATAGCCGAGTTGTTGCAACCGGGCTCTGATACCACTAAATGTAACACCCTAAACTTGACCCAGACGTTATGGCTGAATCCGACGTGCCACATTAAAGTTAAAAATCCATGTTTCGTTTTAGTGTTTTAAAAAAATCGACTTTTGTTAAGTTAACAAAGTGAATGGAAGCTGGGCACTAGGTAGGTATCCATAACAGAGGAAGTGAGCCATGAAGGCTACTTAAGTACCAAGCTCTTTTGTTGGATCCAATCCTAGACATGCCCACAACCATTGCCACACTTGGTTATAACGAGTTGAAATTTCTTTGAGTGGAGTTGTGTTATTTTGCAAACAAGTATCGTTTTGAAAACGCGCCCTAAGTCTAGCCCATTTGAATTATTATCAACCAGTTTAAAGTTATTAAAAAATAAAATAATTCCCAGAAAAGAGAAGAAAACAAAGTTAAAATGGCCTTATTACAACCCAAAAATAAGTAGTAAATAAGACAAACTAAAGAAAACCAATCACTTATTTCAAAGCCCAAAAGCGATCACCGTGGCCACTCTGAATCCCCTCTGGCTCCAAGTCCCCAAATCAAGGCTCACCTGCAAGGTTAAGGAAAGGGGGGTGAGTTTGGAAACTCAGTGTGCAACAAGCCCCTTTTAGAGCCCAAAACAATATCAGCCCGCTGGGCCTAAGCCCAACTGCAATCTCAACATATACTGGGCCGAAGCCTTTGCATTATTCATGTCACTGGGCCGAAGCCTTTTCATTATTCATATCATTGGGCCGAAGCCTTTCCATTATTCATATCACTGGGCCGAAGCCTTTACTGTAAACGATATGGCCCATAGGCCCATTCAATAATACATGCAACATCAATGAACCAATGCAAGCCCATTTAGGGAGACTACTCAACCCACCAACCGCTACTCTCCACCCGTACCAACCAAGCTCTCCATGTGGGGAATAACTCAACCCACCCAACCAAACTCTCCACTGGTAGCATAGCTGCTTTATCATATAACTAGAGGCCTAGCCTCTTTTAATAACTAGGGCAAAGCCCTTTTGCACTTCCTCCATCCATATAAAAGCCCAACCCATGCATATATGAATTTATCATGTGCATATCATACATATCATGTGCATATCATGTCAAATCATGTATATCAAATTCTCATGCATCAAATTCATAATTAAACCCTAGGGGTATAATGGTCCTTTATACCTAAGGACAAAACAGTCATTTTCATATTATAAGGGTAATTTCATAATCTTACCAAATATTAGGGTTCTCTATGTTCATTATTAGTTACTAACAATTTCATGTGTTTCAATGGCGATTCTAGCCCATTCTTAGCGAAATCGAGTTATTGGGCCAAAAACCCTTAATGGGCCCTACATAGCCGAATTAGTCATCTAGGCCCATTTAGCCCTTTTCCTTAACGGTCTAAGCTGTATTAACACGCAATCTGACAAGATTCCAATTTTTTTAACAAATTTACCCAAATGGGCCCGGAAGCCAATTGGGCCCGATTTTAGCCCCTCGAGGCCCAACCTACCGTGAGGCTAAAAATCGTGATCTTACCTGTTCCAATGACCCCGATCATCAAATTAGTTAATTTAACTTACCAATGAGCGTTTGCTTGCTCACAAGTCCTCGAAATGCCAAAATTTTGATATTTAGGCTTTTCGGCATTTATCGATTTAAGCTACGAAAGAGGGTTCGTTACACACCTGATTTGCGATATTCCTTGACGAGATCTCCTATGTGATTTCTCCTATAATTAACCACTTATAGATTAGATCATGTTAGTAATTAAACCAAATCGAAGACTACCTATTAACACTTACATATTCGGCCACCATCCATAATGGCCTAAAATTCATACCTTTGCCGAAATTGATGACTAGATCTACATTTAGTCTCTCTGATGATCCAAGCTTATCCAAATCGACACCCCATGCCTTGCTGCTCCTCCAACGTATCTACTCCACCATAAAACCCATAAAACAAATGAAGAAGCCGAATAAGGCTTATATCTCTAATCAGCCACCTCCCTAAACTATAGGGGTTTCGGCATTTGTCAACAGTTACTATTGAAATCAATTTAGAGTACGAATACTTACCACAGTTTCTCTTCTTGAATTCGTTTAAAGCCGAGAAGATAAAGGGATTGTGTAACACCCCGTACCCGAGTCCGTTACCGGAATCGAACACAAGGTGCACACAGACTTAATTATTTTCACAGTCCATTTACAAATTTCCAGACAAGCTGGTTACTGCATCACTGTCGCCTTAAAAATCATATCTTGAGTTTCAAAGCTCGAAAATCAGTTTTGTAATTTTTCCCTGAAACTAGACTCATATGTCCATCTACATATTTTTTTCTAGAATTTTTTGTCGGGCCAATTAGTACAGTTTATTAGTTAAAGTCTCCCCTGTTACAGGGATCGACTACACTGACCTTCGCGCATTACGACTTGGATATCTCCCTGTACAGGGCTTCAATACTGATGACGTTTGTTTCTATAGAAACTAGACTCAAAGAGGAATCTATACATATATGGAATAACTCCTAATTATCTCTGGTTAATTTACAATGAATTTCCAAAATCGGAAAAGGGATTCCAGAAACCGTTCTGGCCCTGTTCCACAAAAACCTAAATATCTCTTAACATATAACTCATATGACCGTTTCGTTTCTTCCATATGAAAGTAGATTCATCAAGGTTCATTTACATAATTTATTCACTATTTAAATCCATCCCTACTATTTTTAGTGATTTTTCACATCCACATCACTGCTGCTGTCAGCATCTGCCTTTGAGGTAGACTTTACCTATTTCATAATTTCCATGATTCAATTAGCCCTTTTTGCATACATGGCACAAAGAATGATCATGATTAACCATTCCAATGGCTAATCGTTTCCAAAAATTTCCATACCTCTTAATGAACAACATACAAAATGATTATGATAGCATGCCAAAGTTTATATAAGCCATTTTCGCATGGCTATCCAAATTTATACAAAATCAAAGGGGTCTATGACCAACAAACGAAAGAGTAGTCCTATACATGCCATTTCAAAGTTCAACCAAAATTTGCACCAAAAGGGGGCTTTGATAGTGTGGGAGACTTCGACTTCCAAAAATCCCGAGTCCGATAGCTGACGAGCCAAAATCTATAAAACAGAGAGCAAAGAAACGGAGTAAGCAATTTATGCTTAGTAAGTTTTGAGCAAGGGATTCCAGCACAACAAAAGCATAGCATTCATATAGCTAAACGAATAATTTCACATGCACACATTCTCAATATCATACTTACTTTACATTACCAACCCTTATGTTCATACACAAAAGATCAACTTAGCCATAGGCCGGTAGCTCGTTTATCAACTGAGCGAATACTTATTTGTAAGGGCTCAACTAATTCAAAGCACATAAGAACATACCTCATTGCTGGAATTTTTGCAAGCGTATTAACTGAAATTTTTACAGCAAGATTTCTCTTTCCCGAATCACGTACCTTCGGATTTTATCCGGATATAGCGACTCGCTCAAAAGCCTTTGGGACATAGCCCGGTTATAATAGCTCGCACAAATGCCTCCGGGACTTAACCCGGATTTGGGAACTCGCACCAATGCCTTCGGATCTTAGTCCGGATTTAGTAACTCGCACAAATGCCTTCGGGAATTGACCCGGATTTAGTCACTTAGCACAAAAGCCTTCGGGACTTAGCCCGGATACCATTCGAATAACCAAGCACATGTATCAACAAATCATAACACATTCTTATTACATTCTCATTACCAAAGCTCAAACACAATACACTTATCATATTTACAATTTCGGCTCAATAGCCACACACAAAGAGCATGATTTCGATTTGCTTAAAACATGATCTAATCAAATCATAATTTAAGCTCTATTACTCAAGAACTTACCTCGGATGTTGTAGAACGATTTCAATGGCTATTCGACCACCTTTTCCTTCCCTTTATCGGATTTAGATCCCCTTTGCTCTTGAGCTTAATTAAATAAATAAATCGATTTAATCATTTGAGCATCGAAAAGAGGAACACAAGGCACTTAGCCCACACTTATACATTAGACATTAAAGTCACATACATGTGAAGTCATGCATCAAACTCAACACATTAGTTAGTACTCTCCTTAGCCAATTTTCTAGGTCGAGATAAAGCCTTCAACATGCTTACTTATGGCGAACAACACATCAACCTATGTACTCATTCATGTGGCCGATTATGCATGTTGATGTTGAGGCCAATTACATGTTTAATACCACACATGAACGGCATACATTTTACTAACTAATGCATTACATATTGTAGTTCAATACACATCTATCATTTACTTCATAACCGAAACATCATCATAAGCAAATATATACCTTGAGATAGTATATATGTCATACCAATACATCATGTGCAAACATATATACATATAGGTGCAAGGGCCGAATCTCAAGTTGCTTATATCCAAATATAAACATATATCCAAAGCTCAAATCTTACCTACCATGCAATATGCATAAATCATACTTATGGATATACCATGGCCGAATACACCACAACACCATACCGTTTCAATTTTGGTCATGGTTAAACAAAGATCTTAATGTCTCACTAAAAATGCTAAAAAGAGAATCCAAGAGTCATCAACCCACCATCACATATATCATTAACAAGCTTCATATTTAGCATGCAATGGCATCAACACAAAATCCACCTTGGCCGAATACCATTCCCATGACATAGCAAGGATTTGAACCATGGCTAATAAGAACATCAAGCTAGCAACTAAAAACATGCATGAATCTCATGGCACAACATCAAACATACCTTAATCTTGATACAAGTATAGCCAAAACTCTTCCTAATCCTCTTCCAAACCAAACATGAAGCAAAAACCCCTTCCTTCTTCCTTAGAATTTTCAGCTCAAAGAAATGAAAAAAAAGGATGAACAACAATTTTTTTTTCTCTCTTTTCTTCAACTCACGGCAATGGGGGGGGTAACACACACATTCTTTCATTTTTTTTCTTCCCTTTCATTATTCAATTCCCATGCTCATTATTTTATTTTTTTCTTACATACCCCATTGTCACAACATGTTTCATGACATGTTTTGCCCATAATCCTTGTCATGGCCGGCCACTAGCTATTAGGGGGAAATTTGAAATGCAAGTCCTCCCTTTTGATTACATGCACTATTAGGTCCTTATAGATTAGCCTATCACATTTCAAAAGTGTCACACAAGTCCTAATAACTGAATTCACATGCAATCGACTAAATCAAAGCTTGAAATTTTCACACATTCATAAATACATATTCTAGACAATAAATATTACGTTCAAACATTTCGGTGTCTCGGTTTAGCGGTCCCGAAACCACTTCCCGACTAGGGTCAATTTTGGGCTGTCACAGATTGGCCACCAAAAAGTGAAGGAAAACAGAGAGTTGCTGATCAACAAGAAATCGGCACCACAGGTTTCGGCTTTTAAGACTTTTCGGCAAAAGTAAAGATAGAAGTAGTAGATGAACAGGAGGGAATAGTGAACAGGTTTCGGAAAAGAAAAGGAAGGAAAAGTGGATGGAAGGGTGGTGGTTCGACTAGATAAGAAGAAAGAAAAAAGAAGAAAAGAATAAAACTATGGTTTACAGAGGAAAACGGCACAACTAAATTCCTAAATGCCGAAAATACTACCCTAACACCCCTCTGCCGAAATCCCCTCCCTAATCCCTTCTAATCGGCTAACTCTAACTCCCTCTCAAATACCTAAAATCTCTCGCCTTATCCCTCCTTAATCCATGCGTTTGACTGATTCAAACTCTCTCCCACAGAGTTCCATTTGGCTACAACTCTTGCCTGCTCAAAGCATAAAAATTAACATCACCTTTGCCATCACAGGGAATCGAACCCAGGTCTTCCCCCAACCACTTACACGCCACCTTTTTAGCTCCCTAGTGGTGTCACTTAGCTACTTTACCAGAGGCTCTTTTGTGATACATTTTACCCACAATTTTTAATAAGACCACCTATCCAAATCCCCTAACTCTTAAGTCCAAAATTCAAAAATTCTACGGGGTTTTGGCCAACACATGGGCCTTCCATAAGCCCATTTACACCCTTCAATTATGAATTTCACAACCAAATACCAAATTTTAAAAACTTTACCAAAATCTAAAAAATCACGAAAAACCCGAAAATCAAGATGTTACATATGAATTGATTTAAAAATATGTCTATGGTACATGAAGTGCATTGTAACGCCCCCACGCCCAAGACCATCGCCGGAGTCGAGTATGAGGTGTTACTAAGCTTAATTTAACATTTTTAGAACTTTGGATTATTTGTTTCTACATTCACAGCTTTTAAGCTACTTGCGTCACAGTCACAAGAAAAATCATATCTCAAGTTACGAAACTTGAAATCAAGATCCGTAAATTTTTCCTAAATCTAGACTCATATATCTATTTATTAATTTTTTTCTAGAATTTTTGTTTAGGCCAATTAGTACAGTTTATTAGTTAAAGTTACCCCTGTTTCAGGACTTGACTGGTCTGACCTCTGTTTACTATGAATCACATTTCTCTCTGTACAAAATTCATATGACTATGAGATTTGTTTCTAATAAAACTAGACTCAATAAGGATTCTGAGGATATAAAATACACCACTTAATTATATATTTATAATTTATGGGGAATTTCTAAAGTTGGAACATGGGATTTAGAAACTGCTATGACCCTGTTTCACTAAAATTCAAATGTCTTCTAACATATAATTCCTTTACCTGTTTCATTTGTTTCATGTGAAACTATACATAATAAGCTTCAATTTGATATGTAGTCCATCACCAAATTCAATTTCTAAGATTTTTAGTAAATTTTCAAAATCGCGTCAGTGTTGCTGCAGTATTCTGTTTATGGAAAATTTCATCCTTTTTATGAGTTTTTATGCGCTAAGTATCTTAATAATTTTCCTTAACATCAAACATAATCTAAACTAACTATTTTCATAATTTATCATTATCAAGCATTTCCTCAACCATTCCATCACCATACCATAAGATCATTTACACAAAATAGGTATATTGCTATACATGCCATACTTAAATTTACAAGCCATTTACCAAAAATCTTCCGGATAGTGTGACTGAGCCTTCAACCTATCCCGACTCCTGAACTGGCTTGTCCAAAACTACAATGAGTAAGAAGGAGGGAGTAAGCATAAATGCTTAGTATGTTCATATGTAAATAATAAATAACATAACAAACAATCAAACTAATCAACATTAGCATATATCATCAACACACTTATCACATTTTTTTAATCATTTTTCATCATCTTATTACCTTATCGTGGTTGTAATCAACACTCAACCCGAGGGTTAAATACATACCTGTCCAAAATATCCATTTCTCATCACTTACCAATACGTCTCTTTTCATCTCGAGTATTCCTCCATTTGAGTAAAACTTTACCCGTTGAACACATCGAAATATAATTCGGATACATGGATAATTTGCATATAAGTGCCACATATTCAATCAAGCAATCATGTAACCCGCCCATAAGCGAACTCGGACTCAACTCAACGAGCTCGGGCGTTCGCATCCATAAGTGAACTCGGACTCAACTCAACGAGCTCGGATGCCTAGTTACATCTCACGAACTCGGACTCAACTCAACGAGTTCGGACATTCGCATCCATAAGTGAACTCGGACTCAACTCAACGAGTTCGGATGCTCAACCATCCTAGTGACATGTTACTTGTATCCTAATCTATTCCTAAGGTTCAAACGGGCATTTTTCTCGAACACTTATCCTTGCCGTCTTCCATAGAATGCCGAAATCTATACTCGGTAACAATTATATTTAACAAGTAGCTCACATAATTTACATATTATTTGAAATTAACCACAAAGCATACATTTCATAATAAAATTCAGCATAACATATAATTAACATCAATAACTTAAAAATAACAATTATGCTACATTATTTACACATGAACTTACCTTGGTACCAAAATACAAAGATTTTGCAATTTAGTCCACAATCTTTTCTTTTCCTCGATTGAGGTCGATTCCACGTCTTTCTTGATCTAGAATAACACATTTAGCTTATTTAATACTCACATTATCAAATTAATTTTTAACTCAAATTTTGGCAAAATTACAATTTTACCCCTAAACTTTTGCATATTTACATTTTTGCCCCTAGGCTCGGGATTAAACTTTATTCCTTATTCTTATGTTTTACAACATGCTGACCACTTTTCTCTTCTATGGCAACATCAAATTCTCACTCTAACATGTACTTGTGACTATTAGGTATTTTTGCCGATTAAGCCCTTTTACTCGTTTTTGCTTAAAATCGAGTAGTACAAGTTGTCTAACATAATTTAAAACCCCATATTTTATCATAAAACATCAAAATACACAAATTTCACCTATGGGTATTTTTCCAAATATAAACCCTAGGTTGAATTATTGCTAACATAAACTTAATCGAGTTATCGGGATCTCAAAAACATAAAAATCATTAAAAACGGGGCTTAGAATCACTTACTATGAAGCTTGGAAGCTTGAAACAAACCCTAGATACGGAGAACCCTTGAAATTTCGGCCTAATGAAGAAGATGGACAAAAATTGGCTTTTAATTTTGTTTTTAATTCATTTTAATAACTAAATGACCAAAATACCCTTACTACTAAACTTTCCAAAAATTCCTTCCAAGTCCTAATTTTGTCCATGAACTTAAAATTGGTCAAATTGCTATTTAAGACCTCCTCATTAATATTCCAAAACAATTTCATACTAAAAACTTCTAGAATGCAAGTTTTGCAACTTATTCGATTTAGTCCCTACTTTCAATTTAAGCACTTTAGGCATAGAATTTCATCATGAAATTTCACACAATCATGCAATCATATCATAAATCTCAAAATAATTATAAAATAATTATTTCTATCTCGGATTTGTAGTCACGAAACCACTTTTTCGATTAGGCCCTAATTCGGGATATTACATGCATTGAATTATCATACATAAATGTGATTTCTATGATTATGGATATTATGGGAAATTGTAAGTTCATGTGATTTTTAATAAGGCAATGTATAATGTTATTGCCTTGATATTAAATGAGATGTAAGTTTATATATAAGTAATACATCAATATTACTTGTATTATGATATTTTATAATAATATTGGAAATATGTTTGGGGATAATTACTTGATTGGTGAAATTGTTGGAAAAGAGAGAGAAATCCCGGTTGAACCTTCGGAAAGATTGGATGATACAAATAGTATGTAACTAGGTCACATGTATGGTGCTGAGTGCACATCATGTGTACAAGAGAGCTACAATACATCATGATGTAGCTAGGTCGCATGGGTGATACTATGTGTACACCATGTAGACAAGAGAGCTACGGGATATATGTAGCTAGGTCGCATGCGTGGTTCCAGGTGAAGGACACCATGTAGATAAGAGAGCTACGAGATAAATTGGCTAGGTCACATGGGTGGTACTGAGTGTTCACCATATGTACAAGAGAGCCGAACTATATGATGGGTGGAGCTATGTGCTGAAATAACCAAGTATCGAGGATTGATTCGAAGTGTTCAACGGGAGACTCTCTATGTATTGCTTTGTGAGTTTTGTGATGAATAAGTGCAGGAACTTGATTATGTGAATGATGTGTTCATTAAGTGACCAGGATGTGGTGAGGTTATAAACAAGTAAGTTATACATGAGGATGATTTTATGGTGACCTTGTGATCATGGGCCTATACTTGTGATGTATGAAATGTGGTGAAAATGTTTTGTGATATGTATGTTAAAATGAGGTTAATACAAAGAAAGTGTGAAAGAGTGAATTAGCAATAAAACTGTTTTGGATAGTAGCAGTAATGTGATTTTGAAAAATCACCAAAAATAGTATAAATTGAATCAGAGATTGAATGAGATATCAAATTAAATCTTAATGAGTCTATTTTCATATAAAGAAATAGAGAAAGAAAAGAAGTTCTATATTTTGAGATATTTATTTTTTAGTGAGACTAGCTCAGAATGATTACGTGATCCCCTGTTCTGAACTTGGAAAATCACAAAAATTTGAATAAAAATAATTAGAGGCTTAAACTTATATTTTTAAAATCTTTAATGAGTCTATTTTCAAGATAAATCAACAAGAACATTATCCGAGTTCTGTATTGTGAGATAATTAATTTTTAGTGAAGAGAGGTCAGAACTGTAAGAAAGTGAAATAGGGAAAATTTTAATGAATAAACTGTACTAATTGGCTAAACCAAAAATTATGAAAATTTTATGGTGGAAGGAAATGTGAGTCTAGTTTTAGGGGAAATTTACGGATCTTAATTTGGAGCTCTGTAACTCGAATTATAAATATGTAAGTGACTATGACTCGTGTGGACAGTTTGATGTGAGCATTTATTAGTAAATTGTGAAATCGTACTTACAATAATGCTATATACATTAAGGATGTGGAATGGAGAGGAGGAGGAGGAAAATAAATATATGTAGAATACATGGAAACTATGGTATATGAAATATTGATATAATGAAATAAATGATATGTGTTTATAAGAAAACAGAAAGAGAATGATATGTATCATGACATGTATATATATATATGACTAGTCTCAATGTAATGCTTGTTGGGTATGGAGTTGAATTGAAATGTTTCAGGCAAATATGTTATTTTGCATATCTGAATTGTGGTATTTTATAAAGATATGATCTAGTTTTAAATATGAATGCTTGATGATTAAGCTGAAGATATTTTGTAAGATGATAATCTTGGTATAAATGTATAAGTGGTACTATAATAAACAAGGTAAAATGAGTATGAGAGACACATGTATGATGACATACAAATGTTATGTTTGTGGTTTAATTGAGAATATTTAATCATTAAATGTATACCATGTTATATGCTTTTGATTTTGTATAAGTGTGTAAGAGATTAAGGTTGACCAAAGCTTGGAAAATAGCCTAGGTATATTCCACACAGGCAGAGACACGACCATGTGTCTCAACCATGTATGGAAAACGACTTTGGGACACAGGCGTGTGGAGCCTTAAAGCATGAAATTTCCAAGATTTTCGTAAGTTCTCGATTTAGTCCTGAACCCTTTCTAAAGTATGTTTTGGGCTTCGTAGACTCAAATAAGGGACTATGTGTAAGTGAATGAACATTTTGAAATATGAATGAAATTTTATGGCCTGTATTTTAGTTTAATGTTTGTATGTTTGTCCGGTAATGCCTCGTACCTTATCCCAGCCTCGGGTATGGGTAAGGGGTGTTACAATAATTGCCTAGGTTTAAAATATTGGTTACAGTATTTGATCGATTATTTTGTACAAAGCCATTGAAGTTGGCTAATATTGTTAAAGGCATATGTTATAATGATTCATGATCTAATTGGATCCCATATTTCTGTCTCGGTTTTATTTAATGGTATGTGTTATGTTCTGGTAACACCTCGTACCCTGTTTCGGTGTTGAACGCGGGTAAGGGGCGTTACACAGCCACTTTGATTTGGGTTTAATCTTTCTTTTCTTTAACTTAATTAAAGAATGTTTGCTATGTGTTTACTGTTCTTGTTTACAACAATGATAGCTTAATTTTATTTAAGCTAGGATGATTATTTTGATTGAATAATATTTATTTGATTCATGCTTATAATGTTTGCGCCTCAATCGATCATGTTTTCAATTAAAATCAAGTTTTTATTTCGTTCATACGTGATTGAAATGCACTTGAATTAGCTGAGCGATCCTAACCAGATGATGGGTAATGGACACATAATTGAAATGTGCATGCTCAATTTAGATCCTAACCCAATTAAATTGTAGGTTACATAACAACCCCTAACTAGGCTCTGTTATCTGCATAGTTTTTAGATTTGTGTGATTAAACTGTTTCAAGCCTAACACGTCCCTGTTACCTTGCATGAATACTAAGAAACAATTAATAAATAAGGATCAGTAAAATGCGTATTTGCTAAGTAAAGGATTCCGAAAGGATCTAATGTGGTTTCCAAACTCATGAAAGATCGAGTAGCCATGGAATGTTTTTCTAAATATTGATAAGCATGTTGATAATAATTTGAGTTTAATTAAATTAATTGTCCTAGCTTATTTATGTTATAATTTTTCCTTATTGTGTTAATTCTGCTAAAATCTATTTCATTCATATAGTTGCATGTTAGGATAAATCACATCAGGGATGATTGCATTTAGTTTAATATATTTTAATCATCACTTCTCAATTATATTATTTTTATTTATCAAATTGTTAATATAATTTTACAAATTAATTGACTTAGCACAAATACAATCCCTGTGGAGACAATAATTCGATACTTACTTATTACTTGGTAACGACTATGTACACTTGTACAAACTCGAGAGTTACAATGAGACGTTTGTTAGCTAATATATGCTAAATATTGATATATATATTCAAATTGTTGAATTATAATCTTGAGATTGAATTGCATTTATTTTATATGAACTTACTAAGCTTTATAGCTTACTTTGTTTATTTTTCTATGTTTTATAGTGTTATCAAGCTAGCTCAGATTCGGGGATCGTCGGAGATCACTTTACACTATCCACCTATCATTTGGTACCTATGAACTATGGTATTTTAAGTATATGGCATGTATAGGGACTTGGTCTTTTGGTATATGTATTTTGGTCATTTGTGTTGCCTTGTAAATATTAGGTTTGGTTTATATATACATAGCCATGTGAGTTGGCTTTTAATGGTAAATTTGATGATGTATAAAAGTGTGCAAATGGCCTTTGTTTGAGTTTAGTAATTGCCTGATAAATGTTAGTTATGATAGTATTTGATGCTTGTTGAAAATGGATATCGTGAATATCAAATGGTTGATAAATTGGTGATTAGTATGCTTATGAGTTTAGGTAATTTGATACATGTTTAAAAATGACCATATTGATGAATGAAAAGGGTAAAATTTGGTTTGTACTTGAATTGCATACTGTGATATGGTGAGTCTTGTATTTGTCGGTATTGAAATAGAATAAATGATGCTTGGTTGAAGTTGATTGAATGCTTATTTATGCCTTGTATTGTTTTGATGTAGGTGTGTACAAGTTTGGGTGGCAAATTGGCTTGGTAAATAGCCTATTTTTGTCTACATGGGCAGAGACACGGGCGTGTGTCACAGCCGTGTGTGACACACAGTTATGTTACACAACCATGTGTCCTCTGGTGTTGAAATTGAAACCAAGTCAATATGCTCCACATGGCCTCACACACGGGCTTGTGACTTGGCCCTGTGGCATAAGTCAGTATACCCTACAGGATTGGCATGGCCTAATACACGGCCTGGCACACGGGCGTGTGTATTGGCCGTGTGACCTAAGTTAGAGAATTACACAGGATTAGACATGGGCTGGGACACAGCATGTGCTCCCATTTCAAATGTCCACATGGCCTATGACACGGGCATGCCTGTGGCCATGTGAGAGACACGACTGGGCCACACGGGCCCGTGTCCCCTATTTTGAGAAAAATTTTCAAGGTTTTGTGAAAGTTTCCTAAGTTATCAGTTTAGTCTCGAACCACTCTCAAAGCATGTTTAGGGTCTCGTAGGCTCGTATTAGGGACATATTGATTGAGATTAAATGACAATTATATAAAATGTGAAAATGTATGCAAAGTGAATATTTAATTGTTTTATAAGTCTGGTAATACTCCGTAACCCTATCCTCCAAAAGAAATTATCCATATCGCATGCAAACTTTGTCCCCACAAACTCTTTTAACTTCGGGACATCCTCGTAATTGAGTGTTACACTCGACACCTGTAACGCCCTAAAATTTTGTGAATTTAATTGTAATAATTTGCAGTAATTAAATCTCTATATTTGTGGTTTTGTGCTCTGCTTTTGTATTTAAGGTCTAGAGCTCGAGTTGCATCGTTAAAAGTTTTGGTGATTTTTTTTAAAACAACCCTTATCCTTTATTATGTAGTTAAGTGCAATTTTATGTAAATTTGTGTCAAGAATGAGCCTGCTAGTTCACTAGTTAAACATATGTCTATATTCTGTTTGGTCCCGAGTTCGAATCCCATCGTATGAGTTAGGAAATATTTTTTTGATAAATGTTAGAAGGTGGGGTGGTGGTTAACTTAAAAACATTCTGAAAGAAATTTCATCGTTCTTCTCCTTTTATTTTCTCTAAGTTCTTAGTTCTTTTAATTGGGAATTCTTCGTTGCTTGTGACGCTGATTGTGTGATTATTGTGTAAGCTCTATTGTTGTCTCATTTTGTTTCTGTGAGTTTCATCTTGTTAATGTTATTCTATCGAAATAGGATTTCGCTCGTTTACTTGAAGGCTCTATTTAAACACTTGGTTGGTTAACTTTTTAGGCAAGGATATTACGAGAGACGCTCCTCCGCTGCGTTAGCCTGGTTTCCTCTGTTTCATGCAAGGTAAGTGTAAGAATTGAGTCAAGGCTGCATCGAAAATTTAGACATAATTTTGACAATAGGTTGATTCTAGTAAAATATTAGGTGTAATTGATTATTGGATGGTTATGTTAGGTCTGGAGTCTTCCTACGTCATTTTTGCATCAAAACTACTTCAGGTGCATGTCGAAAACTTCATTTTTCTCGAATTTCGGTTATCAAAAAATGTGGCTGTCGACGCCACAAGGGAAAGCACACGGGGCATTCGTCTAGGCCGTGTGGTTGGCCATGTAACTCATTGTTCATCGATTTGGGGCCACACGAGCATGTGTCTAAGCCGTGTAACTCACTATTTGTGATTTATGACCACACGGGCAAGGACATAGGCGTGTGACCAGATCGTGTAACTCACTGTTTATGTTTTGGAACCAAAATGGAAAAGGAGAAGGGCATGTGTCCAAGCTGTGTGAACCACACAGGCATGTGTCTAGGCCGTGTGGCATATAAATTAGGTTTGAATCTTATTTTTCTAAGGCCAGGTGTATGGCCAACACTGATCTTGACCTCCTCAATGTATGTTTATCTAAATTTGATTGTATGAGGCTCCCTTATGCTTTATGATTGACATATGTATAACATTTCTATATGTGTATTGTGATAGATATTTCTGATATTGAACTGTACTCTGTATTGTGGATATTTGTATATTACAGATGCATGGGTTGGGATATTGTGAAGAAGAAAGTACTCTGCTCCGAACTAGTGGCTAAGCCACAATACGGAGAACTTTGAATCTGGCACTTTGTCACATTTTGATTTAGCAGCTAAGCTACATATCTGTAAACATGTCAGACAGGCACTCTATAGTGTGTAGGGTTGGACAGGCATTGACCACCCGTAATGGTGTATTGGTATGGCCAAAAATAGTGTGTAGGGTTGGGGGTAGGACAAACCTGCATACGAAACTGATTTGTTCTGTAAATGAAACTGAAACTGCTTCTACTTCTGTAACTGAATTGTTCTGTATCTAAACTGGAACGAGTTCTGTTGCTTAATCAAATCTTGGGATTTGAGAATAGTCTTGCAATTGTATTTCACTTAAATGGGCACCTTTTATGCACTGAGTTCCTAACTCATTTATTTACTGATTGGATTTTAGGTGGTTTGCAAACTTGAATGGGTCGGCACTACAGGAGCTCAGTCAAGCTTTTATCTTTCATTTAAATACTATTTTAGGAATTTTGGTAAACTATGATAATATGACTTTGGGAAGATTATAAACTTAACTAATCTTTGTGATGAATATTATGTGACATATGGTTTAGTTTTAATGCATTATATATATGTGGTATTTTTAGTATTGAAGATGTAACTCTCTGAACTTAGGTTGGATATTTAGTCAGGGTTTAGGGTGTTACAATGCACCATTCCCCACAGTTGCTCGACACAAGGCAAGCTCTCCCTCAAGCTTCTCAATTCTCGTGCTCAAAGCCTTAGTGTAGCCATTGTTTCCTCATTCAAAGCCATCACCATGGCCTCAAAAGCATCGTTTCTCTCCATAAACTTCTCCCTATGGGAATTCAACAACTCTTGCAAACATTCCCTATTGGAAATGGGAGACATGATCACAGAGACCTTAGGCTGCTCCCTCAAGCCATTTATGTGTTCATGAAGAACATTGTGTGACTCCTTCACGTCCCCCATAGACTCCTCAAGTTTATCCACTCATTCCTCTATTGCCAACAACATATCCTTCAATAGGATTGGTTTCCTAGCCCATTTCTAATTGGCAGCTTCTTTCAACATCTCGACAATGCCTTCACAACCAAAGCTCAGATACCACTGTGACAGGGTTAGAACTTTAGTCTTGCATTCCATGCAGCCTTAGGTGATCCTTTCAATTCAGACACCCCTAAGTTAGCCTAACTACCAAGTAATTGAAGATCCACAAAGAATCCCTCCAAGGCACCAATTTATATAGTAGAAGTAACTTCGCCAAAAAAAGGCTCAAAAGAACAGAAAGCCATAGAAAACCACAAAAAACAACGAACAAGAGGTGTTTAAGTAAATGCTTCCAAATAATTCTATTTCTCTGAAAAATTCAATATACAATAGATGATTTTCAAATGAGGGGAAAGCTCTCTGTTTATAGTTGAGCTCTCTCAAAGTTTAGATCAAGTTAAATTGACAGACGAGATTTGCCTATCCCTTAAATCCAGGGATTTACAAGATTACACAATCAATTTACATAATCAAATCTAATCTATTCTTACAAGATGTGATTCCCTTCAATCTTTTAAGATTAATTCTAATATTTATCAAGGTAGCCTATCTTTCCAAATATGCATCATTGGGCCACACAGACTTCAATTTGACAGGTTTCTCTAACAGCTCTTTGAATTGGGCCAACTCTCGTGTGACTTCTGTAGTCAAATTTTTGCAACTTTTTCCTAAAATTTCCAAATGTCTCCAATTTAGTCCCGAATTGTTTCTAATATATTTATAGGGCTCGAGGGCTTGATTTAGGGACTGTATGTATGAAAGGTTAATTCATGTTATGATTATGACTATTTATGAAAGGTATACTTAAGTGTTTTATTTGTTCAATAATGTTCTGTAACCCTAATCCGGTAATAGATACAGGTTAAGGGTGTTACATTCTCAATCATCATATGAACTCTTATCATCATACCATAAACCACACAACAATTAAGCATAAAAATCAAGCATTAATGTAATTATAACATCATCAAAATAAATGTCCAAATAAATGTCCAATGTCCATTACAATTAAATTAAATCTAATCCTAATAAGTGCCACAATGCCCCCTATTGTTTCTAAAGAATAATAATTAAGCTACTACTGAGCCTTAATCTTGGATCAGCCTTGCGCTTGCTCCTCAATTACTCAAGCCAGAAAAGTCTCTAAACAAAGGTGTGAGGATGTGATCTTAAAAAGCTCAGTGCATGATCACAAAACAATAAATAAATCTCACCAAATTCATGCATAAATCTAGGCAAATTAAATATTAAAATTTCAGTCACAATATCACATATTATAATCATAATAACATATGTTATTCCATGAATAAAATTCCAATTTAATATGGCATATGAAAACATAATTTAACTTATAAACATACATTTATATTGGCAATACATCCATGGAAATATTTAAACATGTGATCATACATTGGATAAACAAATATCCAAACTCCTACATATCAAAAACAGTCCCGGGTTAAGCGGACCAAAGCCACATGCTCCCTTATATCACCTCACAGTCTAGTTGAGTAGAGACACAAGCTCAACACTATCTTATTTACTCCAAAAATCTGAACTTCTTGAGCCATATGCTCACAAATAACACATAATTGTAACACCCTTTACCCGTATTTAACGTCGAAACTGGATACGAGGTATTACCAGGCTTACATCACAAGCAAACATACAAATCGAGTCATAAATTTGCATCCAAATTAAAAACCATTTGCATTTCAATCATAAAGTCCCTAATGCGAGCTACGAGGCCCAAAACATGCTTTGGAAGTGGTTTGAGACTAAACCGAGCACTTAGTAAAATTTTGCAAAATTTAGAAAATTTTTGCCATGAACAGGGGTCACATGCCCCTGTGGGCAAGCCATGTGGTAACACACGTCTGTGTCCCTAACCCGTGTAACTCTCTATTTTTCAATGCATGAACAAATTGAGATCACACAGCCAAGTCACACACTCGTATGCTAGGCCATGTGGTTAATTTAATTTTCATAAAATTGGTGTAGACTTCACACGGTTAGGATACACGCCCGTGCCTGAGGCCGTGTCCCTCACACGGCTGAGACACACGCCTGTGTATCTGCCGTGTGCTCAATTTTGAGTATTCTGTTTCTCAAAATTAAGGTGCAAGGGACACACGGCCGAAACACATGCCCATGGGGCAAGCCATGTGTCACACACGGCCTGAACACACACTCGTATATCTGCCCGTGTGGACAAAATAAAGGCTATTTGCCAAGCCATTTGTCACCCTCATTTACTCCTACACATGCACAAGTTCAAGGCATAATTCGTAGCACACTTGGACAACCAATACATCCACAAATAAGGCCAATTCATGTTATTTCATTATCCATACTCAACATATTTACATAATCATATTTTACCAAACTAAGTTACACCAAAATCACAGGCTACAAGTTTCAACATGGCTACCAATAACATGCATAATTTTACTTAGTTTTCCTAGCATACCAATGAGCCGTACTTAACCATTCAACAACAACCCATTAAGCCACATTCAACCATTTATCGAGCATTTACAAACCATATCACATAAGAGATAGTTGCACATGCATGTATGTATATATATAAGCTCACAACCAATTCAACCAAAATGAGCCAAGTTACATGGCTAAATACCACATCAAGCCTTTAACAATTACAAGCCAATACATTTGGCCAAATTTATAATGACACATATAACAAAATGACCAAGTCCCTATAAATGGCATATTCTCAAAATGTTTAAAATCATCAGTACCCAAAATAACAGTTCGATAGTGTGATACGATCTCCGATGATGTCCAATCTGAGCTAGTTTGGTGACATTATAAAATATGGAAAACAAAACGGTGTAGGTTATATAGCTTAGTAAGCTCGTATGAAAGAAATATCTAACCTTACCATACATTAACATGTAAGTAATACATCATAAGGAAATGTAATTTACCATATTCTCATGATCGTAATTTATTCCATCACAACTCACCTTGAGTTCATCATTTCGTGAATCTAATAAATCATAAGTTTTGTGCACATACCTGTACCACTCATATGATTTCATACTCATTCTAATCTTCATCATACCCAATGAACCACTCGGAATAATAATGTCGGATACTCGGGAAATCTTGCACACAAGGTGCCACATATGTAGCCATTGCTACCTCTATCTCATATCACATATATGATCGCTCTCGATCCATTAACAGGTCTGCTCACACAAGTTATCAGTTGAGACGTAGCTACACGGTGCTGCTCACACAAGCTGTCAAGTAAGCACAACATATACCGGTATACTCAGCCACTGGTAGGACGTATAGGACCAGCACCCGGAATCTCATAACATAAAACCCTAATGACATGCCGCTTGTATCCTAATCTATTCTTAAGGTTTGATTGGGATTTCTCGCTTGTCAAAATGTTGTCAAATGTGTCCATAAGATCGATTACACAATTCATGCAGAAATTAAAGCATTTAAAATACTTTTAAAGTAAAGATTATTTAACATACGAACTTACCTCGGTTACAAAAAATGGCCAAAAGGACCTATTCGTTAAATACTTTGTTTTTCCCCCGATCTACACCTGAACTTCATTTTTCTTGATCTATAATATCACATTTAACTTATTTAATCATCACATTATTCAATTCATCCCAAAAACTCATTATGGAAAAATTTACATTTTTGCCCCTAACTTTTTTACATTTTACGATTTAGTCTCTAGGCTCGTAAAATGAATTTCATTCAATTTCATCACAACCTAAGCCTAGCCGATTGTTATTTATACCCATAACAGCCCACATTTTTCATTTATTCATACTTTTCTAAACATTTTATAGACTTTTACAAATAAGTCCCTATTTAACTTTTTTTTTTATCAAAAATCACTTTTGAAACATTGTTTAACTAACAACAAACATGCATTTTCTACATCAAACATCAAAATAAAAGCATATTCAACATGGGTAAAATTTTAAACTTAAATTTTCTTTCAAATTAGTCCTTGAAATAGCTAAATCAAGTTACAACGATCACAAAAATATAAAAAAATATTAAAAACGGAACAAGAACGGACTTACAATCGAGCTTGAAAGCTTGGCCAAACCCTAACTATGTCTCCTCTTCTAATTTTCGACTATGGGGACTAAATTGAAGAAGATGACATCTTTTATTTAGTTATTTTTGCTTTATTTACCAAATTACCTATTAACCTCTCACTTAAACTTTGAAATTTTACCTACTCCATGTCCATTTTTGTCCATCCTAAAATATATTGGTCTAATTACCATTTAAGGACCTCTAATTTAGAATCTCATAACAATTTACTACCTTTAGCCTATAGAACTCAAATTCTGCACCTATTGCAATTTAGTCTTCTAGTCAAATTGCGTACTCAATCGATAAAATTTCTTAATGAAATTTTCACACAATTATTCTATCATGCTGTAAACCTTAAAGAAATAGTAAAATAAATATTTCTACCTCAGATTTGTGGTCCCGAAACCAATGTTCTGATTTGACCCAAAAAAGGGTTGTTACAATAATGGTAAGTACCCACAAATCCTATGGCATGCCAGCTATATCCAACGGATCTACCATGCAATGTTGCCAATATAATCATACATACAAGGCATAAAATATTATGTTTAAGCACATAATTTAAGATGTAAAAATGTCATTAAAAGCATGTAGCTTAACAATTTCAACATTAATATAATTAAGCACAACAAATCCTTTTATCAATAAGTCTTAAACCAAATATAACATCAACATCAAGTGCTCAAAAATTCAGTAACTCATGCTCCAATTAACTATCCATTCAATCCAAATTAATCATGCCGAAAGCTTAATACACAATTTTGAAAAAGCTAATTGCAATAATGCTTTTGTAAAATAAAATTACCTTTTGCAAATCCAACCAAATCACTCACCTCTAGACTTTGTTTTTTAAACAAAAGTGTGTTCAAATAGGTAAGTTTAAGCCTTAAATACAATTTGCATCATCCTCATCTCGGTGTGAAGCTTCAACAGAGACAAAATATGCATTACAAACTAACATTAACATCAAGAAAGTCAAAATTTCATAAACTATACGGATCTAAATCGTTTCTCTAATCTACCTTACAAAATTGTACAATTAAGCCGAAACATAAAATTCATCAACTAAACAGCCTTCTCAGCACCACAAACCACTTCTAAACGTCATTCCTAGTCCATTAACATAAAACCTAAGTGTTAATTTCATCTATTAAATCATTTTAAAATTTTCATAAAATTAACTCATCTTCTTGATTAAAAACAAATTGATAAAAGTTGATCAACCATACGAGTTTGATCTCTTGTTTTATGATTAAAAACCTCTTTATAAACATATTTTGAGCTTAGACATCCATTAAAACTTGGATTCCAACTCAAAATCATGGATTCACCACTGATGAGTCCCATGTTCAAGAAATAAGAAAACAAAACTTGAAAATCCATTTTAATCAATTTAAATAGAAAATAATTACTAAAAACAACTTAATATGAATTTAGAGTTGAAAAATACCTTCAATTGATCTCAAATCATCAATTTAGAAGATTGAATCAAGATCCTTAAAGAAATTTCAGATGACTTTTGCTCAACTTTGGATAACTTTTATGGAGATTTTGGAGAGAATTTTGAGAGAGTAAAAGTTTAGATCTATTCTCTAATGCGTGGTCGATGAAAATGAGCAAAAAAATGGGAGAAAAAACTCTTAAGACTCTCAAAATTCTCTTAATTCGGATGAAAATGGTGAGCAAAGTGAGGTAGCTGCAGTGTTTTAAAAACTGAAAACCCCCGCCTGATTTTCAAAATTTGGGGAAATTGTCATCAGGTCACTCCCACATTTCCCTTGTTTTACAAAATACTCCTTTCCCTCTAAAATTTCGAAAATAAGGATAATTTGCTATAAAATCACTCTTACACTTCCCTTGTTTTGCAAAATTGTCATATTTAGTTATTATTTTAAATTCTTTCAATTAAACCCCATTTTAATTTATTTTTCCAATTCTAATTAGACCCAAAAAATTTATTTTACCAAAAATTATTTAAAATCATAAAATTAATTTTTCTATTTTTTTTAATTTTTTGGAATATTATTTACCGATTCTTAAATGAAATTAAGCTAACTAAATATTATTTTCACTCGGAACCTAGTAAACTTAATCGAAACTACTAGACCTATTTTTAGGGCCTAATAGCCCGTGACACTAGCCTATCCTTCATTAGGGCATAGCTCATAGCTCGATTGATTACACGTTGGCGTATTGCGACCTCTTAGCGACGACTCTACTACTTGAGTCCACTATGTGCTTTACTAGGCATCCTTTCCTAATGATATCTCACATAAGATTTCGTTATAGACTATGCACCCACACATACGTCAAAAGTCTTAGAGGGTGGATAACATAAAGTACAGGGCTCATAATTTGTCAGGCCTTATACTTAACCTACTTCACCTATCCCTCCGATTTTTTTCTTAACTCTTTGACTTGTCCCTAAATTTTATCGGGACTCATCAAACATCACATCAATCATTTGGTAGTCTTATCCAAATCTTTCAAATTCCAAGAAACTAATCAAGTGTTTTCTTTTTGTTCTCAACTATCTTAGTTCACATTGAGTTAACTCCTAACCATCTTTTCCTTATATCTTAATCGGCTCAAGGTCAACATTACTAGGTGCACTTATTGCTAACATAAGCTTCTTACTTCAAGGTTCATTCTCTTATAACGGAATTCGCCCAAACTATGCATGCCAACCAAAGGCTCCTAAAGGCGAGCCTTTCTTTAACAACTTACTTATTATTTACTTCGTACAAACCCCATGTTCAACAAATCCAAGAGCATCACAAGCGCACCCAAATAGTTCTGAACTTTAGGCTAGCTTTAACACCATTCACTTTTAACTCATCTTATCCAACCCATTTTCTTAACAGTATTTGGATACTAAGATTCCTCCAGGCGGAATGTTATAAGGCAATTTTCTTCTTCCTTTTTAATGGATTTCGTATATCAATGCGTACCTTGACACGCATATCTCCTTTTCCACCATGCATTAATAATTTGGTGTCATACTCCTGAAATTGCCCAATAAAATTCCCAAAATGCAATCCATTCATGGATTTGCACCAAAAAATCCACAAAGAATAAAGGGACACATAATGGATCCTCATTCTTTTCTAACCAATGAAAAATCAAAAGATGATTTTTAAAAGTCCATGGAGACCCAACCATGACTCGATCCAAATCAACCTCATAGAAACATTTGAAAAGATGACACTTCTCTCCAAGATCTGAAATGGCCACTCCCCTAAGTGGATGTTATAGATTTGTCATGGTATTCCGCATTGCTTGAAACTGGTCAACAGTAGTTGTTAGAAAAGATCCAACTGGACTAAGTCTGTTATTAGCCTCGATCTCCTCCTCCTCCCCACTAATCTTCCATGCCTCATCCTCGTTATCATCAATTTGCAACCCAACCGATTCAGTTTCCATCTATCACTGATAGTCCCACTCTTAAGAATCCAAAGCAAAATCTAAAAAAAAAAATACTACAGTATTAACGAAAGACACTAAAGAGAAAACAAAACAATGAACAACAAAAGAAGCGAGCTACACGAGCAAAGCTAAAGAAAAAAGAAAACATGCCACAAGAGCAGACAGAAAGTGTGCCACAAGAGTAGACTAAAAAAAATCTTGTATTTGTTGGTTGTCCTTTTTTTTTAAATCAAAACAGATTAATAAAGCAATCATTGTTAATCATAAATTAACAAATTAAAATTATTATAGATATAGAACATTAAATAAAGAAAAACTTCCTGTAAATCTCTACATCTTATCATAAATATCTGCATCTTGGCTTCAAATGAATAAATCTAAACTTTGATACAAAGAACTATTATTTTTTAGTAAAACTATGCTGATAACATATTATAAAATAAATAATAAAAAGAGTAAAAACAAGAGAAAATAGAAGAACATAGAGAAGTGCTTATTTTATTCATCAATAGAAATATTTACAATACTTTTCTAAAGTCTATATTTATAAGTAAATAAAAAGAATAAAATTCTACTTCTAATGGACAATAAGGTCCTAAAGTATAAAAAACCTTATCGTGATTGACATTCACTTTATTATAATAAATTTTTATAACATCTTTAAATTTATTATATATAAAATAGAATTTCACACAATTTAATATAATATTTATGTTTTAAAAATTACAAAATATTCTTTTTAATCCAGTTTAATATCAATTATCATATTCTCAAAATTTAAAATCATATATTATTATGTTTTAATTTTGTAACCGTTTTATTTATCAAACATTACAAAATTTATACAAAAAATAAATAATTAAATGACATACAATAAAAAACTAGTGATATATATATATATAGTGAAATGTTAATAATGGATATGGCAATCATTTCATACATTCATGATGCCCTGAAATTTTATGTACTGAGCTAGCTGCATGCTATGATGAGTGACCTTCCAGTATAGCTTCTTCTATAGATTCATCTGTATTATTCTGGTTAGAATTGTGATTTTCTTCAACGTTGTAGATTTGTGGAGGATGAGCAATACTAGCAGTAATGTCAGCTGAAGGTTGAACTCTTGATCCTGAAATATCACCAGAATTGCTAAAGATGTATCTTTGGATGAGCCTTCGCAAGATATGGATTTTTGAGCTAAGCAAGGCTAAAAGGACAATGATGGAAATAATGATAAAGAGGCCACCAAAGCTCCTTGAAGTAAGACTGGGGCTAGCTGAAGAGACTGCCCCAGTCTCGTCTTGATCTATGGATACCATGCCAAAGTACTTTTACTCCAATGAATTCATGTATTTTCCTTGAGTGAAATTCAGGATTGCCCTCGAGAAATTAGCAACCATTGGCGACCCTATTGGTAATGCCTGAAATTATTATATAATATTAAGATACGACTTTAAAATAAAAGATTCCATCATTATAGTATGCTGCATGCATATATTTTAGATTGGAAAGATGCATATATGCTTTAGACCTGGATATACTTTCAAGGAGGATAGAAGCTTGATTATCAGATATTAACTTGATAGCTTAGATAACAATTACATAATCATAACTAGATAGATGTTTAGAAAGGGAAAATGTAACTTACAAATCCTAACCCATCTGTTCTATAGGTGGGCCCAACCATGAGGTAGCCTGTAGTATATTGAGCAAGAAATAGTTTAATGTAGGGAATTTCATCAAAGATGGCAGAAACTCCCTCATTTTCAGATCCCTTTGACAATGCTTCTTGGTAGTCAACAACAGAACAATATGGCTTGAGCATAGACTCCTGAAACCCTAATTGATTTATTAGGAAGCCTTTTACAAATGAATGATTCTGGTAACCAACATAAGATTTTCTCAGTTCTTTAATACTCGGGATTGTTGGCTGTAATTGATTGACTGTCAAGATTGAAGATAAATTTGCTGTGTAACTCTGCATCAAAATTAAGGCCAAAAATATCCATACCACCAACACCAATCTTGAGCCGTTGGTTACTACCATATCTCCTGTTACCCCAAAAAATCAGATTAATCAAGTCTATGAAATGATTGAATAAACATGGAAATATAGGGGGGAAAAGAGCCAGAAAGAGAAGTAAGAAAGGTATTCTACTTTGAGGAATAGCCACAGATTGGCATGGAAACATCAAAATTGTGCTGAGTTTCTTTCTTGCTGATCCATTAAATTCTGTATTTTCACGACGCTCTAAAACTCGAACAACAATCCCTATGAAAATGCAGATGGCGATGATTACCAACCATAGATCCCAACTTAAAGGCTTCAAGAATATCCACATGTCTTTTGGCCCATCGTGTCGGACTTTTATAAGCATGGCCACCCCGGTTTCCAAATATGGTAATGTAAAATCAACACAATTTGTCCTACTTGCCACTATCGAGATGTCTCCCACAGCAGCGTGGATTTTCTATAACTCCCAACAACAATAAGAATCATCATAAAGAAATTGCACTTTAAACAAATGTGATTTGGACAAATAAAATTAAGGGGAATAGAACAAACCTGGTACTTAACTTGGCAACACAAATCATCATAAGTTCCATTAATGTTTACAAATTCATAACTAGTGGTGGAAGGTAAGGCGAAGTCCCACACTTTTCTGAAAACCTCTATAGAGAACCCTGGTAATTCATCATCATTGCTCTTATTCCCTGACCGTATGTTCACAAACTCATTGAACCCTTTCTTACTTGGAACCCCTATTGTCCACTTTGCTCTCGTTGGTTCCTCTGCCTGAAGTATTCTCGGGGTGTTCCGAGAAGTTGAATTATTATTTTTAGATATTCCTTGGTCATTAGTCCAATAGCCAATCACTCTATTTCTTTTTCCAGTTATATTAAAAATTTCAAAGACCGAAGGTTGGAACTGCCTATTCACCAAGTCTAAAACCCCACTGATCCCTCTAAAACTAGGGTTCAAGATTCCTATTAACCAAGTTCTGTCATTCATCTCCTTCAAGAAGCCAGAATTCACATTGCCTATTCTTTCCACTGTCATACCTAATCCCCAAACTATATCATAAAGCCACAAACCTAAAAGATTTAGCTTAGTTGCAGCCTTGTTCTGCTTCATGCTGGATATCCTTTTATATATTGTTCTGAAGTTCTTAAGAGCTCTCGTCTTGGGAACATAAGGCCTTAAGCCTATTACACCCTTCATTGAATCAATAGCTATAGGATCCATGGTATCTACAAAGTTGGATAAACCATCTGTCACAAGCCATGCAAATCCTTTGCCCATCATTCCTTCCTTGTTTGCAACTACGAAATGACGAGACGCAAGATTTGAAGACATGTGCACCACAAATACCTCACTTTGCGAGCTCATTAGCACTTCAAGCCTGTCTAAAATTTGAAAATCTTCTGCAAAGATGGGGATTGCAATCTTGTGTGATAGTTGAATGTCCTTGTTCACTAATGCATCAGTTAGATAGGGGATGATGGAATTACTGAATTCCATGTCTTCATATATTAGTGTAACTTTGTTCCATTCAAACATTTCCAAAGTGGAAACCGTAGCTTCTGCTAGGCGAGAAAAGTCAGGCATGGTTGTTCTGATAAGCAAAGGACTATAAGAAGGAGAATGGTTGTCTCCAAGTTGGATTGCACATGAGGCTTCAGCTGATGTCTGTGGTAGATATCCAACTGCATTTTGAATATAATCGTAAGTTTTAAATGGTATAAATTGGAGAGAAGGGATTTATAAAGGGTTCTTTTAGGGGGAAATCCACCTTAACCTTTGTATAAATTGAATTCCATTTTCATTTCCATCCTTTAACCAACACAAGTGAAGTAGACCTTTACTTGAGGGTAAAGTTGAGATTTACAAAACAAAGTTTCTTAAGCTTGAGTTTTATCATGTGAATTTTCTTTTGGATTTCTTATGAGTTTAAATTGTCTAAGTCTCAATTTATTCCAATCTACCAGCCAACTGAGTTGTAATTACTTAGGTATTTGTTGTTTGTGATTGTATTATACTTGTGATTGACGAGTAATTATACTTACAAACTCATTAGAAAAAACTATGTATTGACCATATGATCTAATAATTGTTCTCCCAACCAATGTTCATTTTTCCCATAAAATTATATCTAAATATGGGAAAACACTTCTAAGAAACGGGAATTATTTTGAGTGAATATATATATATATATATATATTCCATTAAATTCATGTCAGGTAATTAGGTTAGTTTTAAAAAATTCTATCAATTTATCTAACACTACCCTTTCTTTTTTTTTCACTTCACCTAAAGAAAATGAAACTTTCCATCTTACTAAAGCTTTTTTTTGGTGATACACATAGTGGAGGACACCCGTTAAACACCCTAAGGATTTGTTTGTTTGAGTGGAAAGATAAAAAATTGAAGGGCAAAAAATTAGAAATATGAAAAATATAATTTTTCTTTCTATAAGTATACTTGGTAGGAGAGATGGAAAAATGAAAAGTAAATACATTTTCTTCTATTCCATTGCTTTGTCGAGTTGAAAAGTGGAAGGAAAAAACAAAACATTTGGAAAATGCATAATATTGAACTAACATACATATTTTTCTCATTTTTTATCCTCTCATTATTCTAACATGGAAGAATTGATTTTTATGCATTAAAATAGAAAATGGACATCCCTCCTATTTTATTTCTTGTCATTTTTCTTTCAAACCAAATACACTTAAAATTTATTTTATTTCCACTTTTCCAACCCCTCCTCGGCTCCTCCCATCCCTCCATTTTTCCTTCCAACCAAGTACACCCTAAGGCGTTACTTGGTGTGCTTGGTAGAGTGAAAAGAAAATTGGAAGGATGAAAAATTGAAGGGGTAGAAAATTAAAAGAATGGAAAACATAAATTTTATTTCTATAAGTGTGCTTGGTAGGTGAGATGGAAAAATAGAAAGAAAATTACATTTTCCTTCCGTCCATTGCTTTATAAAGTTCAAAAATAAAATGAAAGAAAATAAAACAATTGAAAAATGTATAATTCTTAACAAACATACACATCTCTCTCATTTTCCCTCCTCTCAAGATTCCAATTTGGAGGAATTGATTTTTATACATTTGATGGAAAATGAGCATCCCTTCTATTTTCTTTCCTCTCATTTTTCTTTCCAACCAAGCAAACTCTAAATTTAATTTCTTTCCATCTTTCTTTCCCTCTATTTTCACCCCAACCAAGCACATCCTAAGTGAAAGCCTGTAACTGAATAAAATTCCATCCTATTTCTTTGAAAGTTACGACAGTTTGGTCTGCTTATGCTATGACAAATATACGAGAATTATTGAGTCAAGTGTGTCGTCGGATCTTTTCAGAACCATTATAAGGGAATTCTATCAAGATAGAGAAAAATGATATTGAATGTGAGATAGGACTTAGAGATGGTAAGGAGGAGGATAGACCATTTAGGATCAGGTTTTTGTACATAGCTAATGTGACTGTGACAAAGTCTTTTATGGGCCTTTGGTAGTGCCTAGTTGGTTAATTAGAGTTTGTCATCAAAGGGTTATAATAGTGGACGATTAGGATGCAATTATTAGTGGTTGATCAAGATGATGAATATGTGGTTAGTAGTAGTTATCTTTCATTAGTATCTTTCCTCTATTAAGCTATTGTTAAAGACAATGACATTTGTATACCAATTTGTAGCAATCTGAATTGTAGTTTTTATTTTATATTAGGGTTACATTTTATCTATTGTTAGTGGAGTTTTTAAAGGATAAAAATATACTTAAATTTTTTATGAATTCCTTTTTGATTTTTTATATATATATATATATATATATATATATATATATAAATATCAAATCAATCTTATTTAATATAATCACAAGTCGAGGAAAACGTAGTTTATTTTAAGCTCGATATATTATTTCGTACTTGAGTTTGATAAATTTTTAATGTAGTATTTATGTTTTTTTTGTTCAATTTGATACTTGTATTTGATGAAATATTTATATTGGTGCTCAAAGGTATCAATGTTAGCTTTTAGTGTTTAATTCGAGTTCTAGAGTTGAATTGATGAAAGTTAATTGCTATCTAGGTTTGAATTTTTCATGATTTTGTTAAAATAAATTTAATGTTAATTGTGAATTTGTTTAAATTTATGTTTAACATGTTAAATACAATTTGATGTATATGATTTAATTTGTGTTCTATGATTAATTTGATGAAAGTTAATAATTAGTTAATAATATTAATGTTGTTATCTTCAAATACCAAAATATATAACTTCTATCAAATATAAATATCACATTAAATAAAAATAACACATACAACACGTTAACAAAAATATTAAATTTAGATACCAAATTATGTATTAAAACTTTATTTTAATACATGCAATTATGTGCGTGTTTTTTTATCATTGTAAATTGGGTAAACAATTTGAGAGAGATGAATGGGACGGGACTCGAACTCTCATCAATGACTTCATCGGCTATTTACGTGTTTACTAATGTATGGGCATAGACAATATTTTTATCTGGATTGATTATGAGGGAGACTTCGTTTTTTTCTTTGTCAACCGCAAACATTTATGTGATGGTGGATTTTTTTTTGGTTTTTTGTCAATTGTGGCCGACAATGGTTTGAGATGAGGCACTTATACGGGGATTTTCTTTAAATTTATTATAATTTAAATATTACCATGAGCGAATTCCTTTAAGAATTAAGAATTATGTTGATTTAACGTTGAATATATATATATATATATATATATATATATATATATTTCAATATTATCTAATTATACTTTATAATATTTTATTCTAATTATAATTTTACTTACAACTTTGAAAAAAATAGGAATTATGGTTGTGAATAAAAATTTTAATTTAAGTTGAATGGGTATAAGAAATATATAAAGTCATTTGTTTTTATTTTTAAATCAATTCTTATATAATTTTAAATTTAAAATTTAATCTTTGACATAATGCAATATCTTAACTTTGTAATATTATTAATTAGTCTGAATACTTTCTTTTGATTAAATTATTGACATGATTATTTTTAAAATTGTTAGCACATTAAAATTTTCGTTAAATTTAGATACATTAGAATTTTTCTTAACATAGTTACCAAATATTTTTTTAAATTTCAATATGCTACATAAAATTTAACAGAAAAATTTTAGTAATATTAACAATTAAATTTAAACTTTTAAATTTTAAAAATAAATATACTAAATTATTAAAAGCAAAAGTATGTGAAATAAATTATCACAAAAACTTAAAACATATTTCAAGCTTCAAATTTCACTCTAGAATTAGTCTAAAAAATAATTAATCTAATACTAACTGTGAGTCAAGATACATACTAGTAAAGAAAAAGGAAAATTTTAATTGCGCTACCAGATTAGAATTCGTAAATTAAAATAAACTAAATTATTCAAGTCAAACTTTAGTTTTTTGGTTGCCTATTTAAAAAAATTGATATGGGTTTTTTATTTTGGATGTGTATTTTCAATTTTGATATTGATTTGTATTCCTTAGTTTAGGAAAATAATTTGACATGATAATCTTTTTAATATGTGGTGATATAACATATTTTTTAATTTGACAAATATTAGTCAATTTTCTCAATTTTGTCAATCCTTAAATATGCATGATTTATTTAATTGTATAAAAATATAAAATGTATGTGACACGTTATTACATATTTTAAAAGTATATAACAGAATAAGTTAAATAAAAAGAAATTGCATCATTTTCAGAAACATATATTTCAAAAGTTAAGGACTAGATGGATTAATTTGCAAAAAGTATACCGTACATGGACCTCTCTAGAATTTAACTTTTCTTTTCCTAAATTAACCCTACCACTTCATGAAAATTCTCACCAAATCAAAATTTATACAGTTCATTACTCTTAAATCTACAACTTTTAAATTATTACAAGAATAACAGTATTTATCAGTAAAAAGAAAGTAATTAATTATTGTTGTTATTTAAAATGTGAGATGGGTTAAAAAGAATGGAGTCTGCTTAGTAAATATTTGTTTATTTTTATTTATTCATAAATATTATTTAAATTTTTTTAATAGTGTCGAGTTTAGGTTTCAAACTCAATCCACTTGCTAAGCCTGTAGTAATTTATATAAATTTGTTGGTTTCGGCATTTATGATGTTAAACTTCTTGCAATCACTTCAGTTAAGAAGATGGAGAAAATAATTAAGTGGGATTAAGCCTAATTCTAGTTTATCATAAAATTAAGGTGAAGTATAGAAATGTTTACTAATGTATTGTTTTGATGATGGAATTTTTAATTTTTTATTTAATTATTAAACTATTCAAATCAAATATTTTTATCACTAATCGTATAAAATTTGATGGAAATATTTATATGGGCTTTTTTATTGTCTAAAACAAATTTAACCTCTAATATTTACAAATTATATCAATTTGATTCTAAAAATAAAAATTTTAATAAATTTAGTCCTTTGTTTTTAGTTCAAATTTTAAAAACCAATAAATTTAATATTCAATGTTTACAAAATATATCAGTTTTGATGTTTTAAGATTTATATAATTTATTCATTTCTTGTCTAATCAGATTAAATCATGTTAACTCTTTGAGTCGTCGCCACCTAGATGACCATGATCTCATCTCAAATTTCTCTACTACCTTATCCAAGGAAAAGACAATACCTTCCTTTTAATATAATTTAATTTAACTTTTTAATAAAACTTGTAATTATTTTGTAATTTCGTTCGTTGATCAATCTAAAAAATTTAATTCAATAAATTAAAAACGACTTCTAGCTACCATAATTGAATTTGATTTAATTATTTGTGTATTTTAAAAATATATATAAAAATAATTTAAATTTAAAAAATTAGCATTAATTTACTATTTTTATCAAAACATCAATTCAATTTTTGATAATTGCATTATACTTTATAGTTTATATTCACCTCTAAAAAGCAAAATGTAAATTAATATAAGGATTTATGTATATATATAATATTTGTGGGCTCAAGTTTCATTTTAAAAGAAGCAGTTTCAGTTGGGGCAAAAATGATTCGTTTCTAGTTTCTCCTATTTGACTGCAAAAATATTGCTTGTTAGCAAGGTGCTAGCTTTCATTCCTTTTATTTTCCCGTTTTATTGTACATACCACTTTTTTTTTCATTGTTTAGCTTATTATATGATGCATAAGTTTACTTATTTTCTGAAAAATATTTATTTTTACGGAGTTAAAATGTTAAATTCTGTAAATATTAAAGGTTAAATTTATTGAAATTTTTTATATTTAAAGTCAAATTGATAGAATGTGTAAATTTTAGAAAACTAAAATTATTATTAGACCAATAAAAAACCTGCATCAACACTTTAATGTTTAATGATTAAAATTTTGATTTCAAATCATTTAGTGATTAAATAAAAATTTTAAAAGTTATGTGAATAGGGTACTTCACCATAAAATAAAAACTAAAATATCTTTATCCGTGATGGAAAATTATATGACAGAAGGTCCCAAACTTACCTGCTGGCGCTGCAGCAACGGCACCAAGCGATTCCCATCTTTGCAGAGACAATCTGGTTTCATAACTTGGATGTTTGGCATAAAAATCTGAAAGAGCCATCGACAAGCATATATTGGCCATAGCACCCATGTTTGAGTTCACATCAACAATTACACCGATATTATACATTAACCTGGTTGAATCCCTGGTTCCGTATAGTCCACTACTGCTAGCAGTTTCTAACTTTATGGTGAAGCCAATCAAAACATATGAAAAGAGAAGGAAGGGAAAAAAGGAAAAGCAGTGCTTGGAATATTTTGGCATCGGGACAGACTACACAGTACTTTCGGAGGGGCTGTTTAAGAGTTTCTTACTGATTGCTAGTTTGATTGAAGTTATATAGACAGTGTTTAGGACTGCATGTTTGACTCGCAATTTGCGTTGGCTTTGGTGTACGAAACGAAGAAGAAGAAACGAGTTGTGAAAAGTCTTCGTTTGAATGTACCAGGCTGTTTCTACTTACATTTCAATTAGAATAATTTTATGATTATAGTGTCATAAACAATTAACTATCATGAATCGCATTTTCCACTAATTAAAATTTAGGTTCTTACTCTAGCAATTGTAGTATGTAAGTTGTTCATTGGCTTAGATGCTTTTATTGTTAGCCAAATAAATAAGTTTGTATTTATGGAGGAATCTAAAAATATTTTAATTGTACTTTAAGCTAGAGCTGATAAAATAAATTTATTTGTGTCAATTCGAACTTGTAACAATTTGAATACAAGAAAACTCAAACTAGTAACTATATGACCCCCATAAAATTCGAGCTTGAAAGAATTTGAATATGAGAAAAATCCAAACCCGAGCAGATCCAAGCTTGAAATAATCCAAGTCCGAGACAGACCCAGGCCCACGGTCGAGATAGATCAATCTAAGACCTAAAAAAGAGTCTGAGTTTATAACGAAACAAATAATAATAATTAATATAATTATATGATAATATTTAAAATAAAAACATAATATAAATGAAAATTGATAAATATTTAATTTATGAAAATATATTTTAAATAATATATAATTATATTAAAAAATTATAATTAACAAAAATTCTTTATGTTAAATTATAAATTAAAATAAGATTTTAAATATTGGTTATGAATATCAAATAAATTTCAAGTTCATGATCTACCGCCAGGGTTTTTTTTTCGAAAACAATAGCAAAGTAATTGGGGAATTTTATCGGGCGTTTCATGGAGTATGACACGAATCAGGTGAATCGAGGGTTTAAAAATTTTTTGAGGATTAGAGTTGATCTGGATGTCAGAAAATCGTTGAAAAGGATAAAAAAAAGATAATGATTTCTTCTTCAAAATTTGTCTATGTTAATTTTAGGTATGAAATGCTCACTTTGATTTGCTTTTTGGGTGGTCGCTTAGGTCATAATGACAAATTTTGTCCAGTTAGATTGACCAATGGTGGGGATGATTTGGAGTTGGGATGGAATCTGCATCTTAGAGCGCAATCAAGGAGGGCCATAACCATGAGCAATGTCTAGCTTCGAGAAGAAGGGGATGATGAGAATAACGAAACAAATTGCTTAATGCATGGTTTAGGGAGGAATTCAGGGAAGGAAATTAGGAGGAACTTGTGTACAAATATTAATCCAATCTTAGGTTTTAATTTGGAAGGTTATTCAAATCAGGATGCACTGAATATGGAGGGTCATTCCAATAAAATGGGTCAGACGGAAATGGAGCATGTAACATCCCGAATTAGGGCGTAGTCAGAATAGTAATTTCGGGCCCAAAAATCCGACGTTAAAATAATTATTTTATGATCATTATGAGGTCTAGGATATGAAAATAGGCATGTGTTAAAGTTTCATGAAGAAATTCTATGTGTAAGGTGTTCAATTGGAAATTAATAACCAAATTGAATAAATTGCAAAACTTGGATTCTAGAAGCAATTTGTATGAAATTGATTTGGAATATTAATTAGAGGTCCTTAAAGAGTAATTTTCCCAATTTCTAAGTTTTTGGACAAAAATGAGCATGCATGGAAAATTTTGAAAAGTTAGTAAGGAAGGGCATTTTGGTCATTTGGTTAATTAATGAAATATAAAGGGAAAATCAAGCAAAAATTCACTCATTTTCTTCTCTATGCTGTCGAATTTGAAGGAGTCTCCATAGCTAGGGTTTTCCAACATTTCAAGCTCAATAGTAAGTGTTCCCTAACCCCGTTTTTAATGTTCTTTGTATTTTTAAAACCCTCGTAACATGCTCTATCCATTTCTACACATATTTCAAGCTAGGGTTCATGTTAGAAATTTGACCCATGCATGATATGGTTGTTCTTTGATGATTTATGGAGGGTTATGAAAGTTAGATGTTAGATAAACATCTTTTGCTTGGTGATTTTTCATGAAAACACCAAAAAGGGACCTAAATGAAAAAGGTATAAAATGAGGGGTAGAAATGTGAAATAGAGGAAAATGTGGGATAGTATGAGCTTATAATACATTCGGCTAGGCTTGGGTAGCCAAGGAATTACATGCATTTCATTATACGAGACTTAGGACTAAATTGTAAATATTGTGAAAGGTTGGGGCAAAATAGTCATTTTTCTCGAGGTGAGTTTTAGGCCTAAAAAGAATAATGTGATGTATTAATAACTTATTTTTATTGATATAGACCCCGAGGAACCAATTCCAGAGGTCTATCGTGGAAAAGGAAAGGTTTTGGAATAACCGAAATACGAAACCAAAGCAATTACCAGGTAAGTTCGTGTAACTTGAAGTAAACTTTAAATATACTTGAAAATGCATATTCTTAAACATATGTTAATTTAGATATTGATTGCATGACAATCCATGAAATGTGGTAGTGTAAAATGAAAAAGATGACAATTGTCCCGGTTGAATGAAAAAGGGAGATTCGATGGGTAAATTCTTATTTACATGACATGAGATCCTGCATGTGTTGCAGAAAGGGATTTAACTCGAATGTGTAATCCGATTATCTCAGTATAGTAAAGATCCAGCCTGGACAGGTGTTCCTTAAGCGATCAAACCTCCTGATGAATATATGTGCATTGTGGATTAAGCCTGGATGGGTAACATGATTAAGGACTGAAATTAACCTGGACAGGCATTTCAAATCCGAATGTTTTGGAGTAATTGTTGTTGTAAGGGATTTAGCCTGGAATGGTAATCCTGACAATACTCATTGAATTTATATTATGAGGGATTTAACCTGGATTGGTAATCCCACCGTAAGAGTGAGGTTCACAGGAGTGTATATTTAAAATGGTCACTAGCATGACTTGACGGTAAATGGGATACCCATCGAGATTTCTGAGAAATTCAACAGGACATAATAAGACACGAGAATGGAAATGTTTGAATTAATGAGCTCACCAAGATTAATGCTACATTGCTTGAGAGGGAACTAACTTGATGGTTGAGTGTATGTGATAGGGAATTTATACTATGCATGTTTGGCATGAATATCATTTATGGTTGTATGCAAAATAATGGTTGTATGCAAAATAACCGGTAAGTTTAATTTCCTGTTATCCGAACTTACTAAGCATGTTAATGCTTATCCCCTTTCCTTTCCCTGTTTTATAGAGCTTGTGAACTCGTGAAGATTGGAAGACGATTGGAGTATTGTCAACACTATCAATTTACCTTGCTTTGGTATATAGATACTTTTACTTTGTTACAATGGTATGTATAAGTTTTTGGTTATTTTGTTATATGTGTCATTAGTTAGCCAATGTAAGGGCTTGAATGATATACCTATTTATTTTGTATATGGCCATAAGACATGGCTCATTTTGATGTAGGTTGTAACCTACTAATTGTGCATGTTGGTGTTTAAATATTCATTAGATGGTTAAATATGGTATATCATGAATGGACATGTGCAATGTGGCCAAATCACTTGGAGATGGCTAGGTCATAATTGGAAATGACTTATAAGATGAGCCAAGTCTAAATGTGTTTGATGATATGGTAATCCCTAATACGAAAAGGATAATTTAGCATGTACTAAACCGATGAGATGAGGTTAACATGCAATGAATCATGTCAAGGTTGTTTTAAGAGTATAATTAGGCCATGTTAAATACCATTGAAGTCTCTAAGTGTGTATGGATGATAGAGGGTGACTAAAGGCTTAGCAAATAGCCTTAAAAAGGTCCACACAGGTAGACACACGGGCATATGTCTAGGCCGTGTGTGACACACGGTCAGCCCCATAGGCGTGTTGCCCGGTCGTGTGTCCCCTGCACTTAAAATTTTAGGTCAATTTGCATGGTAGTAAACACACGGGTAAAGACTGTGTAGAGGAAATGGCCTAGCACATGAGCATGTGCCTTGGCCGTGTGCCTCAAAATGAATGATGATGTCATAAACAGAATGTCCCAATTTTTGGACACGGGTGACGGCACGGACATGTCTAGGCTGTGTAAGGGACATGGGCCAAGGATACAGGCGTGTGTTCAGCCGTGTGAAAACCCCTGTAGGTTTGAAATGGAAAATAAATTTAATTAATTCCACACGGGTAAGGGACACGGGCATGTCCAAGCACATGGGCCTGTGCATTGCCTCTACACGGGCATGTGAGGCTTAAACCCAAAAATTTTCCTAAGATTTTCTTAAGCCCTCGGTTTAGTCTCGGACCATTCTTAATGCATGTTTTGGGTCTCATAGGCCCATAATAAGGATACTATGAATGTGTTTGATTAGTTTTAATTTGGAACGAAATTTTATAGCCCGTGATTTTTTGGAAATGTCATATTTGTGTACGGTAATGCCCCGTACCTTGCCCCGATCTCGAGTACGGGTAAGGGGTGTTATAGAGCAAGAGTTGGAAGATAACCCAATTGAGAGGAAGGACAGTAAGAAGAGGCTCAGATCAGATTTTTTGGATCTTAATGTTTCTGACGGTTAGGATTCGTTAGGATATATGAAAGAGCAATTAAATGCTCACGCTTATATTTTATCAGCAGTTGCTATGAGGCATGCTAATCGAGAGCCTTGAAATTATTAATTTAGAATGTCAGCGGATTGGGGAGTATGCAAGTTATAAAAAGGCTTTAGCAGAAGTTGAAGACCTATAATCCCTATATTGCCTTCTTTATAGAGACTAAGATAGATGGTATGCATATGGATAGGTTAGACAGAGATGTGGCTTTGTAAATGGGATTGAAGTTCCAACTGAATGTACGAGGGGAGAACTCAGTTGGCCTGGAATGGTAATGATCTAGTGTAGTTAAGAAGTTTTCCGAATAATCACATTGATGTGAACATTCAAGTAGAGGAAGGGGATGATTAATGGAGGCTAACAGGTTTTTACGGATTTCCGGAGGTACGCCATAGGGAGAAAGATTGGAATTTATTGAGTCGATTAGGAGAAGATCAAGGAATGCCTTAGGTTATCTGTGGAGATTGTTGGGAAATGTGTCCATATTGTAGTAAACATGTAACTGTTTTCTATTTATTTGAATGATGAATAAATAAATAAAGTTAATTTTACATTTCACCATTATGTCTTTCTGTAGTTTTTGTTTTTCATATTATGCATGCAAGCGAAATTGTGACAAGAAAATATTAGTTCATTGACTATCTAAGTTCAAACTAAAATAAGTGGCATTTTAAAAATGTTTATATTGTGAGAAAAACAACTTACTTTAATAAATAATCTAAATGAGTCTATAATCCCATAAAAGAATCAAAATGAGCATTTAATTCAAATACTAAGAAGGATTATTGTAGTCTACAATTCCAATTGGGGAGATGGCTGGTCTTGGCTATCGGAGTAATTGACTCTACAGGTAGAGACATAGATGTATTCATTGGCAGATGATACATTGGACTAGACCCGAGATGAATTAATTCACTTATGATGTTCTTGGTGTGATTTACCTAAATCCTGAGTTAGTCACTGACCATGCGTATGCAACTTATGCGCTTTGATATAAGTGGAGGCTTATGCTCTAAAGATGGTTGAGCCCATAACTAGTATGTTGGGTGCATGACTTGTATATGGCATGGCTTTACTAGCAACAGTGGATTTCATAGCTTAATTAAAGAGTTAATGATATCCTCTCATTGGCATTCTATGGATTGATAAATATGGAACGTGGCCACGGGTTGCTAGTTCTCGAACGAGCAATTTATCACAGTCATCTATTGATAGTGATCATATTAATCATTAAGAAGACAAAACAGTGACAATGTGATAAAATAGGATTGTATTGAGTGAACGGTTTTAACTCAAAAGAATCAAAGATATCATATGAGGATAACACACACATGACGAGGAGGTCATTGGACAAAACAATTGGATGAATTGTTTTCATAAAGAGTATACAATAAAAAGCTTTCAATCACAATTCTTCTTGTGGACTGACTCCATGATTAAGTAATTGCGAATTATCAAAACGATGCTTCTGGGTATAATTGTAATTACTAGAGCCTAATTGTATATGTCTGATTGGTCCCTTCAGTAGCTAAACAAAAGCTCAATCGAACTACATTTGAATCAGAAGAAAATTCTACGACTTTGGAAATAATTTAATTGAGTCGACTTATTTGATGTAGAATTAAATTAGGTGGTCGTGAGAATTTCTCAAGTAGAGAATTTGATTAAAGAATTCTCTTGAAAATTTAATTTGGAAAATCTAAATGATTTTTGGAAAATTTTATTTTGATCAAGTAAAATTAAATTAATCAAATTAATTGAAATTAATATGATATTTTATGAAATTAATTTTCAAGTCAAACAATTGGCCTAATGAGTAATTGAACTTGAAAATTGGACCTGAGATTGTAAATTGGGCCCAAGAGCCCAAAATCAAGACTAAGACCCAAAAATTGGTCGAACCGGACCCAATATGTGAAACCAAACCGATAGTCCAATCGGTAGCTAGACCAAACCAGTCGGGTCATCACTGACCCAGACCAAACTGACAGTAGCCTAACCGGCTACTATTAATAAGTGAAAATGCTATCGAAAAACGAGAGTAAAAATGCAATGAAAATTACGAGAATGATGATATGACTATTGATAAGTAAATGAATAGATAAACAACTAAGAGCAAAGATACTACGACAAAAGATAAGGGTTATGCGATATTGAGTGCGAAAGTAGGGATTACTAAGAATCTACTTTTCCTGTCAACAATGCCTCAGCAAAATCATACTTAACCTACTACTCAGAAGACTTCTAAAGTGGCCTACTTGTTTATAGACCAGAACCCTTAAATTACCTTGCTTGCATCTATAAACTTTTAACATGGTACCCTGCATTATTTTCTTCTGTATGAACGCTGCTCTATGTCTAGAGTCTACTACAGGTATCTGTCGAGTACTTGCTCATATCATCCATGGTTTAACTAATCTTGTGACAGCCCAAAATTGACCCTAGTCGGAATGTGGTTTCGGGACCGCAAAACTGAGGCATAAAAATAATTTAATGCTCATTTTGATGCTTATGATATGTGTTAATTCGTGTGTGACATTTTTGATGTTTGATTTAGAGTTATAAATGTGAATTTCACTAGAAAGGACCTAGTAGAAAACTTTGAAAGTATGATGGGGAAATGTGTGATGACTAATTAAAGCATGCATGCAAAACAATGGCCTTGCATGTCAAATATCCCTCTTTTATAGGAGGTGGCGGCCATGACAAGGAGTATGGGCTAAACATGTCATGAAACATGTTTTGTTGGTGCATTAGGGAGAAACAATAAACAAATAAGTATGGGTAATAAAGAAAGAAAAAAAATGTGTGTGAGTGAACCCCCCATTGCCGTGCATTGAAGAAAAGAAAAGAAAAAATTTTGCTCATCCATTTCATTCTCTCTTGACCGAAAATACCAAAGAGGAAGGAAGGAATTTTTGCTTCATGTTTGGTTTGGAAGGGATTAGGAAGAGATTTGGCTATACTTGCATCAAGATTAAGGTATGTTTGAGGTTGTGCCATGAGATTCATGCATGTTTTTAGTTGCTAGCTTGATGTTCTTATTAGCCCATGGTTCAAATCTTTGTTATATCATGGGGATGGTATTTGGCCAAGGTGGATTTTGTGTTAATGCCATTGCATGTTAAATATGAAGCTTGCTAATGGTATATGTGATGGTGGATTGATGGCTCTTGGACTTTCTTTTTAGTATTTTTGAGTAAGACATTAAGTTCTTTGCTTAATCATGACCAAAATTATGGTGTTGTGATGTATTCGGTCATGGTATATCCATAAGTATGATTCATGCATGTTGCATGGTAGGTAAGATTTGAGCTTTGGATATGTGTTTATATTTGGATATAAACAAGTTGAGATTCGGCCCTTGCACCTACATGAATATATGTTTGCACATGATGTATTGGTATGACATATATACTATTTTAAGGTGTATATTTGCTTGTGATGTTGTTTCGGTTATGAAGTAAACGAGAGATGTGTATTGAGCTACAATATGTAATGCATTAGTTAGTAAAATGTATGCTGTTTTTTTTGTGTAGTATTAAGTGTAAAATTGGCCTCAACATAGACATGCATATTCCGCCAAATGAAGTAGATTGGTGTGCATGTATTCGGTTAGAGGCAACCATATTGAAGCCTTATCTTGGCTTAGATTATTGACTAAATGGGTAATAAGTGAGGATGGTTGCCGAATATACAAACATACATATGCATGTGTAATTGAATTATGAATGTTTAGCAAGATGGTTAAACTAGTTGATTTATTGATTAAGTTCAAGGAGTTAAAGAAGGAGAATCAAGCAAGGGAAAGACGAAGGTCATCGAGTAGCCGACTTGGACTATTTTACCCAACACAAGGTAAGTCACTAAGCATATATTTTGTATTGATTTGAATAGACATAATGTCTATATAATTATGCCGAAAGGAATGATGAATTTTGTGACATCCCTAATTTGACCCTAGTGGCACTAAGGAAAGTGGTTTCACTATTGGCACTAAGACCACTAAACCGAGTCTTATAAGTAATTAAAAGTTATATTCTATGTTTATGATGTTAGTAAATGCATGTGTGGAAAGTTTCATGCATTAATTTGATCATTTCTATGTGAATTTATTAAAATGGACTTGTATGAAACATTGTTGAAAGGTGATAGGCTAATCTTACAATGGTCTAATAGTACATGCATGCAAAAGAGTGGTTTTGCATGTCAATTTGCCCAAAAAAAAGGTTAGTGGCCGGCCATGACAAGAATATGGGCAAGGGAACATGTTTCCAACATGTTTAGTTAGTGGATCATGTAGAAAAAAAGAAATGAAATGAAAAAAAATGAGCATGGATGCCCCCTTGTTGCCGTGAGTAGAGGAAAAGAAAGGAGAAAAATTTGTTCATCCATTCTCAAATCTTGGCCAAAATACTAAGGGAAAAAAAAGGAAGGATTTTTTTTCATGCTTGGTTTAGAAGAGAACTAGAAGGAGATTTGAAAAATCATACTTGTGTCAAGATTAAGGTATGTTTGAGGTTGTGTCATGAGATTCATGCATGTTTTAGTTGCTAACTTGATGTTCATGTTAGCCCATGGTTCAAATCCTTGTTATGCCATGGAAATGGTATTTGGCCAAGGTTGATATTGTGTTAAAGCCATTGCATGCTAAATGTTTTGAAGCTTGTTGATGATGCATGTAATGATGGATTGACTACTCTTGAAATTTCTTTTAGCATTCTTGAGTAAGACATGGAGTTTTGCTTTGTTTAACCATGACCAAACATTGAAAGGGATGGCTGTGGGATGTATTCGGTACATGGCATGCTCATAAGTGCGATTTATGCTTGTTGCATGATAGGTAAAAATTTGTGTTTTGATATATGTGTATATGTGTTTGTACATGATGTTACAAATGGATGTGAAAATATATGCTAGATTGGGAAAATTTGATTAAATGTTCATGAGATGAAATTAGGTGATTAAAAGATGTTAGTTGACATTGTATGATATATATATATTAGACATTAAAGTGAGTATGTAGGTAATGTTGAATCAAGTTTTAATGAATGCATATTCGGTTAGGTGTATAATTGACCAAATGGGCGATTAGTAAGAATGGTTGATGAATATACAAGCATACATATGCATGTGTAGTTGAATTATGAATGTTTAGCAAGATGGTTAAACTAGTGATTTATTGATTAAGCTCAAGGAGTTAAAGAAGGAGAATCAAGCAAGGGCAAAGGAAAGGTCATCGAGTAGCCGACTTGGAACTATTTTACCCAACACGAGGTAAGTCATTAAGCATATATTTGGTGTTGATTTGAATGATCATAATATATATGCAAATGTGTTTAAATGAGTTGATGTGTAAATGGAAATGTATGTGTATGGAATGATGCCATTGTTGAATGTATAAAGGCAGCAAAATGCATAAGGTATTGGTCTCGGCACTAAGTGTGCGGGTATAAATGGACACGGTGACAAGATTGGCACTAAGTGTGCGGGTTTAAAATTGTACAGCACTAAGTGTGCGAGTTTGATTATATAGCACTAAGTGTGCGAGCTGAATGTATATAGCACTAAGTGTGCGGATTCACTATATGCTCTTGCATTACAATTGGCACTGAGTGTGCGACATTACCGAGTTAATCCCGGACAGCGGATCAGGTAAGTACCTTGAGCTCATGACGAATAGGCAATATGTTCATGCTCGGGGTTGAGCTTGGTAAGCTTTAAATCTATGTGATGATTGCAATTGTATGATTGTGGTGAAAATGAGTTGGTGTGTAAAAATGCCTCAAATATCTTATTGTATAGAATATGAAATGTGGATGTATGACTTGGTATGAGATTGAACCGAAAGGTCCGAGGAATTATAGTATAGTTTCGATATGGATGGAGTACCTAGCCTCGTTTATCGTTTCATGTTGTGATAATTTTATTAATGGTTGGTTGATGAATGCTTATGACTTACTGAGTTATAAACTCACTCGGTGTTTTCTTGTCACCCATTTTAGGTCTCTTGGACTCGTATCGTTTGCGTGCTCGGAACCGTCGTTGAAGTCATCACACCGGCTGGAAATCTTTTGGTATTGTCTTCGTAGTTGAACTAGGAGAACGTTTGGCATGTATAGGCTATTTTGTGTTGTTGAATTGTGGGTTGTAAATTTTAAGCCATGCGAAAATGGCCTATGTGGTCGGTTGAGTGTGATTCTAAAACCTATGGTCACGAGCCTTAGAAACCTTAATTTTGATAAGGTGGCCATAGTTGCATTACGTATGATGAAATAGTTGGCCATGAAATAATTATGAAATAGTCATTGTTTGCTTTAGTAACAGATGCTGCCAGCAGCAGCGAGGTGAGATGGAAAAATCACTAAAAATAGTAGAAGTAGAATTAAATAGTGAATAAATTATGAAATTTAACCTTGATGAATCTATTTTCATATGGATGAAACGAAACGACCATATGAGGCGTATTTTAAGAGATATTCGAGATTTCGTGAGACGGGGCCAGAACGGTTTCTGGGTCCCCTGTCGCGACTTTGAAAATTTACTATAAATTATCTAGAAAGAATTAGAAGTCATGCCTTATATGTGCAGATTACATTTTGAGTCTAGTTTCATTAGAAACAAACTCCACCAGTATTAAAGCCCTGTACAGAGAGATATTCAAGTTGTAACGTGCTAAGGTCAGTGTAGTCGACCCCTGTAACATGGGTGACTTTAACTAATAAACTGTACCGATTGGCCTAACGAAAAATTCTAGAAATAAATCCATGCATGGATATATGAGTATAAATTCAGGGAAAATTTACGGAATCAGTTTCCGAGTTTTGAAACTCGAGATATGATTTTTAAGGCGACAGTGACGCAGTTTTCCAGTCTGTCCGGAAATGCCAAATTGGTCGGTACTTTAAGAGGATTTGTCTCGTTAACCCCTCGTGTCCGACACCGGCGATGGTCTCGGGTTCGGGGTGTTACAAATTTATATACATGTATGTATGTGGTGATGGAAGTATTGAATGAAAGGAAAAGAGGTGAGATGTATTGAGTTGTTGATTTCGGCACTAAGTGTGCGGGTATAAACATTTGTGATCCTGAGAATGGCACTAAGTGTGCGGGTTTAAAACTTGTACAACACTAAGTGTGCGAGTTTGATCATATAGCACTAAGTGTGCGAGTTGATTATATCGCACTAAGTGTGCGGACTCACTATATGCTTTTGAATCACTATTGACACTGAGTGTGCGACACTATTGAGTTGATCACGGACAGCGGATCGGGTAAGTACCTTGAGTTCATGGCTAATAGGCGCTATGTTTATATTTGGAGTTGAGCTTGGTAAGTTTGAACCTATGTGACAATGTAAATTGAAGTCACGTACATAAGAATTATCGTGGAATGAGTGAAAGGTCATGTAGATGTATGATTGTGACGAAAACAAAATGGTGTATAGAAATGCTTCAAATATCCTATTGATTAGTATATGGAATGTGAATGTGTAACTTGGTATGTGGTTGAATCGAATGGTCTAAGGAACTATGGTATAGTTCGGTTTGAATGGAGTAATTAGCCTCGCTCCATTTTGTTTCCTTTTGTGATAATGTTATTAATGGTTGGTAGTGCATTGCTTATGACTTCTTGAGTTATATACTCATTCGTTGTTTGCTTGTCACCTATTTTAGGTTTCTTGGACTCGACTTTTTACGTATTCGGGACCGCCATCGAAGTCATCACACCGACTAGCGACTTTTTGGTATCTTCTTCTTAGATGGTCTAAGAGAACATTTCGCATGTATAGGCTATTATGTTTTGTTTGAACTTGGTATGTAAAATTTTGAATAGCCATGAGAAAATGGCTTATAAATGTTTTGAGCATAATGTTATAATCATTTGGTATGTATATGCTCATTAAGAGGCACGGAAATGTTTGGCAATGACCAGCCATTAGAATGGGTCATCATGATTATATTTTGGACTATATATGAAAAAGGGTGGTTGAATCATAGAAACTATGTGTTAGAGAAAGTCTACCCTAGAAATAGATGCTGGCAGCAACAGTGATGTGGATGTGAAAAATCACTAAAAATAGTAGGAATGGAATTAAATAGTGAATAAATTATGTAAATGAACCTTGATGAATCTATATTCATATGGAAGAAACGAAACGGTCATATGAGTTGTATGTTAAGAGATATTTGGGTTTTCATGAAACAGGGCCAGAACGGTTTCTGGATTCCCTGTTCCGACTTTGAAAATTCATTATAAATTAACCCGAGACATTTAGAAATCATGCCTTATATGTATAGATTCCTTTTTGAGTCTAGTTTCTATAGAAACAAACGTCCTCAGTATTGAAGCCCTTCACAGGGAGTTACTCGAGTTGCAACGCACGAAGGTCAGTGTAGTCGACCCCTGTAACATGGGAGAATTTAACTAATAAACTGTACTAATTGGCTCGACCAAAAATTCTAGAAAAAATCTGTAGATGGACATATGAGTCTAGTTTCAGAGAAAAATTACGAAACTGATTTTCGAGTTGTAGAACTCAAGTTATGATTTTTGAAGCGACTAGTACACAGATTGGCAGCTTGTCTGGGAAATTATCAATAAGTGGTTTGAAGTTTGTTAACACCTCGTGTCCGACTCCGGCGACGGTCTCGGGTTAGGGGTGTTACAATTTTATTGGTATTAGAGCTATGGTTTAGTCGGTTCTAGGACTACCATAGCACGTATGAGTCTAGCTATACATGCCTTAATGTTAATGTTTAAATGTGTGATGACTTCTGACGGTTAAAATTTTTTGTTTTGATTAGTAAATTGATCCCGATGTGGAGAGAACCTTGGCGGATGACGTTGAAAGTGAAGCGGCTACTCCTGCACAAGGGACGCCACTGTTGAACCTCACCATCTGCGAATAATCAAGGTGAGGGGCTAAACAAGCCTTCTTTACCATGATGAATGAGTGGGTCGCATAATATGCCCGAACCAATCCGGCTGTCCAACAATTCCCAAATTTGAATAATCCACCCCAGAGCCCGTAATGCCATCGATTCATCGACCTGTGAGGCTGAGTAAGCCACCTGTAGACTTGATTAGGAAGCGCGGAGCTGAAGAGTTTAGGGCCATAGTTACTGATGATGCCAAAAGGGCCGAGTTCTGGCTTGATAACACCATTCGGGTGTTTGATTAACTGTCATGCACACCCGATGAATGTCTAAAGTGTGCTATATCCTTGTTGCAAGACTCAGCTTACTATTGGTGGAGGATTTTGATTTCAATAGTCCCAAACGAACGAGTTACTTGGGATTTCTTTCAAATAGAATTTCGAAAGAAATATATCAGTCAGCGGTTCATCGATCAAAAGCGTAAGGAATTCTTGGAGCTCAAGCAAGGCCGTATGACAGTATCTGAATACGAACATGAGTTCGTAAGACTCAGTCGGTATGCCCGGGAGTGTGTGGCTGATGAGGTTGCTATGTGCAAGAGGTTTGAAGAAGGATTGAATGAAGATTTAAAGCTACTAGTGGGTATTTTGGAGATAAAAGAATTCGTAACACTAGTTGAACGAGCCTGCAAGGCGGAGGAACTTGGAAAAGAGAAGAAGAAGGCTGAATTTGAAGCTAGAGACTATCACAAAAGATCGACGGGTAAAGCTCCGTTCTCGGCTATAAAGAAGTTCAGGGAGGACACCAATAAATCGAGGACGACTGTGGGAATTTCCATAAGAGCACGACCATTGACGGACTCCCGAGCTACTTCGGTAGCTAGTGTGGGCAATAACCGTCAAGAGAAACCTGAATGCCCCCAATGTGGGAGAAGACACATAGGTGAATGTTGGGGTAAGTCTACCAATAGGGCTTGTTACGGATGCGGTTTGAAGGACCACTTCATTAGAGATTGCACGGAGCTTGATGAGAAGAATAGGATGCAAGGTGCAAGACCTAGTGGAATGACAGCTAGAGGTAGACCACCAAGAATTTCAGGAGGTAGGGTGGTAGTTAGAGAGGGGCCACTGATACGACTGTTCGATATGAGACCTGTACTCCTGCTAGGGCATATGCCATCCGTGCACGAGAGGAAGCATCCTCCCCTGATGTTATCACTGGTACTTTCACTCTCTTTGATACTAGTGTGATTGCGTTGATTGACCTCGGCTCTACTCATTCATATGTATGTGAAACCTTAGCATCCAAGAAGACTCTACCGTTGAGTCTCTCGAGTTCGTAATTCAGTGTCAAACCCTTTGGATCAATACGTGCTTGTCGACAAAGTGTGCAAGAAATGTCCCTAGTAATCCGAGGGTCCTACTTTCCGTGGACCGATGCTTTTGCCGCTTGATGAATTTGATGTTATACTCGGTTTAGATTGGTTGACCGTGCATGATGCGGTTGTGAATTGCAAAAGCAAGACTATTGATTTGAGGTGCACAAATAACAAGATGATTCAATTGAGTCTACGGACTTGAAGGGTTGCCAATTGTAATATCATCAATGTTGGCCCGAAATATGTAAGAAAAGGGTGCGAAGCATACCTTGCGTATGTACTTGATGATAAGGAGTTAGAAATAAAACCCTAATCTGCGGTGGTTTGTGAATACCGGATGTTTTTCCCAAGAATTACCGGGTTTACCACTGCTCGGGAAGTAGAGTTTGGTATTGAGCTTGTACAGGACTACGCCAATTTCGATAGCTCCGTGATCGTATGGCACCAACCGAGTTGAAGGAGTTGAAAGCTCAGTTGCAAGAGTTGACGGATAGAGGTTTCGCTCGACCAAGTTTTTCACCTTGGGGTGCACCAGAGTTGTTTGTGAAAAAGAAGGACGGAACCATGAGGTTGTGCATCGACTATCGTCGCCTTAATAAAGTGACAATAAAGAACAAATATTCATTACACATATCGATGATTTGTTCGATCAACTGAAGGAGCCTCGGTGTTCTCAAAAATAGATTTGAGATCGGGCTATTACGATTCTTGAATCCGAGATTCGGACATACCCAAAACCGCCTTGAAATGAGATATGGTCACTACGAGTTCTTAGTGATGCCGCTTGGGCTCACTAATGCCCTCGCGGTATTTATGGATTTGATGAATCGGATCTTCGACCATATTTGGATCGGTTCGTAGTTGTGTTCATTGACGACATCCCGGTCTATTCAAGAGATGAGACCGAACATGCGAGCACCCGAGATTAGTGTTGTAAATATTACGGATAAGTAGTTATATGCTAAGTTCAAGAAGTGTGAGTTATGGTTAAGAGAGGTTAGCTTCTTGGGTCATATGGTATCTCAGACGGTATTCGAGTCGACCGAGCAAAATTTCAGCCATACTTAACTGGAAGCCTCAGAAACATTACTTGAGGTTCGGAGCTTTTGGGACTTGCTTACTTACCGACGGTTTGTAAAAGGATTCTCGATGATAGCCACACCCATGACGAAACCGCTTGTAAAGATGTCAAGTTTGAATGGACGGAAAAGTGTCAAAAGTTTCGATCAATTGAAAACTCAATTAACTAAGCTCCAAGACTAGTACAAATTGAACACGGCAAAGAGTTTGTCATCTATAGTGATGCCTCCCTACTTGGGTTAGGTTGCGTATTGATGCAAGAAGGTCGAGTTGTGGCTTATGCGTCGAGACAATTAAAGCCACATGAGAAAAATTATCCGACCCATGATCTCGAATTGGTCGCCATCGATTTGCCTTAAAGATATGGCGACACTACTTATTTGGTGAGAAGTGCCATGTGTATTCGGATCACAAAAGTCTCAAATATTTGATGACTCAAAGAGACTTAAATCTGCGACAAAGACGTTGGCTCGAATCGTTAAAAGATTATGAGCTTGTCATTGATTATCACCGGAAAGGCTAATGTGGTTGCGGACGCCTTAAGCGAAAATCACTATTTGCTTTACGAGCTATGAATGTACACTTGTCTATCCCACCCGACAATGTGTTAATAGCCAAATTAAAGGCCAAACCATTATTGACTCATCAAATTCGCGAAACTCGTAAAGTTGACGATGAGTTGGTTGCAAAAGGGTGAGTGTGTTCGAACAAGGAATCGGAGTTTCAAATTGATGATGACGATTGTTTGAGGTTCGAAATCGTTTGTGTGTTCCAAGAAATTTAGAACTCATTTCGATGATTCTGAACGAAGCTCATTGTAGCCGAATGTCAATTCACCCGGGGAGTACGAAGATGTACAACGATTTGAAATGTCGGTTTTGGTGGCATGGTATGAAACGAGACATCTCCGACTTTGTTTCGAGATGTTTAATATGTCAACAAGTGAAAGCGGAACATCAAGTGCCTTCAGGGTTACTTCAACCGATCATGATACCCGAGTGGAAATGGGATCGAGTCACAATGGACTTTGTGTCCGGACTGCCATTGTCAGCGAGCAAGAAGGATGCGATTTGGGTTGTTGTTGATAGACTGACTAAGTTGGCTCATTTTATCCCCTCGTCTGATTTTCATTGGATAAACTAGCTGAATTGTACGTTTCTCAGACTGTGAGATTACACGGGGTACCGATTTCTATTGTGTCGAATAGAGATCCGAGATTCACCTCGCGATTTTGGAAGAAATTGCAAGAAGCTTTGGGTACCAAGCTGCATTTTAGCACCGCTTTTCATCCACAAACCGATGGTCAATACGAGCGGATAATTCAGATACTTGAGGATATGTTGAGATGTTGCGTCCTCGAGTTCAGTGGTTCATGGGAACGGTATTTACCTTTGATTGAATTCGCTTACAACAATAGTTTTCAATCAAGTATTAAGATGGCGCCTTACGAGGCCTTGTACGGCGTAAATGCCGTACACCATTGTTTTGGACCGAGCTCGTGAAAGCAAAATTTTCGAGTGGATTTGATTAAAGATGCTGAATGAAAGTAAAGGTAATCCGTGAAAGTCCGAAGGCGCCACAAATCGTCGTAAATCGACGCGGATTTGAAGCGAAAAGACATTGAGTATCGTGGGAGATAAAGTGTTTCTTAAAGTTTCGCTTTGGAAAAAGATACTCGATTTGGCCCTAAAGGCAAATTGAGTCCGAGGTTCATCGGGCTATATGAGATATCCGAACGAGTCGGTCCGGTTATGATCGTTTGATTTTGCCCCCTGAACTTGAAAAGATTCACGACGTCTTTCATGTTTCGATGCTTCGACGCTATAGATCTGATCCATCGCACGTAATTAGTCCATCAGAGGTTGAAATTCAAGCCGATATGAGCTATGAAGAAGAACCGATTCGTATCCTAGCTCGTGAAGTGAAGGAGTTGCGAAACAAAAGGGTTCCACGGTGAAAGTGTTATGGCTCAAACACGAGATAGAAGAAGCTACTTGGGAACCCGAGAACTCTCTGAAAGAGCGATACCCAAATCTATTTACGGTAAGATTTTCGGGACGAAAATTTCTTAGGTGGGGAGAGTTGTGACACCCAAAATTGACCCTAGTCGGAATGTGGTTTCGGGACCATAAAACCGAGGCATAAAAATAATTTAATGCTCATTTTGATGCTTATGATATGTGTTAATTCGTGTGTGACATTTTTGATGTTTGATTTAGAGTTATAAATGTGAATTTCACTAGAAAGGACCTAGTAGAAAACTTTGAAAGTATGATGGGAAATGTGTGATGACTAATTAAAGCATGCATGCAAAACAATGGCCTTGCATGTCAAATATCCCTCTTTTATAGGAGGTGGCGGCCATGACAAGGAGTATGGGCTAAACATGTCATGAAACATGTTTTGTTGGTGCATTAGGGAGAAACAATAAACAAATAAGTATGGGTAATAAAGAAAGAAAAAAAAATGTGTGTGAGTGAACCCCCATTGCCGTGCATTGAAGAAAAGAAAAGAAAAAATTTTGCTCATCCATTTCATTCTCTCTTGACCGAAAATACCAAAGAGGAAGGAAGGAATTTTTGCTTCATGTTTGGTTTGGAAGGGATTAGGAAGAGATTTGGCTATACTTGCATCAAGATTAAGGTATGTTTGAGGTTGTGCCATGAGATTCATGCATGTTTTAGTTGCTAGCTTGATGTTCTTATTAGCCCATGGTTCAAATCTTTGTTATATCATGGGGATGGTATTTGGCCAAGGTGGATTTTGTGTTAATGCCATTGCATGTTAAATATGAAGCTTGCTAATGGTATATGTGATGGTGGATTGATGGCTCTTGGACTTTCTTTTTAGTATTTTTGAGTAAGACATTAAGTTCTTTGCTTAATCATGACCAAAATTATGGTGTTGTGATGTATTCGGTCATGGTATATCCATAAGTATGATTCATGCATGTTGCATGGTAGGTAAGATTTGAGCTTTGGATATGTGTTTATATTTGGATATAAACAAGTTGAGATTCGGCCCTTGCACCTACATGAATATATGTTTGCACATGATGCATTGGTATGACATATATACTATTTTAAGGTGTATATTTGCTTGTGATGTTGTTTGGTTATGAAGTAAACGAGAGATGTGTATTGAGCTACAATATGTAATGCGTTAGTTAGTAAAATGTCTGCTGTTTTTTTGTGTAGTATTAAGTGTAAAATTGGCCTCAACATAGACATGCATATTCGGACAAATGAAGTAGATTGGTGTGCATGTATTCGATTAGAGGCAACCATATTGAAGCCTTATCTTGGCTTAGATTATTGACTAAATGGGTAATAAGTGAGGATGGTTGCCGAATATACAAACATACATATGCATGTGTAATTGAATTATGAATGTTTAGCAAGATGGTTAAACTAGTTGATTTATTGATTAAGCTCAAGGAGTTTAAGAAGGAGAATCAAGCAAGGGAAAGACGAAGGTCATCGAGTAGCCGACTTGGACTATTTTACCCAACACAAGGTAAGTCACTAAGCATATATTTTGTATTGATTTGAATAGACATAATGTCTATATAATTATGCCGAAAGGAATGATGAATTTATATACATGTATGTATGTGGTGATGGAAGTATTGAATGAAAGGAAAAGAGGTGAGATGTATTGAGTTGTTGATTTCGGCACTAAGTGTGCGGGTATAAACATTTGTGATCATGAGAATGGCACTAAGTGTGCGGGTTTAAAACTTGTACAGCACTAAGTGTGCGAGTTTGATCATATAGCACTAAGTGTGCGAGTTGATTATATAGCACTAAGTGTGCGGACTCACTATATGCTTTTGAATCACTATTGACACTGAGTGTGCGACACTATTGAGTTGATCACGGACAGCGGATCGGGTAAGTACCTTGAGTTCATGGCTAATAGGCGCTATGTTTATATTTGGGGTTGAGCTTGGTAATTTTGAACCTATGTGACAATGTAAATTGAAGTCACGTACATAAGAATTATCGTGGAATGAGTGAAAGGTCATGTAGATGTATGATTGTGACGAAAACAAAATGGTGTATAGAAATGCTTCAAATATCCTATTGATTAGTATATGGAATGTGAATGTGTAACTTGGTATGTGGTTGAATCGAATGGTCTAAGGAACTATGGTATAGTTCAGTTTGAATGGAGTAATTAGCCTCGCTCCATTTTGTTTCCTTTTGCGATAATGTTATTAATGGTTGGTAGTGCATTGCTTATGACTTCTCGAGTTATATACTCATTCGGTGTTTGCTTGTCACCTATTTTAGGTTTCTTGGACTCGACTTTTTACGTATTCGGGACCGTCATCAAAGTCATCACACCGACTAGCGACTTTTTGGTATCTTCTTCTTAGATGGTCTAAGAGAACATTTCGCATGTATAGGCTATTATGTTTTGTTTGAACTTGGTATGTAAAATTTTGAATAGCCATGAGAAAATGGCTTATAAATGTTTTGAGCATAATGTTATAATCATTTGGTATGTATATGCTCATTAAGAGGCACGGAAATGTTTGGCAATGACCAGCCATTAGAATGGGTCATCATGATTATATTTTGGACTATATATGAAAAAGGGGTGGTTGAATCATAGAAACTATGTGTTAGAGAAAGTCTACCCTAGAAATAGATGCTGGCAGCAACAGTGATGTGGATGTGAAAAATCACTAAAAATAGTAGGAATGGGATTAAATAGTGAATAAATTATGTAAATGAACCTTGATGAATCTATATTCATATGGAAGAAACGAAACGGTCATATGAGTTGTATGTTAAGAGATTTTGGGTTTTCGTGAAACAGGGCCAGAACGGTTTCTGGATTCCCTGTTCTGACTTTAAAAATTCATTATAAATTAACCCGAGACATTTAGAAATCATTCCATATATGTATAGATTCCATTTTGAGTCTAGTTTCTATAGAAAGAAACGTCATAAGTATTGAAGCCCTGCACAGGGAGTTATTCGAGTTGCAACGCACGAAGGTCAGTGTAGTCGACCCCTGTAACATGGGAGAATTTAACTAATAAACTGTACTAATTGGCTCGACCAAAAATTCTAGAAAAAAATATGTAGATGGAAATATGAGTCTAGTTTCATGGAAAAATTACGAAACTGATTTTCGAGTTGTAGAACTCAAGTTATGATTTTTGAAGCGACTAGTACACAGATTGGCAGCTTGTCTGGGAAATTATCAATAAGTGGTTTGAAGTTTGTTAACACCTCGTGTCCGACTCCGACGACGGTCTCGGGTTAGGGGTGTTACAAATCTAACCTTTTCAAAATTTAGATTAATTTAGGGTATGCTGCACAGTCGAGTATGTCTAGAGATTGCTCACATACATTTTAAAGAATAAAATAATTGAATGAAATAGTAAAATAATTCAGATTTATACTGCAGCCATTAAAGGCAGTTAAAGTTTCATCAAAGTAATCCCAACCTTACGAGATTTAGCTCATAGGTTGGCAATTAAAATTAAAAACAAAATATCATCCAACACTATTTTCATCATTGAATTTATAGAAGAACAAAGTAAGAAATACAGAAGACTTTGGGAAGACAACTTTCACGTGTCCAGTTCACACTCCAGCAGCACAATGTCCTGCAATAGCTAAGAAGGACTACTTTCGTCTCCCTCTTTCTGTCTCTACTCAGTCATTACCTTCTTATTTCACCTAAGGATTTTCACCCTTGTTCGCCGTTTAGGGTTTCCTCATATGGCTTTTTATAGCTTTTTTCTAGGTTAAATACAACAACCCATGTTTATCACCTCCTCTTTTTAAATTCTTTTTTCAACAACCTAAGATTATCTTCTCCTTTTTTTAAATTTTTTTTTCTAGGATAAAAACCAACAACCCAATATTATCTTTTCCTCTTTTAAAAATTTTCTTTTCTAGGATAAAAACCAACATCCAAGGATTATATTCTCCTCTTTTTTAAGCAGAATTTTCTGACAAGTAGAGTTGGGCTAAAACTATTTTGCATTGACTATTGACCCAGTCTTCTTAGAACTGTCATGGCATTCTTGTTGGCAAATTGTCTAACCTTTTCCATGAAAAATCTTCATTCCTTTATTTCTTTTTCTGCATCCTGCACCTACCAAACCACCAAACACAACCCTTCCACATGCAATTAAAAGTAACAAATAATAATATTTAAGCATTGTCCTACTTCTTATGCAATGTTCTAAAAATTCTAAAATAATATTCTAAAATGCAACTAAGTTCACTTAAGTACAGACAATTGACCCAGTCTAAAGGCATGTATCATAACTCTTTTCAAGAGTTATCACATCCCTAAAATTGAGTTATTGCTTGTCCTGAAGTAAGATATACTGAATGTATGACTGTAAGAATTGCCATAGCAACATAATCACATTTGCATTGTGAGACCCTTAAGAGAGCATTTTGTACTTCAGTTATTAGCAATCTTCTATGTTTAAAATTTGATCAAGTTTCATAAGCTTATTTAGCAAAGGCAGTGCAGAAAATATTGCCCTAACAAAAAGAAAAACTCTAAGTATTCATGCAATTTTCACTATAGCAAGTACCTTCTAATTTACTTATTTCATCTTTCAACTAACTCAGTTTTCCTTCTTCTTTTTTTTTTTTTTGGCCTTATACATACTCAAATACATACATATTTATTTATTATGTCTATTTATTTATGTATTTTTACTAGGGGATTCAGCTCGTCACATGATTCTTTAACTCGACAATTACAATCGAGCATACACTAAATTGTTTAATACTCAATCATGTCACAATTTGAATACTCACTCATGAAGCTAAAGCTTTTGGCTAAAAAGATGGATGGACCAAACAACTACCTCCTTAGCTACTTCGGCTGTTACTATACTGGAGTGCCCCTAATTTTCTTTATTACACACTCGTACTCAAACTCACCTTTCTAGTCAACAACATGATTGAGCAAACAAAGTGCTGCTAACTCACTCGACAGTTCTAAGCATTGGAGTATTTGATTACTTATTTTGAAAACAAAATTTTAAGAATTTTCTTAGACATTGCCACTTTATTCATTATTGAGTATTGTCATGTTACCAAATATAACTTCAATAGTCTCTAAGTTTATCAAAAGAAACTTACTATGGATAAATTGTAATCAGAATTAGGACATCTTAATTTTAGGGATCAATTTACAAGCAAGCTATCCTAAGCTAAAATAACCTAATCCACTGTTACAACTTTTTAAGTTTATCGAAGAATTAAGCTCCTCATCGAACATCATAGACAAAAACACACTCATCACAGTCTAGACAATTCTTGGCAGTCATGTGTGCCACGAAAAAATAAATGACAAATAAATAAAAAAAAAAACTAAAACAACATGCTCAACTAAATATCTAATGTAGTCTAGATACACAATACACCCCTAAACCTAAAGGATGTATTGTCCTCAATGCATGTACATATATGTGACAGGAAACAAAAAGATAGATATGCATAGAAAATGTCATGGAAAAATAAATAAAATGCATGAGATAGGGAAAGAAATCTTCCCTGGCTTGGACCAGAATGTAGGTACTTCATTTGGCACTACGAGTGGATTTACAGGCACTGTGTTTGTCAGTCTCCGTGAATCTAGAAAAAAAATGTTCATTAATCAAAAAGTAAAAGTAGAAATGAAAAAAAACGAAATAATTAAATATAACCAATAATAATGACAAAAATAAAGTAAAATAATTAAAGAAAAGAAAAGAAAAACAAAACTGCCGTCTCAAGCATCACGAAGGTCAATGGATTGCTTGTCTCATTCCACATGAGCACCCCAGTAGTGCTTCAAACGTTGTCTATTAACTTTTAATGTGACCCCCATTTTTATGTATTTGACATCAACAACTCCATGAGGATATATGTAAGCCACAAAACAATGTTCATTAAAATTGAAAGGCCTATTTTTCTTTGGCAAAGTGCATAAGGTCTCCGCTCAAATGAATCTTCATCATTATCAGAATTGCTGTGGAAAAATATGATGAACTCTTCCTCCATTTTTGTTTCTATCAGGTCAATGGCACGGCATTCTTCATTCTCATCAGCATATTTCATCTTCTTAAATACATTGAACGTGACCTACTAATCATTCACCCTTATGGTCAGTTCACCATTCTGTACATCGATTAAAGTCCTACCTATAGTAAGAAAAGGTCTTCCAAGGATAATCGATACATCTTTGTCAACTTCACATTCTAAAATAATGAAATCGACTAGAAAAATAAAGTTATAGACTCTTATCAGCACGTCTTCAATTTGACCTTCTAGATGTGTGTAAGACCGATCAACTAGTTGCAGCGTGACTATTGTGGGTTTTGCCTTCCCAATTCTTTGCTTCCTGAAAATAGAAAGAGGTATTAGATTTATACTTGCTCCTAAATAGCATAAGGCCTTACCAACATAATGATTTCCAATTAAACATGGTATAGTGAAACTCCCTCGGTCCTTTAACTTTGGAGGTAATTTTTCATCAACATTGATGTGCACCCTTTAGTAAGAGCAACAATTTCAAATTCTCCCAATATGCACTTCTTTGACAATATATCTTTCATAAACTTCACATAATTGGACATCTACTCCAAAGCTTCTACTAGTGGTATGTTAATATGGAGTTGTTTTAGGACCTCCAAAAATCTTTTGAACTAAATATCCTGTTTAGAATTATGGAATCTCTGAGGAAAAGGTAGAGGTGGTCTTACTTTAGGTTATTGATATTTTTTTGCTATGGCATTCTTATTGGCAACACAATCTGATTCTACTGTAACATTCTGTTATTTACCTTTTTCAAGTACAGTGTGCTTTCAGATGGCTCTGGGATCTTTACATGGTTGTTGTTCGAGTTATCCTCTCTTGTCGTGGCATTTTTAAACTAAGTTTTACTTCTGAGAGTGATCACTTTGCAATGTTCTTTACCTTGTGTTCTTCAATTCTTGGTATTGCTTGGCAATACTCCTTGTGGCGAATTTAAAGCATTCGCTATTTTGCCCACTTGATTCTCAAGAGCTCGTAAAGATGTAGCTTAACTCTAGATTACAACATCATTCTTAGCCATGTATTCCTTTAAAAAAACTTCAATAGAAGTAGAAGATGATACTTGACCATGTTGAACATTTTTCCTCGGCATAGGTTGAACATAACCAAGTGGTACATTTTTGGCATTCTGTCTTGTAGTATTGTTAAAATTCCCCGCACCTTGATTACTCCAATTAAAATTCAGATGCTGCTTCTACCCTGAATTGTAGGTCTTGGAATATGGGTTATTACTCCAGTTAAATTTACCTATGTAGTACACTAACGCTAGGTTTGATGGTCATTCGTCAAACACATGATTTTCACTACAATAAACACTTGATAGCTTGGCTAATTTTATCTCATAGACTGCAGTGGAATTTTTCATTATTTTAATTATGTTAGCTAAAAAAGATACCTAGGCTATCAAAGAAGCAATTGCATCAAGCTTTATGGCACCAGTAGCTCTCTTACCCACCCCAACTCTCATTGTCGGAATATGATATCAATGTTGGCAATCTTTTCCAAAATCTTATATGCTTCGTTGGAATATTTATCCAAAAAAGTACCATTGGCAGATGCATCAACTACCATTCCCGTATGTGCATTCAACCCATTATAGAATATCTCCATCTGAGTCTAGTGTTAGATTTCATGCATCGAACATTTTCAAATTAAATATTTGAATCATTCCCAAGCTTCATATAGTGTTTCATCCTCCAATTTTTGAAAAGATGTGATGTCATTTTATAAGCTTGGCATTCATATTTAAGGGATTATACTATAGCAAAAACCTTTGGCAAAGATCATTCCATGATGCCACTGTTCTTGACAGCAGAGCATTTAGTCATACTATCGCATGATTTCTTAAATAATATGGAAATAGTTTAAGTCTCAGGGTGTCTTCAGGCACACCCTGTTGTCTAAACGAGTCACAAACTTCTAGAAAAAGTCTTAAATGCAATCTTAGATCTTCAGTGGGCAGTTTACCAAACTGTCCTACTATTTGTAACATCTAAAACATTATCGGTTTCTTCAAACTGTTGAGCCTGTATTTTTGGTTCAATTATCCCTAGATTCAGGTCATCCAAAATTAATACAACATTCTCATGGATTGGTCGATCTTGGTCATCAATCACCCCACGAACATGAATATTAGCGTATTGACCATTTGGATTATTATTGAGACCAAGACCATTTGGATTATCACTGCGACCATGATCATTCCCGTTTCTAGCATGTAAGACCCCTAACTCGTATCCGTCATCAAAATAGGGTTTCAAAGCATTATCGATACTTTCAGAACATCTAACAAATAATTTATGTAAATTACTTTTCATTAATCGAGATAATTCAAAACGCCCCTTAAGTGGACCCTCAAGGCCCAATAAGAGCATTAGAATTGAGCCGGGACTTAATCAGGAACTCTAAGAATTTTTCATGACATTTCAAAAAATTTTCAAGTTACAGGGCTCACACGCCCGTGCGATCCAAGGGACACGCCCGTGTGATCCAAGGGACACGCCCGTGTGACTCTAGGACACGCCTTTGTTACAGGCCATGTACGATTCCGTGTAACTCTATGACTCATGCACACGGTCGTGCCATAAGCCCGTGTGCTAGGCCATGTGGTTAATTAATTCAATTCAAAATTTAGGTACAGTTTTCACATGGCCAAGACACACACCTGTGTTCTAGGCCGTGTAGCACGCACGGCTGAGAGACACACCCGTGTCTTTACCGTATGCTAAATTTTGAGCATTCTATTTTCTCAAATTTAAGGTGTAGGGGACACACAGCCTAACTACACGCCCATGTACACGACCGTGTGTCACACATGGTCTAAACACACGCCCGTATGTCTGCTCGTGTGGACAAAATAAAGCCACTTCTAGCTTCATTTCTCACCCAAAATCACACCGATGTCCTGCACTAAAGCTCACATCCATAAATCAACTATGAGTTTCGGACATTCTGAAAACTACATTCAAAATGAGGTACAGACACTATGAGTTTCTAGTTATGCCTTTCGAATTAACAAATGCACCTGCTATTTTTATGGATTCGATGAACAGAATTTTTAGACCGTATTCAGATCAATTTGTTGTCGTATTCATTGATGACATTTTGATTTATTTGCTTGATGAAACTGAACATGCTGAATATCTGAGAATAGTGCTGCAAACTTTACGAGATAAGCAATTGTATTCAAAGTTTAGAAAATGTGAATTCTGGTTACGAGAAGTCAATTTTCTAGGCCATATCGTATCAGTATCAGGTATCCGAGTTGATCCGAGCAAAATTTTAGCTATCTTAGATTGGAAGCCTTCGAAAAATGTTTTTGAAGCCACAGTTTTCTGGGACTTGCCGGTTACTATCGAAGGTTTGTAAAAGGCTTTTCGATGATTGCAACTTCGTTAACAAAATTGCTTCAGAAAGATGTGAAATTTGAATGGTCTGAAAAGTGTCAGAAAAGCTCTGATCAATTGAAAGCCCTATTGATAGAAGCTCTGGTGTTAGTATAGCCAGAATCGGGTAAAGAATTTTTGATCTATAGTGATGCATCATTGAATGGTCTGGGCTGTATTTTGATGCAGGAATGTAAAGTCATAACTTATTCCTCGAGACAATTAAAGCTGCATGAAAAGAACTATCCGACATATGATCTGGAATTGGCAGCTATTGTGTTTGCGTTGAAGATTTGGGGTCACTATTTGTTTGGTGAGAAATGTCAGATTTATTCTGATCATAAAAGCTTAAAATATTTGATGACTCAAAAAGATCTGAATCTATTACAGCCAAGATGGTTAGAGTTGTTAAAAGATTATGAGCTCGTAATTGACTACCATCTAGGAAAGGCCAATGTTGTTGCTGATGCTTCAAGTCGAAAATCATTGTTTGCATTGCATATGATGAATACTCTTTTAGTTTTGTCCAGTGATGGTTCAGTTTCTGCTGAATTGAAAGTGAAACCATTATTAACTCAACAGATTTATGATGCTCAGAAAGTTGATAATGAGATAATAACAAAACGAGCTCAATGTGAATTGAATTCTGATTTAGAATTTAGAGTTGATGATAATGATTGTTTGAGATTCTGAGATCAGATTTGTGTTCCGAGAAATTTAGAGGTGATTCAGATGATTTTGAACGAAGCTCACAACAGTCGATTATTTGTACATCAGGGTAATACGAAAATGTATAATGATTTGAAACAACATTACTAGTGGTCTGGAATGAAAAGGGATACCTCTGATCTTGTTTCAAAATGTTTAATCTGTCAGCAAGTTAAAGCTGAACATCAGGTGCCATCTGGTTTGTTACAACTAATTATGATTTCGGAGTGGAAGTGGGATAGAATGATAATGGATTTTGTTTCAGGTTTGCCCCTATCTTAGAGAAAAAAAGATGCGATCTAGGTTGTGGTTGATCGATTGTCAAAATCAGCTCATTTTATTCTGGTACGATCTGATTATTTGCTCGATAAATTAGCTGACTTATACATATCTGATATTGTGAGATTGCATGGGGTTCCATTGTCTATTGTGTCAAATAGAGATCCAAGATTTACTTCGAGGTTTTGGAAGAAACTACAAGAAGCTTTAGGTATGAAATTACACTTCAATACTGCTTTTCACCTGCAGACGGATGGTCAATCTGAGCATATTATTCAGATTCTCGAGAATATGTTGAGATGATGTATTCTTGAGTTTGAAGGTACGTGGGAACAATATCTACCATTGATTGAATTTGTTTATAATAATAGCTTTCAATTGAGCATTAAAATGGCACCGTACGAAGCCTTATATGGTAGAAAATGTCGAACACCATTGTATTAGTCAGAACTCAGTGAAAATAAAACACACAGGGTTGACTTGATAAAAGAGACTGAACAGAAAGTAAAAGTCATCCGAAATAGTTTTAAAGCAACTTCCAATCGACAGAAATCATATGCAAATTTGAAAAGAAAAGATATCAAATTTAAGATCGGTGATAAAGTGTTTTTGAAAGTGTCCCCGTGGAAGAAAGTACTCTGATTTGACAGAAAAGACAAATTGAGTCCGAGGTTCATCGGGCTATATTAGATTATCGAGCATATTGGGCCCGTTGCATATAGATTATTATTGCCACCTAAGTTAGAAAAGATTCATAATGTGTTTCATGTATCGATGCTTCGACAATACCGATCTGATCCCTCGCATGTAATTTCTCCGTCTAATATTGAAATTCAGTTCGATATGACCTACGAAGAAGAACCGATCTGTATCTTGACTCACGAGGTTAAAGAATTACGAAATAAGAAAATTCTGTTAATAAAAGTAATATGGCATCGACAAGATATTGAAGAAGCTACGTGGGAGCCCGAAGATGCTATGAGACAACAATATCCAAATCTGTTCAATAGTAAGATTTTCAGGGACGAAAATCCCTAAGGGGGGAGAGTTGTAACAACCTGGTTTAGACCCTAGTCAGAACAGTGGTTTCGGGACCACAAATCTGAGTCTGAAAAATATTCTAACATTATTTTTCATGCTTAAAATATCTGAATTAATATCTGTGAAAGTTTCGTATGAAAATTTTATCATTTGTGTGTTTAATTTGATAAAAGGACCTCATCGCATAAAATGTAAAAGTTGCTTACCATATGTTAAGTGTGCTTAAGTGTTATGTCTTATTAAATGAGAGGTCTTTATTATGTTATTAGACCATTGATATATTAAATAAACATTGTTGGACATCCATTATAAGTTTAAAAGTTTATTATATTAAGGGCAAAATTAGTATTTGGTAATTTAAGCTATATTAAATAAAAGAAAAACATGGATTAATGATATATTCATCTTGTTGGCTAAATATACCAAAGAAAAAGAAAGAAAAATACAAGCTTAGGGTTTCGACACTTTGATTGGTGATTATGGTACGAGTTTTGTTCGATTTTTGATGATTTCTACATTTTTGTGATTGTTTCTTAGTAGTCTATCAAGCCCATGCCTGAATTTTGGAAATTGTTGATGATTTTGAATTGAGCCATTGATGAAATTATGAGTTTTATGAATTTTGATGATAGTAAATGAAATATATGTGTTAGATTACTATGTTTGGTATTAAGATATTTGATAATTTGAGTATTTTGGGCTAAATTGTGAAAATGAGAAATTAAGGGATTAAAATGTGAAATAAATGAAATATTTGAGTTTATATAAACACTATGAAAATTCAGCTAAGCATGGGTATAAGGAAATTTTGTGTATTTGTGATTTTGTGAATTAGGGACTAAAGTGTTAAAATGTGAAAATGTAAGGGCTAATTTGTAAAATGCCCTAAATATGTGTTTTTGGACTGATTTGAATGAGTGTGAGATTGAATAAGTCAAATTTCAATGTGTTTAGATCAAGAACCAAAGAAAACAGAATTAGACTAGGGAAAGTCGAAAGTCGTTGAGTAGTCAATTCCGTTCATTCAAATCTGATCGAGGTAAGTCAATAAACAAATAAACGTGTTTGAGTTGATTTATTTATGTTTATATGACATTAAATTGTGATGAATGGCTATATAAGAGCTGAATATGTGATATCTGAGAAAGTTCTGATAATGTGATGACGTCTGAAAAGCCTCGTACGAACCATAGGAATAGTTAGGATACAAATGTCATGACATAGGATTTTGATATGTGTTTTCGTCTAAGAGCACGTCTAGGATGTTGGCATCGATTTGAGATTTATGTGTAAGGACATGTCTGGGACATTGGTATCGTATTTGATTTCGTGTAAGACCTTGTCTGGGATAGTGGCATCGATACTTGATTACATGTAAGACCGCGTCTGGGACGTTGGCATTGTACAAGTTTTCTAAGCTATCTACGTATCCTTATGATTTCGAACGGTTCAACGGGAATTCCTAGAAAAGAATGAATATATGAAATGTGTATCCGATTTAGGTACTTTTGAAATGTATACTATGTTTGAGAATAAAAGGTAAGTACATGTGCTAGTGATGATATGTGATATAAGTATGAGAAAATATGTTATATGTGCAAATGAATTGGGAATATGTGAAATGTATATGAAATATCTGGTTTGTGATAGTATTTGACTTTGGAGTATATGTAATTTGATGATGCTTATATGCTTAAAATAATAAGTTTATTTGTATATGGCTTACTAAGCTTTTGAAAGCTTACTTTGTGTGTCTTTCAATTGTTTTATAGATATCGAAGCTAGCGGGAGCTCGGGGATCCTCGAGGATCATCACCATACTGTCGAACTCTATTTTGGTACCTTTTGAAAATCTGAATATAAAAGTATGGCATGCATAAGCTAGAAGCATATCAACATGTTTTTGAGTTGTGAATATTAGCCATGTGATATAGCTTAGTTATGGTTGTTTTTATGAATGGCTTTTGAGTATAAATTATGTGATGAAATATGGTCAATATAATGTGTTCATGAATGGCCAAGAGAATAGGTCATTTTGGTAAGCTTTTTGGTAAGTGCTTATTTGAAGATTTGGGAAGTTCATGGCATAAGAATGAATGAAGTGAATTGAGATTATGAAGCATATGTTTTGGTATGACATTAGCTCATGATTTGGTATGTTTTGGTTTGTATAATAAGGATGAAATAGGTTGATGAATATTTTTTTATGAATGGTGAATGTTTCATTGTAACACCCCTTACCCGTGTTGTAACGCCTCAATTTTCGGGAATTCTGTAAAAGTTGTAAAACTTAAAATTCTATGTTCTGTTTGTTATGTGTAGGATTAATCATGTTGGTAGGCCTCTAGAAGGCCCAAGCTTAGGATAAAACCCAGTAGTTTTAATTAAATTTAATTCTATAAGAGAAAGGGGTTTTGATAAATTGGGCTTTTAGGAATTATTTGTGAAAAATGGATCACAAGGAAGCAAGTGGTAAAGTGGCATGTGACGCCACTGGGAAGGATGTAGTGGCGTGTGGAAGCTTGGGGAGGACCCAGGTTCAAGTCACAATGACAGCAAATTAAGTGATTAATTTTTATGTACAGGAAAGGGAAGTAGTGGAACTGAAATAAAAGTCTGCCAGGAAGAGTTTAAGAGGGTAAAGGGATTGAATAAGGATAGAGATAAGGGAGGAAATCTAGGAGCTGATTGGGGTGAGCTGTGTTGGCCGAATTTTAGACTCTTGAGGTGTGACAGCCCTAAATTGACCCTAGTCGGAAAGTGGTTTTGGGACCGCTAAACCGAGTCACCGAAGTATTTGAATATGATATTTATTGTCTAAAATATGTGAATATGAATGTGTGAAAGTTTTAAGCTTCGATTTAGTCGATTGCATGTGAATTTAATTAATAGGACTTATGTGTGGCACTTTTAAAAGGTGATAGGTTAATCTATAAGGACCTATTAATGCATGTTATAAAAAAAAGAGGGGTTTGCATGTCAAATTTCCATTTATAATAGGTAGTGGCCGGCCATGGTATGGGTCATGGATGATAATATGTATTTTCTATTAGCATTATTAGTTTACAAAATAAAATAAGGAATTAAGAGTAATAAAACATTTGGTAATGGGAGGAGAAACCAAAGTTGTCATCTTTGCTCCTCATTGCCGTGACTAGAAGAGAAAAAGCTTGGGAAAAATTCAGCTATGGTGGTTAGCTAAATCAAGGTAAGTTCAAGGATGATTCTTGGATTTCTAGCATTTTTCTTGAGTTAGTCATTAAGCTCTTTGCTTAACCCATGACCAAATTTGAAATGGTATGGTGTCTTGAGCATTCGGCCATGGTAGGAAGTAGAAGAGAAATATGGTTGTTGTTCATGTTATTTGGATGAAAAAAATTGGTAGGTAGGTGAAGTAAAGTCTAACAAATGAGCACATATGTGCATTAGTTGCTAGATGGAGAAAAACCGGCTAGCAAGTAGCAAGTTGTGTACTAAGGCCGAATATGATTTTGGATATCATTGGGCAATGTATGTGCTTTGAATTGAAGGAATGGAGAGGATGCTTTAATTGTGTTATGAACAATTATATGTTAAATTAAGGTTTGCTAAGCTAGCTATTAAGGTGAAGTGCAAATGTTAGTATTTGGTTGCTAGTGTATATATGTGTATTAGCCGAGTTTTGGACTTGAATAATGGTTTGAGCACCATGTGTTGTATTGAGATTGTTTGAGTGAAATTATAGATATTTATATGATGAATTCGATTGTAGATATACATGCTTAAATAAAATGTATACAAAGAATGTGTGAAAGAGTGATTTGGTAAAAATCGCTGGGGGACAAGACGATAAGGTGAATTTGGAAAATCGCCATAAATTGTAGGAGTTGAGTTAGAGGCTGAATGAATTATTTCATTAAAGCTTGAAGAGTCTAGTTGCTTAGAAAAGAAACTATAAAAACAAAAGAGTTACCGATGTAACACCCCTAACTCGTGACCGACGCCGGTGTCGGACACGAGGGGTTAACGAGACAAATCCTCTTAAAGTACCGACCAATTTGGCATTTCTGGACAGGCTGGAAAACTGCGTCACCGTCGCCTTAAAAATCATATCTCGAGTTCCAAAACTCGGAAACTGGTTTCGTAAATTTTCCCTGAATTTAGACTCATATATCCATCCATGGATTTATTTTTAGAATTTTTGGTTGGGCCAATTGGTACAGTTTATTAGTTAAAGTCACCCATGTTACAGGGATCGACTGCTCTGACCTCCGCGCGTTACAACTTGAATATCTTTCTGTACAGGGCTTTAATACTGGTGCCGTTTGTTTCTAATGAAACTAGACTCGAAATGGAATCTGTACATATAAGGCATGACTCCTAATTCTTTCTGGATAATTTATGGTAAATTTTCAAAGTCACGACAGGGGACCCAGAAATCGTTCTGGCCCTGTCTCACGAGAACTTTAATATCTCCCAGTATACTGCTCATATGGTCGTTTCGTTTCGTCCATATAAAAATAGATTCATCAAGGATCAGTTCCATAATTTACTCACTATTTAATTCTACTTATACTATTTTTAGTGATTTTTCAATCTCATCTCACTGCTGCTGTCCGCAACAGTTACTGCAGTAGACTATGCCAATTTCATGAATTTTTCCTTGGCCTTAATCATCCATCATACATGACACAAATTATGGCCACCTTAACAAAATTTGAGTTTCTAAGACTCGTGGCTATAGGTTCTAGCATCCCACTCGACGACCACATAGGCCATTTTCACATGGCTTAAAGTTTACAACCCACAATTCGACAAAATATAATAGCCTATACATGCCAAATGTTCTTCAACAACAAAAAACAATACCACAAGATTTCAGCCGGTGTGATGACTTCAACGACGGTTCGAGCACGCAACAATATGAGTCCAAGAGACCTAAAATGGGTGACAAGAAAACACCGAGTGAGTTTACAACTCAGTAAGTCATAAGCATTCGTCAATCCATCGATAAAGTTACTACTACATGTACAACAAATGAGGCTAGGTACTCGTCCATATCGAATCTATACCATAATACCTCGGACCTTTTGGTCCAATCTCGTACCAATTCATACATCCACATTTCATATTCTACACAACAAGATAATCGAAGCATTTTTACACATTAACTCATTTTCCAGCACAACCATACAATTTCAATCATCACATAGATTTAAGGCTTACCAAATTCAACCCCAAGCATGAGCGTATTACCTATTCGTCATGAGCTCAAGGTACTTACCCGATCCGCTGTCCATACTCACTCGATGGAGACACACCTCCATATAATTGTTCGATTGGAGATATTTATATATATATAGAGTACGCACACACATTGCTTAATACTCGATTTCGCACACTTAGTGCCATGCGATTTAGGCCCGCACACACAAGTGCCATGCCCTTGAGCTCGCACACTTAGTGCCATATATTTCCAGCATGCACACTTAGTGCCATATATTTCCAGCACGCACACTTAGTGCCAATCTCGTCACCGTACACACGTATTGCCCGCACTTAGTGCCGAAAGCAAACTTTCTACACATTTCACTATTTCTTTTACATTCAACAATTGTCATCACTCCATACACATACATTTTCATTTATATATATATATCATCCCATTAAACACAATTGCATAAATTTTACAATCATTTAAGCAATATCAAATACGTGTTAATGACTTACCTCGTGTTGGGTAAAATAGTTCCAAGTCGGCTACTCGATGACCTTCGTCTTTCCCTTGCTTGATTCTCCTTCTTTAACTCCTTGAGCTTAATCAATAAATCACTAGTTTAACCATCTTGCTAAACATTCATAATTCAACTACACATGCATATGTATGCTTGTATATTCGCAACCATTCTTACTAATCGTCCATTTGGTCGATTATACACCTAACCGAATATGCACCAAAACTTGATTCAACATTACCTACATACTCACTTTAATGGCGAATATATATATATATGTACAATGTCAACTAACATCTTTTAATCACCTAATTTCATCTCATGAACATTTAATCAAATTTTCCCAATCTAGCATATTTTCACATCCATTTGTAACATCATGTACAAACACATATACACATATATCAAAACACAAATTTTACCTATCATGCAACAAGCATAAATCGCACTTATGAGCATGCCATGGCGAATACATCCCACACCATCCCCTTTCAATTTTTGGTCATGGTTAAACAAAGAAAACTCCATGTCTTACTCAAGAATGCTAAAAGAAATTTCAAGAGTAGTCAATCCATCATTACATGTATCATCAACAAGCTTCACATTTAGCATGCAATGGCTTTAACACAATATCAACCTTGGCCAAATACCATTTCCATGGCATAACAAGGATTTGAACCATGGGCTAACATGAACATCAAGTTAGCAACTAAAACATGCATGAATCTCATGACACAACCTCAAACATACCTTAATCTTGACACAAGTATGACCAAATCTCCTTCTAGTTCTCTTCTAAACCAAGCATGAAGCAAAAATCCTTCCTTTTTCCCTTAGTATTTTCAGCCAAGATTTTGAGAATGGATGAACAATTTTTTCCTTTCTTTTCCTCTACTCACGGCAACAAAGGGGGGCATCCATGCTCATTTTTTTCATTTCTTTATTTTTCTACATAATCCACTAACTAAACATGTTGGAAACATGTTCCCTTGCCCATATTCTTGTCATGGCTGGCCACTCACCTTAGGAAGTGGGTTATTTGACATGCAAGGACAACTATTTTCCCACATGTATTAATAGGCCACCTTACAATTGCCTAGCACATTTCTAAATTTTCTCACATAAGTCCTATTTGATAAAAATTCACTTACTATTAACAAAATCCAAACACGAAATTTTCACACATGCATATATACATATAATGAGCATCAATTATGATGGTTAATTATTATTATGACTCGGTTTGGTGGTCCGAAACCACTTTCCGACTAGGGTCGATTTAGGGATGTCACAACTCTCCCCACTTAGAAATTTTCGTCCCCAAAATCTTACCGTAAATAGGCTCGGTATCGCTCTTTCATAGAGTCCTCAAGTTCCCAAGTGGCTTCTTCCATTCCGTGTTTATGCCACAACACCTTCACTAACGGGATTTTCCTATTCGCAACTCTTTTACTTCACGCCTCATAATGCGAACGGTTCCTCTTCATAGCTCAAATTAGGTGAATCTCAATCTCGATGGAGCAATTACGTGCGATGGATCGACCTATATCGTCAAGCATCGAGACATGAAAACGTTAGAATCCTTTCGAGCTCAAGGGCAAAATTAATCGATATGCGATGGCCCAACTCGTTCGGATACTTCATATGGCCCGATAAACCTCGGACTCAATTTGCCCTTACGACCAAATCTAAGCACCTTCTTCCAAGGTGAAACTTTGAGAAAGACCTTGTCTCAACCCGATATTCAATATCTTTTCTTTTCAAATCCGCATCGACTTTTGGCGATCCGAAGCGACTTTCAAACTTTCACGAATTACTCGAACTTTTGCTCGGCATCCTTAACCAAATCAACCGAAGAATTTACCTTCACTAAGTTCACCAGAATAATGGGGTGCGGCATTTACGATCGTATAAAGCCTCGTAAGGCGCCATCTTAATACTTGATTGAAAGCTATTGTTGTAGGCGAATTCAATCAAAGGTAAATACCGCTTCCCATGAACCACTAAACTCAAGGATGCAACATCTCAACATATCCTCGAGTATTTGAATTATCCGTTCGGATTGACCATCGGTTTGGGGATGAAAAGCGGTGCTAAAATGCACTTGGTACCCAAAGCATCTTGCAATTTCTTCCAAAATCGCGACGTAAATCTTGGGTCTCTATCCGACCACGATAGAAATAGGCACCCGTGTAATCTCACAATCGAGAAGCGTACAATTCCGCTAATTTGTCCATTGAAAAATCCGTGCGTCGGGGATAAAGTGAGCCGACTTAGTTAGTCTATCGACAACGACCCAAATCGCATCCTTCTTACTCACGACAATGGCGGTCCGGATACAAAGTCCATTGTGACTCGATCCCATTTCCATTCGGGTATCATGATCGGTGAAGTAATCCCGATGGCACTTGATGTTCCGCTTTCACTTGTTGACATATCGGACACCTTGAAACAAATTCGAAATGTCTCGTTTCATACCGCCACCAAAATTGGCGTTTGGTCATTGTACATTTTAGTACTACCGGGTGGATTGACATTCGACTACAATGGGCTTCATTTAGAATTATCGAAATAAGTTCAATTCTTTGGAACACACAGACGACTTCTAAACCTTAAACAATCGTCATCATCAATTTGAAACTCGATTCCTTGCTCGAAACACACTCAAATTTGTTTTGCAAGCAACTCCTCATCAACTTTCGAGCTTCCCGAATTTGATGAGCCAACAATGGTTTGGCCTTCAATTCGGCTACTAACACATTGTCGGGTAGAATAGACAAGTGTACATTCATCGCAGAAGCAAACAAGCGATTTCGACTTAAGGCATCCGCAACCACATTGGCCTTTCGGGTGATAATCAATAACGAGTTCATAATCTTTTAACAACTCGAGCCATCGTCTTTGTCGCAGATTTAAGTCTCTTTGAGTCATCAAATATTTGAGACTTTTGTGATCCGAATACACATGGCACTTCTCACCAAATAAGTAATGTCGCCATATCTTTAAAAGCGAATCGATGGCGACCAATTCGAGATCATGGGTCGGATAATTTTTCTCATGTGGCTTTAATTGTCTCGACGATAGGCCACAACTCGCCCTTCTTGCATCAATCGCAACCCAACCCAAGTAGGGATGCGTCACTATAAATGACAAACTCTTTGCCCGATTCGGGTTGCACTAGAATTGGGGCTTCATCAAATAAGCTTTCAGTTGATCGAAACTTTTACGACATTTCTCCGTCCATTCGAACTTAACATCCTTTTGGAGTAAGCCGTCATTGGCGTGGCTATCGTCGAGAAACCTTTACAAATCGTCGGTAATAACCGCAAGCCCCAAAAAGCTCCTAACCGGTAACATTCCTTGGTGGTTTCCAATCGACTATGGCGAAATTTTGTTCGGTCCACCACGACACCGATGCGGACATCACGTGCCCCAAAAAGCTAACCTCTTTCAACCAAAATTCACATTTATTGAACTTTGCGTATAAGCGCTTATCTCGTAAGATTTGCAACACTAGCCTCGGTGTTCAAGATGTTCGGTTTCATCTCTCGAATAGACCAAAATGTCATCGATAAATACAACTACGAACCGATCCAAGTATGGCCTGAAAATTCTATTCATTAAATCCATAAACACCGAGGGGCATTAGTGAGCCCAAACGGCATCACCAAGAATTCGTAGTGACCGTACCTCGTTCTAAAAGCGGTTTTGGGTATGTCCGATTCTCGGACCCTCAACCGATAGTACCCGACCTCAAATCTATCTTTGAAAACACCGAGGCTCCCTTTAATTGATCAAACAAATCGTCAATTCGTGGCAATGGATATTTATTCTTTATCGTCACTTTATTGAGTTGACGATAGTCGATGCACAACCTCATGGTTCCGTCCTTCTTCTTCACAAACAATACAAAAGCGCCCATGGAGAAAAACTCGGTCGAGCGAAACCTCTATCCGTCAATTCTTGCAATTGAACCTTCAATTCCTTTAATTCCGTTAATGCCATACGATACGGGGCTATTGAAATCGGCGTAGTACGGTACAACCGATGCGAATTCCACTTCTCGAACCGGTGGCAATCCGGTAACTCCTCGGGAAAAACATCTGAATACTCACAAACCACTGGTACCGATTCGAGTTTCCTTTCCGTCTCTTTACTCCCAAACACATACGCAAGGTATGTTTCACACCCTTTTCACATATCTTGACGGTCATAGAAGATATTATTGTCGCACTCCTTTAAATCGATGAGACTCGACTCGGACTACCTCATTATTTGCACTCCTCAAATTAATGGTTTTCCTTTTGCATCCACCATTGCATCATGTACGGTCACCAATCCATACCAAGAATAACATCGAATTCATGAAATGGTAGAAGCATCGGATCGGTAGGAAAAGCGATTCTCGAATTATTAGGGGCATCTCTTGCACACTTTATCAACAAGCACGTATTGACCCAAAGGGTTTGACACTCGAATTACGAACTCAGAGACTCAACGGTAGAGTCTTCTTTGGATGCTAAGGTTTCACATACATATGAGTGAGTAGAGCGGGGTCAATCAATGCAATCACAATAGTATCAAAGAGAGTAAAAGTACCGGTGATAACGTCGGGGAGGATGCCTCCTCGTGCATGCGCGGATGGCATATGCTCTAGCAGAGCACGGGTCTCGGATCGGACGGCCGTATTAGAGGCTCCTCTCGATTACCACCCCTACCTCCGGAGATTCTCGGGGCCTACCTCCACCGTCGTTCCACTAGGTCTTGCACCTTGCGTCTTATTCCTCTCATCTAGCTCCGTGCAATCTCTAATGAAGTGGTCCTTGAACCGCATCCATAACAGCCCTATTAATGACTTACCCCAACATTCACCTAGGTGTCGTCTTCCACATTGGGGGCATTCAGGTCTCTCTTGACGATTATTGCCCACACTAGCTATGAAGTAGCTCGGAGTCCGTCAATGGTCTGGGCTCTAATGGAAATTCCATGATCGTCCTCGACTTCTTGGTGTCCTCCACGAACCTCTTTACAGCCGAGAACGGAGCTTTACTCGTCGATCTTTTACGGTAATCTCTTGCTTCAAATTCAGCCTTCTTCTTCTCCTCCCAAGTTCTTCCGCCTTGCGGCTCGTTCGACTAGTGTCACGAACTCCTTTATCTCCAAAATTCCCACTAGTAACTTTAGCTCTTCATTCAATCCTTCTTCAAATCTTTTGCACATCGCAACCTCATCAGCCACACACTCCAGAGCATACCGACTAAGTCTTACGAACTCATGTTCGTATTCGATCTGATCATCCGGCCTTGCTTGAGTTCCAAGAATTCCTTACGCTTCGATCGATGAACAGTTGACTAATGTATTTCTTTGAAATTGGATTGGAAGAAATCCCAAGTAACTCGTTCATTTGGGACTATGGAAATTAAAGTCCTCCACCAATAGTAAGTGAGTCTGCAACAAGGATATAGCACACTTAAGACATTCGTCGGTGTGCATGACGATCATCTAACACTCTAATGGTGTTATCGAGCGAAACTCGGCCTTTTCGGCATCATCGGTAACTATGGCCTTGAACTCCTCGCCCCACGCTTCCTAATCAAGTCCACAGGTGGTTTACTCGACCTCACAGGATCGATGAATGGAGGCATTGCGAGTCTTGGGGTGGAGTATTTAAATTCGGGAATGGTTGGACAGCCGGGTTGGTTCGGGCATATTGCGCGACCCACTCATTCATCATAGTGAAGAAGGCATGTTTAGCCCTTCATTTTGATTATTCGCGGATGGAGAGGCTCAACAGTGGTGTCCCTTGTGCAGGAGCAGCCGCTACACTTTCAACGTCATCCGCCAAGGGTCTCTCTACCGGGTTCCATCGCTAATCAAAACAAAAATTTCAACCGTCGAAGTCATCACATTATTAAGCACTATCAATTTGGCATGTATAGCTAGACTCACACGCGCTATGGTAGTCCTAGAACCGACTAAACCATAGCTCTGATACCAATAAAATTGTAACACCCTAACTTCGTGACCGACGCCGTTATCGGACACGAGGGTTAACAGACAAATCCTCTTAAAGTACCGACCAATTTGGCATTTCTGGACAGGCTGGAAAACTGCGTCACCGTCGCCTTAAAAATCATATCTCGAGTTCCAAAACTCGGAAACTGGTTTCGTAAATTTTCCTGAATTTAGACTCATATATCCATCCATGGATTTATTTTTAGAATTTTGGTTGGGCCAATTGGTACAGTTTATTAGTTAAAGTCACCCATGTTACAGGGATCGACTGCTCTGACCTCCGCGCGTTACAACTTGAATATCTTTCTGTACAGGGCTTTAATACTGGTGCCGTTTGTTTCTAATGAAACTAGACTCGAAATGGAATCTGTAAATATAAGGCATGACTCCTAATTCTTTCTGGATAATTTATGGTAAATTTTCAAAGTCACGACAGGGGACCCAGAAATCGTTCTGGCCCTGTCTCACGAGAACTTTAATATCTCCCAGTATACTGCTCATATGGTCGTTTCGTTTCGTCCATATAAAATAGATTCATCAAGGATCAGTTCCATAATTTACTCACTATTTAATTCTACTTATACTATTTTAGTGATTTTCAATCTCATCTCACTGCTGCTGTCCGCAACAGTTACTGCAGTAGACTATGCCAATTTCATGAATTTTTCCTTGGCCTTAATCATCCATCATACATGACACAAATTATGGCCACCTTAACAAAATTTGAGTTTCTAAGACTCGTGGCTATAGGTTCTAGCATCCCACTCGGCGACCACATAGGCCATTTTCACATGGCTTAAAGTTTACAACCCACAATTCGACAAAATATAATAGCCTATACATGCCAAATGTTCTTCAACAACAAAAAACAATACCACAAGATTTCAGCCGGTGTGATGACTTCAACGACGGTTCCGAAACACGCAACAATATGAGTCCAAGAGACCTAAAATGGGTGACAAGAAAACACCGAGTGAGTTTACAACTCAGTAAGTCATAAGCATTCGTCAATCCAGATAAAGTTACTACTACATGTACAACAAATGAGGCTAGGTACTCGTCCATATCGAATCTATACCATAATACCTCGGACCTTTTGGTCCAATCTCGTACCAATTCATACATCCACATTTCATATTCTACACAACAAGATAATCAAGCATTTTTACACATTAACTCATTTTCCAGCACAACCATACAATTTCAATCATCACATAGATTTAAGGCTTACCAAATTCAACCCCAAGCATGAGCGTATTACCTATTCGTCATGAGCTCAAGGTACTTACCGATCCGCTGTCCATACTCACTCGATGGAGACACACCTCCATATAATTGTTCGATTGGAGATATTTATATATATATAGAGTACGCACACACGATTGCTTAATACTCGATTTCGCACACTTAGTGCCATGCGATTTAGGCCCGCACACAGTGCCATGCCCTTCGAGCTCGCACACTTAGTGCCATATATTTCCAGCATGCACACTTAGTGCCATATATTTCCAGCACGCACACTTAGTGCCAATCTCGTCACCGTACACACGTATTGCCCACACTTAGTGCCGAAAGCAAACTTTCTACACATTTCACTATTTCTTTTACATTCAACAATTGTCATCACTCCATACACATACATTTTCATTTATATATATATATCATCCCATTAAACACAATTGCATAAATTTTACAATCATTTAAGCAATATCAAATACGTGCTTAATGACTTACCTCGTGTTGGGTAAAATAGTTCCAAGTCGGCTACTCGATGACCTTCGTCTTTCCCTTGCTTGATTCTCCTTCTTTAACTCCTTGAGCTTAATCAATAAATCACTAGTTTAACCATCTTGCTAAACATTCATAATTCAACTACACATGCATATGTATGCTTGTATATTCGGCAACCATTCTTACTAATCGTCCATTTGGTCGATTATACACCTAACCGAATATGCACCAAAAACTTGATTCAACATTACCTACATACTCACTTTAATGGCGAATATATATATATATGTACAATGTCAACTAACATCTTTTAATCACCTAATTTCATCTCATGAACATTTAATCAAATTTTCCCAATCTAGCATATTTTCACATCCATTTGTAACATCATGTACAAACACATATACACATATATCAAAACACAAATTTTACCTATCATGCAACAAGCATAAATCGCACTTATGAGCATGCCATGGCGAATACATCCCACACCATCCCCTTTCAATTTTTGGTCATGGTTAAACAAAGAAAACTCCATGTCTTACTCAAGAATGCTAAAAGAAATTTCAAGAGTAGTCAATCCATCATTACATGTATCATCAACAAGCTTCACATTTAGCATGCAATGGCTTTAACACAATATCAACCTTGGCCAAATACCATTTCCATGGCATAACAAGGATTTGAACCATGGGCTAACATGAACATCAAGTTAGCAACTAAAACATGCATGAATCTCATGACACAACCTCAAACATACCTTAATCTTGACACAAGTATGACCAAATCTCCTTCTAGTTCTCTTCTAAACCAAGCATGAAGCAAAAATCCTTCCTTTTTCCCTTAGTATTTTCAGCCAAGATTTTGAGAATGGATGAACAATTTTTTTCCTTTCTTTTCCTCTACTCACGGCAACAAAGGGGGGCATCCATGCTCATTTTTTTCATTTCTTTATTTTTCTACATAATCCACTAACTAAACATGTTGGAAACATGTTCCCTTGCCATATTCTTGTCATGGCTGGCCACTCACCTTAGGAAGTGGGTTATTTGACATGCAAGGACAACTATTTTCCCACATGTATTAATAGGCCACCTTACAATTGCCTAGCACATTTCTAAATTTTCTCACATAAGTCCTATTTGATAAAAATTCACTTACTATTAACAAAATCCAAACACGAAATTTTCACACATGCATATATACATATAATGAGCATCAATTATGATGGTTAATTATTATTATGACTCGGTTTGGTGGTCCCGAAACCACTTTCCGACTAGGGTCGATTTAGGGATGTCACAACCGATCTTGAGATATTTGAAGTATTGTGGGGCTGAGTCAAAATGACTACTAGATTCCCTGTTCTGTTTTTATAAAATCAGTATAAATTGTAAAAAAATGGCCCTAAGATAAAATTTATATGCTTAGACTCCTTAATGAGTCTAGTTTCAAATGAAATATACGAGAACATAATTTGAATTCTGTACAATGAGAAATTTGATTCGTAGTGAAGAGTAGTCAGTTTAGTCAAACAGTGAAACAAGGTGAACTTTAAGAAAACTCTGGTATTGTTGGGCTTAACTAAAAATTTTGAAACTTTTATGGATAATAGATAAATGAGTCTTCTGTCAAGAAAAATTTACGGCAATTGATTTGGAGTTTCGTAGCTCCAGTTATAAAAACTTTAGTGACTGTGGCTCAGAAAGTCAGCTTATAGGGAAATTGTAATTATATTGTAAACATTAATGAAAATTTGCTAATGAATTATTTATTGATTTTTATAAAGCTTACTATAATCTATATGTGTGAAAGTCGAATCCATATGTATTATATTCTAAAAGTAATACTTGAATAGTCGATTAATGACTAGTTAAAATTTGTTGAACTTAAGCTCAAGAGCTTAGAGGATCAAAGTTGGATAAGGGAAAGGAAAAAGTGATCGAATAGCCGTTGAAATCGTTCGACAACATCCGAGGTAAGTCTTCGAGTAATGAAACTTAGTTTATGATTTGATTAAGTCATGACATATAAGCATAAAAAATAAGCGGTGATATAATGATTCTACTTGAATTATATATTGAGGTGATTAGTTGATACCTATGACGGGTAGCGAATGTGTATAGAGATCATGTTATAAAGCCAATCAAAATCATGCTCCTTGTATGTGGCTATTGAGCGAAATTGGTAAGTGTGATAAGTGTCTTGTGTTTGAGCTTTAGTAATGAAAATGAAATATGGATGTGTCATGATTTATTGATATATGTGCATGGTTATTGAATGATATCCGGGCTAAGTCCCAAGGCTTTTGTGCTAGTGACTATATCCGGACTAAGATCCAAAGGCATTTGTGCGAGTTGCTATATCCGGGCTAAGACCGAAGGCATTTGTGCTAGTGACTATATCCGGCTAAGTCCGAAGGCATTTATGCTAGTGACTATATCCGGCTAAGACCGAAGGCATTTGTGCGAGTTGTTATATCCGCTAAATCCGAAGATACTTGGGTTTGGAAGTGAGCGATCTTGCTGTAATAATTTCAATTAATACGCTCATAAAATCCAAGCGATAAGGTATGTTTCAGATATGCATCGGAAAAATCGATTCGTTTTAAATAGTATTCGTTCAATTGATTAATGAACTTAGGCCTTTAGTTAGGTTTGATACCACATGCATGAATATATTGGTTGAAGCGTGAAGTAAGTATGATTTTGAGAATGTGCATATATGAAGTTATTCGTTTAGCCATATGAATGTTATGCTTTAGTCGAAACTAATTTCATTACTCAAAACTTACTAAGCATTAAATGCTTATTCCGTTTCTTTGATTCTCTGTTTTATAGATTTTGGTTCGTCACCATCGGACTCGGAATGTCAAAGTCAAAGTCGTCCACACTATCTAAGCCACTTTTGGTACTCTTTTAGTTCAATTTTGAAAATGGCATGTATAGGGCTGACCCTTGTTGTTAATTAAGTACCCTTTTGTAATGTGTATTCGTATAGCCATGCGAAAATGGCTCGTATATTTCGAAGTATAACATTATGGTCTTGTGATATGGTTATTAAGTGGTGTGGAAATGTTTGGTAATGACTAGCCATTGGGATGGCCAATCATGGTCCTATTGGTGCTACGTACGTCATGGTTAATCGGGATTACCCTTGATAATAATGTATGTCAATTTGCTAGTTGATTCATGGAAAATTATGAAATAGGTAAAATTTACCATAAAATAGATGCTGACAGCAGCAGTGACATAAGTTGGAAAAATCACTAAAAATAGTAGGAATGGAATTAAATAGTGAATAAATTATGTAATTGAATATTGATGAGTCTATTTTCATATGGAAGAAGCGAAACAACCATATGAGTCATATTTTATGAGATGTTTAAGTTTTCGTGAAACAGGGCCAGAGCGATTACTGGATCCCCTGTTCTGACTTTGGAAATTTACCATAAATTAACCAGAGATAATTAGAAGTCATGCTTTATATGTACGGATTCCTTTTTTAGTATAGTTTCATTAGAAACAAAAGGCATATCTATTGAAGCCCTGTACAGGGAGATATCTAAATCGTAATGCATGAAGGTCAGAGTAGTTGAACCCTGAAACAGGGGAGACTTTAACTAATAAAATGTTCTAATTGGCCCAACTAAAAATTCTAGAAAAACAAAAAGGAGATGGATATATGAGTCTAGTTTCAGGGAAAATTTACCAAATCAGTTTTCGAGTTTTGGAACTCGAGATATGATTTTTAAAGTAACAGTGACGCAGTAAGCTAGCTTGTCTGGAAATTTTAAAATGAACTGTATAAATAAATGAATTAAGTCCGTTAACACCTCGTGTCCGACTCCGGCAACGGTCTCGGGTACGGGGCGTTACAATTTTATTGGTATCAGAGCTACGGTTGTAACACCCCGTACCCGAGTCCGTTACCGGAGTCGAACACAAGATGCACACAAACTTGACTTAATCATTTTCACAGTCCATTTAAAAATTTCCAGACAAGCTGGTTACTGCCTCACTGTCGCTTTAAAAATCATATCTTGAGTTTCAAAGCTCGAAAATAAGTTTTGTAATTTTTCCCTGAAATTAAACTCACATTTCCATCTACATATCTTTTTCTAGAATTTTTGGTAGGGCCAATTAGTACAGTTTATTAGTTAAAGTCTCCCATGTGACAAGGGTCGACTACAATGACCTTCGCGTGTTACAACTTGAATATCTCTCTGTACAGGGATTCAATACTGATGCCGTTTGTTTCTATAGAAACTAGACTCAAAGAGGAATCTATACATATATGGTATGACTCCTAATTATCCCTGGTTAATTTACAATGAATTTCCAAAGTCGGAACAGGGGGTCCAGAAACCGTTCTGGCCCTGTCTCACGAAAACCTAAATATCTCTTAACATACAACTCATATGACCATTTAGTTTCGTCCATATGAAAGTAGATTCATCAAGGTTCATTTACATAATTTATTCACTAATTTATTCCATTCCTGCTATTTTTAGTGATTTTTCACATCCACACCACTGCTACTGACAGCATCTGCCTTTAAGGTAGACTTTACCTATTTCATAATTTCCATGATTCAATTGGCCCTTTTTGCATACATAGTACAAAGTGTGATCATGATTAACCATTCCAATGGCTAATCGTTTCAAAACAATTCCATACCTCATAATGATCAACATACAAACGATTATAGTACTATGCTAAAATTATATAAGCCATTTTAGCATGGCTATCTAAGTTTACACAAAACCGAAAGGTACATGACCTACAACAAAAGGGTAGTCCTATACATGCCATTTCAAAGTTCAACCAAAATTTGTACCAAAAAGGGGGCTTTGATAGTGTGGATGACTTCGACTTCAATGATCCCGAATCCGATAGCTAACGAGCAAAATCTATAAAACAAAGAGCCCAAGCAACAAGGTAAGCATTTTAATGCTTAGTAAGTCTCAAGTAATGAAATCAGCTTTGACTAAAGTATTACATTCACATAGCTAAATGAATCACTTTAGTAATACACATTCTCATAATCATATACACACACAAGGTATCAACCTATCTAAGAGCCGAAAGTTCGTTAGCCGATCGAACGAACACTATTTCAAACGAATCGACTTTTCCGATGCACATGTAAACATACCTTATCATATGGGTTTTTTTCGAGCGTATTAATTGAATTTATTACCGCACCAAAATGCTCACCTTCAAACCGAGCTTCTTCGGAATTTAGCCGGATATAACCACAAGCACAATTGCCTTCGGGTCTTAACCCGGTTTGGTATCTTGCACAAATGCCTTGGTCTTAGCCCGGATATGACAACTCGCACGAATGCCTTCGGGTCTTAGCCCGGATATAATCACTAGCATAAATTCCTTCGGGACTTAGCCCGGATATATTCACTAGCATAAATGCCTTTGGGACTTAGCCCGGGTATCATTCAAATGCTCATGTATACATATATCAATAATCACGACACATCCATATTTCATTTTCGTTACTAAGGCTCAAACACAAAATATTTATCAAACCTTTCCAATTTAGGCTCAATAGCCACACACAAAGAGCATGATTTCAATTAACTTTATAACTTAGTCCCTACGCACATTCGGCTGTCCGCCATAATATGACAAATCATTTCAATATAATTCAAGTAGGGTCATTACTCGAAGACTTACTTGGACGTGGTCGGCGATTTCGACTACTCGACTACCTTTTCCTTCCCTTTATCGGATTTAGCTCCCCTTTGCTCTTGAGCTTAATTTAACAAATAAATTGATTTAATCATTTGAGCATCGAAAGAGGAATTCAAGGTACTTAGCCAATATATATACTCATTAGGCATCAAAGTCACATATGTACGAAATCATGAATCGAACTCAACACATTAGTTAATATTCCTCTTAGTGAATTTTCTAAGCCAAGAATAGGCATCAATATGCTTGCCTCTAACCGAATGCATGCACACCAATTCCCCTCATGTGGCGAATATGCATGTCCATGTTGAGGCCAATTATACACTAACACCACACAAAACATCATACATTTTACTAACTAACGCATTCCATATTGTAACTCAATACGCATCAATCATTTACTTCATAACCAAACACCATCATATGTAATTATATGCCTTGAGATAGTATATATGTCATACCAAGACATCATGTGCAAACATATATATATATATATGCAAGAGCCAATCATAAGGCTGATTATGACTATCTCATATATCTTCATTATGGCGAATGCTCCTTCTACACCATTTACCTTTACAAAGCATGAATTTCATCATCCAACTTACAAGCTTACAATGTCATGAAGTTTAACCTCATAGTATCTATCAAACTCTCACTCAAAATTGCTAAAAGGAATATTCAATAATCATTAATCCACCATCACATGCACCATTGCAAAGCTTCACTTTTAGCATGCAAATGATATCAACACAATCTCACCTTAGCGAATATCATCTCCATGACATAGTCGGATTTGAACCATGGCTAGTTAGAACTCAAGCTAACTACTAAAATATACATGAATCTCATGGCAAAACATCAAACTTACCTTAATAGTGACCTAGGATAGCCGAATGCTTCACTCCCTTCTTCCCTTTTTCCTTCAATTTTGGCCAAAAGATGTTCAAGGATGAACACACACATTTCTTTTTCTTCTTTGTATTTTCTTCCTAGTTTTGGCTCAAAGAAAGGATGAACAAATTTTTTCTTTCTTTTCCTTCAACTCACGGCAATGGGGGATTACACCTTCTCTCCTTTTTTTTCAATTCTTTATTCCTCACCTTAGTTTAATTTTTCCTCCCATATTGCACCAACAAAACATGTCTATGACATGTTTTGCCCATCCTCCTTGTCATGGCCGGCCACCACTTATAAAGGGGGTATTTGACATGCAAGACCATTGTTTTGCATGCATGCTTTAATTAGTCATCACACATTTCCTATCCTACTTTCAAAGTTCACTACTAGGTCCTTTTTAGTGAAATTCACATTTATGACCCTAAATCAAATCATCAAAAATGTCACACACAAATTAACACATATCATAGGCATCAAAATGAATATTAAATTATTTTATGCCTCGGTTTTGTGGTCCCAAAACCACTTCCCGACTAGGGTCAATTTTGGGCTGTCACAACGGTTTAGTCGATTCTAGGACTACCGTAATACGTTCGGGTTTAGCTATACATGCCATTATGTGTTTATTTGATAGTGTGGAGATTTCTGACAGTTAAAAATGTGTTTATTTATAGTAATGGATCCCGATCCCAACCGAGCGGTAGCTGATGATCTTGAGAGTGTAGCGCTGCTCCAGACAAGGGACAATGCCAGGTGGACTCTCAACCTATTACTAGTAATCAGAATGATGAAGCTAGACAGGCTTTTTATAGCGTGATGAATGATTGGTTCAACCAATACATTCGAACTAATACGGCTGTTCCACAACCCCCATTCCCGACTAATACAACCCATGCACCTGCGATACCTCCGGTAACTGACCAGATAAGGTTAAATAAGCCCCCAGTTGATAGAATCCGAAAACACGGGGCTACTGAATTTAAAGTTACAGATAGTGACGATGCCGAGCAAGCTGAATTTTGGTTGGACAACACTATTCGGGTACTTGATGAACTATCTTGCACACCCGATGAATGCCTAAAGTGTACGATATCCTTGCTACGTGATTCTGCCTACTATTGGTGGAATACGTTGATTTCTGTTGTGCCCAGAGAGCAAGTAACTTGGAAGTTTTTCCAAACCGAGTTTCGAAAAAAGTATATCACCAGAGATTCATTGATCAAAAGCGAAAGAATTTCTTGAACTTAAACAAGGTTCCATGTCGATTCATCGACTATGAACGAAAGTTTGTAAGGCTTAGCCGACGCAGCGAATGCATTTCTTCGGTCGTGATGTGTAAACATTTCAAAGATGGACTGAACGATGATATAAAGCTGTATGTTGGCATTTTAGAAATCAGAGAATTTGTGTTACTTGTCGAGCGAGCTTGCAAAGCCGAAGAGCTCAGTAAGGAGAAAAGAAAAGCTGATACGGGAGCAAAGGAGTTTTGTAAAAGATCTTCGGGAAAGCCCTTTCAACAATTATCGAAGAAATTTAGAGATGGTCTAGGCCGATCTAGAGACACTTCGGGCTTTTCTAGACGAGATCGTGATCGACCCCCTACGAGTACACGAGTCACTTCGGTCGCCAGTGTTGGAAATGATTGTCGAGACAGAACAGAGTGCCAGTATTGTGGTAAATGGCATTCGGGGAGTTGTAGATTCCATGACCACTCCTGTTACAAGTGCGGATCAGTTGACCACTTTATTAAAGATTGCCCGAGATTGTCTGAACAGAATGTAAATCAGAGTGGGAAACCGGGTGCTACTACTGCTCGAGGTAGACCATCTAGAAATACGGGAAATCCTAGTGGTGGTCAGAGAGGATCTAGAGACGCTACAACCAGATCTGAGGCTCGTGCTCCTGCTAGAGCTTATGCTATACGTGCACGCAAGGATGCTTCTTCGCTTGATGTTATTACCAGTACATTCACTCTCTTTGATACTAATGTGATTGCATTGATTGACCCTGGTTCTGCTCATTCTTATGTATGTAAGACTTTAGCATCCAGTAAGACTTTACCTGTTGAGTCTACTGAGTTCGTTATTAGAGTGTCGAATCCCTTGGGTCGTTATGTACTTGTTGACAAAGTGTGTAAGAAATGTCTCCTAGTAATCCGAGGTTCCTATTTTTCGGCCAATTTGATGCTTTTACCGTTTGATGAATTTGATGTTATCCTCGGTATGGACTGGTTAACCATTCACGATGCAGTTGTGAATTGCAAAAGAAAAACTATCGATTTGAGGTGTGCAAATAATGAGATAATTCGAGTTGAGTCTACTGACTTGAACGGATTGCCAGCAATAATATCCTCGATGTTGGCTCAGAAACATGTAAGAAAGGGGTGTGAAGCATATCTTGCGTATGTACTTGATGACAAAGAGTTAGAAAAAAAGCCTGAATTTGTGCCGGTGGTTTGTGAATATCCGGATGTTTTTCCCGAAGAATTACCGGGTTTACCACCTGTTCGGGAGGTAGAGTTTGGTATTGAGCTTGTACCTGGGACTACACCGATTTCGATAGCTCCGTATCGTATGGCACCAACGGAATTAAAGGAATTGAAAGCTCAGTTGCAAGAGTTGACGAATAGAGGTTTCGCTCGACCAAGTTTCTCACCTTGGGGTGCACCAGTATTGTTTGTGAAAAAGAAGGACGAAACCATGAGGTTGTGCATCGACTATCGTCAACTGAATAAAGTGACAATAAAGAATAAATATCCGTTACCGCGTATTGATGATTTGTTTGATCAACTAAAGGGAGCCTCAGTGTTTTCAAAGATAGATTTGAGATCGGGTTATTATCATTTGCGAATTCGAGATTCGGATATACCCAAAACTGCTTTCAGAACGAGATACGGTCACTACGAGTTCCTAGTGATGCCGTTTGGGCTCACTAATGCCCCTGCGGTATTTATGGATTTGATGAATCGGATCTTCAGACTGTTTTTGGATCGGTTTGTAGTTGTGTTTATCGATGATATTTTGGTCTATTCGAGAAATGAAACCGATCATGCTGAACACTTGGGATCAGTGTTGCAAATTTTACGGGATAAGCAGTTATATGCTAAGTTCAGTAAGTGTGAGTTCTGGTTAAGAGAGGTTAGCTTCTTGGGTCATGTGGTATCTGCATCGGGTATTCGAGTTGATCCGAGCAAAATTTCAGCCATACTTAACTGGAAGCCTCCGAGAAATATTATTGAAGTTCAGAGCTTTTTGGGACTTGCCGGTTACTACAGACGGTTTGTAAAGGGTACCTCGATGATAGCCACACCAATGACGAAGCTACTTTAGAAAGATGTTAAGTTCAAATGGTCAGAAAAATGTCAGAAAAGTTTCGATCAACTAAAAACTTATTTGACTGAAGCTCCAGTGCTAGTGCAGCCTGAATCAGGCAAAGAGTTTGTCATTTATAGTAACGCATCCTTACTTGGGTTGGGTTGTGTATTGATGCAAGAAGGTCGAGTTGTAGCTTATGCGTCGAGACAATTGAAGCCACATGAGAAAAATTATCCAACCCATGATCTCGAACTAGCTGCCATCGTATTCGCTTTGAAAATATGGCGACATTACTTATTTGGTGAGAAGTGCCATGTATATTCGGATCACAAAAGTCTCAAATATTTGATGACCCAAAGAGACTTGAATCTGCAACAAAGACGTTGGCTTGAGTTGTTGAAAATGAGCTTGTCATTGACTATCACCCGGGAATGGCTAATGTGGTTGCGGATGCTTTAAGTCGTAAATCACTGTTTGCTTTACGAGTGATGAATGTACACTTGTCTGTTCTATCCGACAATGTGTTAGTAGCTGAATTAAAGGCCAAACCATTGTTGATTCATCAAATTCGTGAAGCTCAGAAAGTCGATGATGAATTGGTTGCAAAACGGACTGAATGTGTTTCGAACATGGGATTAGAGTTTCAAATTGACGATGACGATTGTTTGAGGTTCAGAAGTCGTTTGTGTGTCCCTAGAAATTCAGAACTTATTTCGATGATTCTGAACGAAGCTCATTGTAGCCGAATGTCAATTCACCCGGGGAGTACGAAAATGTACAACGATCTGAGACGTCAGTTTTGGTGGCATGGTATGAAACGAGACATTTCCGATTTTGTTTCGAAGTGTTTAATATGTCAGCAAGTGAAGGTGGAACACCAAGTGCCTACAGGTTTACTTCAGCCGATCATGATACCTGAATAGAAATGGGATCGAGTCACGATGGATTTTGTATCTGGGTTGCCAGTGTCGGCAAGTAAGAAAGATGCGATTTGGGTTGTTGTTGATAGACTGACTAAGTCGGCTCACTTTATCCCCGTACGTACGAATTTTTCATTGGATAAACTAGCTGAATTGTATGTTTCTCAGATTGTGAGATTGCATGGGGTACCTATTTCTATTGTGTCGGATAGAGATCCGAGGTTCACCTCGCGATTTTGGAAGAAATTGCAAGAAGCCTTGGGTACCAAGTTGCATTTTAGCACCACTTTTCATCCCCAGACTGATGGTCAATCCGAGCGGATAATTCAGATACTCGAAGATATGTTGAGATGTTGCATCCTTGAGTTTAGTGGTTCATGGGAGCGGTATTTACCTTTGATTGAATTCGCTTACAACAATAGTTTTCAATCAAGTATTAAGATGGCACCTTACGAGGCTTTGTACGGTCGTAAATGGCATACACCATTGTTTTGGACCGAGCTCGGTGAAAGTAAAATTTTCGGAGTTGATCTGATTAAAGATGCTGAGCAGAAAGTAAAAATAATTCGTGAAAGTCTGAAGGCAGCATCGGATCGTCAGAAGTCGTACGCGGATTTAAAACGAAGAGATATTGAGTATCAGGTGGGAGACAAAGTGTTTCTTAAAGTTTCACCTTGGAAAAAGATACTCAGATTTGGCCGTAAGGGCAAACTGAGTTCGAGGTTCATAGGGCCATATGAAATATCCGAACGAGTTGGCCCAGTGGCATATAGATTGATTTTACCCCCTGACCTCGAGAAGATTCACAATGTTTTTCATGTTTCGATGCTTCGACGTTACAGATCCGACCCTTCGCACATAATAAATCCCTCCGAGGTTGAAATTCAAGCCGATATGAGTTATGAAGAAGAACTGATTCGTATCCTAGCTCGTGGAGTGAAAGAGTTGCGAAACAAAAGGGTTCCGTTAGTAAAGGTGTTATGGCTCAAACACGGGATCGAAGAAGCTACTTGGGAAACCGAGAAATCTATGAAAGAACGATACCCAAACCTATTTACCGGTAAGATTTTCGGGGACGAAAATTTCTTAAGTGGGGGAGAGTTGTGACAGCCCTAAATTGACCCTAGTCGGAAAGTGGTTTTGGGACCGCTAAACCGAGTCACCGAAGTATTTGAATATGATATTTATTGTCTAAAATATGTGAATATGAATGTGTGAAAGTTTTAAGCTTCGATTTAGTCGATTGCATGTGAATTTAATTAATAGGACTTATGTGTGGCACTTTTAAAAGGTGATAGGTTAATCTATAAGGACCTATTAATGCATGTTGTAAAAAAAAGAGGGGTTTGCATGTCAAATTTCCATTTATAATAGGTAGTGGCCGGCCATGGTATGGGTCATGGATGATAATATGTATTTTCTATTAGCATTATTAGTTTACAAAATAAAATAAGGAATTAAGAATAATAAAACATTTGGTAATGGGAGGAGAAACCAAAGTTGTCATCTTTGCTCCTCATTGACGTGACTAGAAGAGAAAAAGCTTGGGAAAAATTCGGCTATGGTGGTTAGCTAAATCAAGGTAAGTTCAAGGATGATTCTTGGATTTCTAGCATTTTTCTTGAGTTAGTCATTAAGCTCTTTGCTTAACCCATGACCAAATTTGAAATGGTATGGTGTCTTGAGCATTCGGCCATGGTAGGAAGTAGAAGAGAAATATGGTTGTTGTTCATGTTATTTGGATGAAAAAAATTGGTAGGTAGGTGAAGTAGAGTCTAACAAATGAGCACATATGTGCATTAGTTGCTAGATGGAGAAAAACCGGCTAGCAAGTTGTGTACTAAGGCCGAATATGATTTTGGATATCATTGGGCAATGTATGTGCTTTGAATTGAAGGAATGGAGAGGATGCTTTAATTGTGTTATGAACAATTATATGTTAAATTAAGGTTTGCTAAGCTAGCTATTAAGGTGAAGTGCAAATGTTAGTATTTGTTGCTAGTGTATATATGTGTATTAGCCGAGTTTTGGACTTGAATAATGGTTTGAGCACCATGTGTTGTATTGAGATTGTTTGAGTGAAATTATAGATATTTATATGATGAATTCGATTGTAGATATACATGCTTAAATAAAATGTATACAAAGAATGTGTGAAAGAGTGATTTGGTAAAAATCTGCTTGGGGACAGCAGCAGTAAGGTGAATTTGGAAAATCGCCATAAATTGTAGGAGTTGAGTTAGAGGCTGAATGAATTATGTCATTAAAGCTTGAAGAGTCTAGTTTCTTAGAAAAGAAACTATAAAAACAAAAGAGTTACCGATCGTGAGATATTTGAAGTATTGTGGGGCTGAGTCAAAATGACTACTAGATTCCCTGTTCTGTTTTCATAAAATCAGTATAAATTGTAAAAAAATGGCCCTAAGATAAAATTTATATGCTTAGACTCCTTAATGAGTCTAGTTTCAAATGAAATATACGAGAACATAATTTGAATTCTGTACAATGAGAAATTTGATTCGTAGTGAAGAGTAGTCAGTTTAGTCAAACAGTGAAACAAGGTGAACTTTAAGAAAACTCTGGTATTGTTGGGCTTAACTAAAAATTTTGAAACTTTTATGGATAATAGATAAATGAGTCTTCTGTCAAGAAAAATTTACGGCAATTGATTTGGAGTTTCGTAGCTCCAGTTATAAAAACTGTAGTGACTGTTGCTCAGGAAGTCAGCTTATAGGGAAATTGTAATTATATTGTAAACATTAATGAAAATTTGCTAATGAATTATTTATTGATTTTATAAAGCTTACTATAATCTATATGTGTGAAAGTCGAATCCATATGTATTATATTCTAAAAGTAATACTTGAATAGTCGATTAATGACTAGTTAAAATTTGTTGAACTTAAGCTCAAGAGCTTAGAGGATCAAAGTTGGATAAGGGAAAGGAAAAAGTGATCGAATAGCCGTTGAAATCGTTCGACAACATCCGAGGTAAGTCTTCGAGTAATGAAACTTAGTTTATGATTTGATTAAGTCATGACATATAAGCATAAAAAATAAACGGTGATATAATGATTCTACTTGAATTATATATTGAGGTGATTAGTTGATACCTATGACGGGTAGCCGAATGTGTATAGAGATCATGTTATAAAGCCAATCAAAATCATGCTCCTTGTATGTGGCTATTGAGCCGAAATTGGTAAGTGTGATAAGTGTCTTGTGTTTGAGCTTTAGTAATGAAAATGAAATATGGATGTGTCATGATTTATTGATATATGTGCATGGTTATTCGAATGATATCCGGGCTAAGTCCCGAAGGCTTTTGTGCTAGTGACTATATCCGGACTAAGATCCGAAGGCATTTGTGCGAAGCTATATCCGGCTAAGACCAAGGCATTTGTGCTAGTGACTATATCCGGCTAAGTCCCGAGGGCATTTATGCTAGTGACTATATCCGCTAAGACCAAGGCATTTGTGCGAGTTGTTATATCCGCTAAATCCGAAGATACTTGGGTTTGGAAGTGAGCGATCTTGCTGTAATAATTTCACTTAATACGCTCATAAAATCCAAACGATAAGGTATGTTTCGTATATGCATCGGAAAAATCGATTCGTTTTAAATAGTATTCGTTCAATTGATTAATGAACTTCCGGCCTTTAGTTAGGTTTGATACCCTGTGCATGAATATATTGGTTGAAGCGTGAAGTAAGTATGATTTTGAGAATGTGCATATATGAAGTTATTCGTTTAGCCATATGAATGTTATGCTTTAGTCGAAACTAATTTCATTACTCAAAACTTACTAAGCATTAAATGCTTATTCCGTTTCTTTGATTCTCTGTTTTATAGATTTTGGTTCGTCAGCTATCGGACTCGGGAATGTCAAAGTCGAAGTCGTCCACACTATCTAAGCCACTTTTGGTACTCTTTTAGTTCAATTTTGAAAATGGCATGTATAGGGCTGACCCTTGTTGTTAATTAAGTACCCTTTTGTAATGTGTATTCGTATAGCCATGCGAAAATGGCTCGTATATTTCGAAGTATAACATTATGGTCTTGTGATATGGTTATTAAGTGGTGTGGAAATGTTTGGTAATGACTAGCCATTGGGATGGCCAATCATGGTCCTATTGGTGCTACGTACGTCATGGTTAATGGGATTACCCTTGATAATAATGTATGTCAATTTGCTAGTTGATTCATGGAAAATTATGAAATAGGTAAAATTTACCATAAAATAGATGCTGACAGCAGCAGTGACATAAGTTGGAAAAATCACTAAAAATAGTAGGAATGGAATTAAATAGTGAATAAATTATGTAATTGAATATTGATGAGTCTATTTTCATATGGAAGAAGCGAAACAACCATATGAGCCATATTTTATGAGATGTTTAAGTTTTCGTGAAATAGGGCCAGAGCGATTACTGGATCCCCTGTTCTGACTTTGGAAATTTACCATAAATTAACCAGAGATAATTAGAAGTCATGCTTTATATGTACGGATTCCTTTTTTAGTATAGTTTCATTAGAAACAAAAGGCATATCTATTGAAGCCCTGTACAGGGAGATATCTAAATCGTAATGCATGAAGGTCAGAGTAGTCGAACCCTGAAACAGGGGAGACTTTAACTAATAAAATGTTCTAATTGGCCCAACTAAAAATTCTAGAAAAACAAAAAGGAGATGGATATATGAGTCTAGTTTCAGGGAAAATTTACCGAATCAGTTTTCGAGTTTTGGAACTCGAGATATGATTTTTAAAGTGAAAGTGATGCAGTTAGCCAGCTTGTCTGGAAATTTTAAAATGAACTGTATAAATAAATGAATTAAGTCCGTTAACACCTCATGTCCGACTCCGGCAACAGTCTCGGGTACGGGGCATTACATGAGGAGTAAGAGGTGGCCGGCCAAGGGTTTCTTTAGGGGGGTGAATTCGGCTAGGTTAAAGTGCCAGTATAAATTCGGCAATAGGGAGGGAGTTGTGCCGTTTGCTGCTTTTCTCACCTTCTCCCTTTAGCCATTTTTGCTTTCTTCTTATTCTCTTTCTCCATAGCCGAACCTTTCAAACCTCTTGTCCATCTCCACCCTACTCTACATCACTTTCCTCCATTAATTTTCTTAGACTAAAGCCGAACCTCAAATCTCAAAATCCTGAAAGCTATATTCTTGTGCCGTTTCTCGAAAGCCATATTCCTCAATATGTTTTCCTTTTGACCAACATTCCTATCCTCTAAACCCCTAGCATCCGTCGACAACATTACCCGGGTTATAGCCTCAAATCATTATTTTCTATATCACCTAGAAAAGCGAAACTACTATAGAGTTAGGGCATGTAGCGAAACTTCAAAGCTTCTAGATTCAAGTTTTACCGTCGTTTAAAGGTTGAATCGCATCGATCTACGTGGAAGCGAAAGGAATAAGTGGTAAGTGCTCATCACTCCAAATCTAGTCTTATTTTTCAAGTTAGGAAAAAGTCGAAGTCCCTAAAATCTAGGGAGGCTATCGATTTGGGCATAGGGCATAAAGGGTCTTTAACCGATGATTTATTTTTATGATTAGTATCTTCTCAAGGGTTGGATCGAAGGCTTAGATCTTTGGAGCGATCAGACTTGGATCTAGCCATCGGATTTCGGCAAGAAGGTAAAGTTTTAAAGGCTTTTAGGGACAAAGTCGAATATGGGTAAGTAATTATGGAGATTAGTGTTGTGATTTGCAATCTAAGAATTGTAGCAACGTAATTGTAGGCAGTTCGTGCATGGATCTTGTCAGCAAGTCGTCACAAATTAGGTGTGTAACTGACACCCTTTCATAGGCTAGATCGGCAAAAGCCGAAAAGCCGAAATACCAAAAAACTGGTATTTTGGGCGCTTGCGAGTGTGCGAATGCTCATGAGACGTATGGGTAATTATTACTGGTAATCGGAAGTGATAAAAGCTGCGATGCGCGATTTAAATGCGTTTTGATATTTTGGGCTTAATGGGCCAAAACTGGGTTAATGGGCCAACGGGCCCAATTCGGTAAGAACACTCGGTAAGTGTTTCTGGCTAAAACGTAATGGCTACGATATGCATGAAAACCTTAGAAATAGTTAGATGTACTAGAGTACCCCTATGTATGCAAAATTACCATTATACCCCTATGTATGCAAAATGACCTCTATACCCCTAGGGTTAATTTTGTCTGAAAAGCATGATGAATTAAATCTGCATGATGTATGCCATGAATGTATATCTATTGCATGGGGACATGGGTTATATTATGGAGGAAGCATCCTGGTGGCTATGCCACAAATTATCTGTTCTGGTGGCCCTGCCACGTATATCTCGTACGGTGGCACCGCCACAAAATATCTGTCTGGTGACTCACACATTTTACAGATATCTGGCGACCATGCTGCATATTTCTGTGGCGTGTAGCAGTTGGGTGGGTAGAGTAGTCTCCCCACATGGTGAAAGGATGGTATGGGGGTGTATGTGGTTGGATATGATTGGGTTTCTGCATAAGCATGATATATCTATTCTGGTCTGTTCTGGGCCTATGGGCTTTATTCTGATATCTATTCTGGGCTGAGGCCAACTTATTCTGTCTCTATGGTTAGAACTGATTTAGGCTATGGTTGGGTTGAATTACACACTGAGTTTCCCAAAACTCACCCCTTATTTTCATCCTCGCAGGTAATCCCAACCATAGTGGGCTTGGAGCTGTGAGGGATTCGGACTGGCCACATGTTTCTACGAACCTGGTTTCTTTCTGGTGAACTGGACGTCCTTTTAATTTCATCTATGGTTTTGGGTTTTAAGTGTAATAAGGCCTTTTAATTATTTTTATGGTTTTGTTTTACTTTTATTATTTTATTTTACTATGATGAAAAAAAACTATGATGACTAAGGAAAATGGGTTAGCTTTAGGACGCGTTTCCAAAAACATTAAGTGATTTCAAAATAACACGATTACAAGTAAGATTTCCGCCAAGCAAACGTTTTCAAACTTAATCACTTTATTAAGATGGACTTAACCAAATGGTTTTCTCACAATTGTACGAAATGTTAGAGTGTGGCAATGGCGGTGTGCATGTCTAGGATTGGATCCGAAGGGAGCTTGGTACTTAAGCAGTCCGACAGACTCACCTCCTCTTTTTCTGGTTTCCTACCTGGTGCACAGCTCTCATTCACTTTAACCTATATTAAAAGTATCTTTTACATCACCAACTAAGTTTTTCCAAACTAAGTAATACGGAATGTTTTGTACGCATCAATGTGGCGCACCGGATCCGGTCATAACGTCTAGGCTGGGTTTGGGGTGTTACACGTGTGCTAAGGCTGTGTCCCCTACACGGTTGAGACAAATGACCGTGTCTCGGCCCATGTAATCAACACGTAGGCTATTTTCCAAGCCTTCATGTTACCCATAAACCCTTACAACCTTATACATATTTAAACCACAATTCATGGCATCATTTTAGTGATTAAACACTCTTTATTAAGACATATTCATAACATTATCATGTCCTCTTATAAGCAATGCATCTACTCATGCAATACCAAGTCTAGATTCCTTGATCCACATTCATAAGACTTGTCATTTTGATGATCACTTTTACCATTATACTAGGGTTACTAACTTATCCATCAAGCACTCATGTTCAACCATTATCACGTTGTTTTTATAACGTGCAATTACTACATGGCTATGACCAGCTCAATTGGTCATTGAGCATATATCCAACAAACATGTCATATTACCAACCATGCATGGTAAACAAACATAATCACATCATAAACCTTAAACATGACATGAATAGCTAGGTTTACAAGCCATAATAAATATGAGCCACATCTCATGGCCATATACATATAACTCAATATAAGCCAATACATTTGGCCAAGACATAATAACGCATGTCAATAAACTAGATCTCTATACATGCCACTCACTTGAAATTTTCATTATTCCAAAGGTAGTGACTTGATAGTGTGATGCTACCTCCGATGATCTCCAACCCCGAGCTAACCTGTCAACACTAAAGAAAAGGAAAGGAAGGGAGTAAGCTTTATAGCTTAATAAGATTGTATGAAAATAATAAGCAATTTATCAACTTGCTTCTCAAGGTAATACAACCATATTTGCACTTTTCTTATGTTCAGGTCGAGCTATTTTCTCGAGTCATAGTCAATAAATTATTTATATCCTGAGCTATGGAACTCCAAATTAAGATCTGCTAATTTTTCCTAAAACTAAACTCACATATCTTCTTACCATAAATTTTTAGAATTTTTGGTTTAGCAAATTAGTACAGTTTATTCTTCAAAGTCACCCTTATTCTGCTGTTTGACAGCTTCAACCTTTCTTTACTAAAAATTAATTATCTCCTCACACAGGATTCGAATGATGTTCCCATTTGTTTATTTTGAAACTAGACTCAGTAAATATTCTAATCATAATTGTAATCCATAATTATTTTGTACAATTTTTAATGATTTTCCCAAATCAGGATAGGAGATTTCGAAATCATTTTGACTATGTCTCACAAAAATTTAAATATTTCATAATATGAAACTCTTTTTCTTACACCGTTTTTCTATGTGAAACTAGACTAATTAAGCTTTAATTTCATATTTTATTTAGCCTCTAACTCAATTTCCACAATTTTTTGTGGATTTTCAAAGTTGGGCTACGTCTGCTGTCAAAAACTATTTTAGTTTAAATTAATGATACTAAGTTTATCACACCTTACTAATTCATTTTCACCATATTGGTAAAGATAAAAATTTATACATCCTAAATATAGAGCTATAATCACAAGGTCATCACAAATCATTCTTATAGGCATGAATTACCTATTTACATATTCAGCAATTGTGCATCATAAACCGAAATCATTTCTCATGAGCTTGGCGTACATACCTGTGTTACTCAACATGCTCATATTCATTCCTTACTAATCATACCACATGAATTGAATTCACACCTCATCAATTTCATGCAAGTACCTGTACCACTTACAACATATCCATAAGCTCTATCATTTCGACTTAAACCTTAAATTTTCCGTTGAATAATTTAGAATACCACAGGATAATCACTAAGCCTCAAACATGGGATAAGATGCCAACACCATGTCCCAAACATGGTCTTACACTCGCTAGCACATCAAAGTCGATGCCATGTCCCAGACAGGTCTTACACTGAATTTCATATATCAAGGCCGATGCCGTGTCCCAAATAGGTCTTACACTAGCCCTTATCTATTGGTGTCGATGCCATGTCCCAGAGAGGTCTTACACTGACACATGTCAAGCCAATGCCAAGTCCCAGACAGGTCTTACACTAGCTTGCATATGTCGAGGCTGATTCATATCCCAAACATGTCTTACACTGGCTCTCATAATGTGGCCAATGCATTGGTAAACTGTAATTTATACATATTTTTATCCCATGCTTAGCACATTTATGGATGATTTATCCTTAGATTTGGGGAATTTGATGCTCCTAATCCTTTAATTTCATGTTTTATACTTAGGTGAGCATAAGAGAATAAAAAGAGCGAGAAACGGGTTGCAAATGGAGAAAATGGACCAACATGAGAAATCAACACGGCCTGGACTTCCTCACACAGGTTGTCCACACAGTTGTGTCCATTTGATAGAATCGAAGCACGACTTACACGGGTAGATCACACGCCCGTGCCTATTTAACAACCTTGACCGCGGCCTGAAGCAATCGCACACGGGCGTGTCCCTGTCGAGACCAAGTATAGTCCTATTCAGAAAAGGCCACTTTTGAGGGCTCTTAGGCATTCTAAAGCTTATTTAAACACCTGAGGAGGCACTAGAAAAGGGGACACGAAGTAGGAGGCAAGGAATTACTCAAAGAAAGCCGATTGATCCATCTTAGAAGCTGGATTGTTCATCAAGACTGAAGATCTCCCTTCAATTTCCTTCAGGAGTTTTAGGTTTTCTTTATGTTTTGTTATCTTTACTCTTTTGAGATATTTTCTTTCATAATTATGAACTAAACCTTCTAAATACCTAAGGGGAATGAAACCTAAAGACGGATCTTGTTATTATTATATGAATTGTATGATAAATATTTGACTTGTTCTTAATTATGTGTTATTAATTCTTGTTTTAATATTTCAGGATATTGATTCAAGTTAATGCGCTTATTCAAAGGAGCAAAAGTCCCTTTCTAAGAGTAAATTTGTCGTAATTAAGCAGAGTTGATTGCACGCCTAGAGATAGGGTGACAAGATTTTGTCAGATTAGGGTGAAACCTAATAAGGGAGTCCATAGATCGAGTTAATGCAACACTAGGGTGTTAATTAGAAAGAGATTTTAATTAATTAAAGAGATTTTAATTAATTAACCTAGGGTTAGAAGTTTTTAGTCTTGAGAGAGATAATAATATAACTTAGGGATTTCTACGGATCAAGTCAAATGAATAAATTGTCTGATTCGGAGTTAGATTACAAGTGAAGTCTAGGTGGATTTTTCCTTGGGTATTGTCTTAATCAATCGAGTTTTCCTAAAAGCTTTTCCCCAAGTTTCTCTCTGTGCACCCTTAGTTTAATTAATTAGTTTAGATAAACAAATCCCTTAATTTTTAGGCTAGATAATAAAAAGAAAGTAATTACTAGTACTCTTGGATCCTTTGGGTTCGACAATCCGGTCTTGCTAAAGCTATACTACTATTCAATAGGTACAATTGCCTTCATCGTGATAATAGTTAGTTTCAAGAATGATTAATTATAAATTTTTAAAACCTGTCACTAATATCACGTATCAAGTTTTTGGCGCCATTTCTGGGGAGCTAAGATATTAGGAACATTCGATTTTTATTACTTTAGCCATAGTTACTTTTAGTGCAATCTTTTTTTAGTTTAATTTCACTTTTCTTACTTTTATTATATTTTCTTCTAACATGTTTTTCTAGTTTATGACCAGAAGAAACCCGTCAAGACCATTACTTTTTGATAGTGAGATCGATCGCATAGTTCGCAGAAACTAAAGAGAAATAAGGCGAAGCTTAAGATACACAGAGGAAGAGTAAGAGGACGATAATCACACCACAACCAAGGAGATGGATGAAAACCAGGAAAATCCGCTACCTCCTGCGATTGCTGCTAATCAGAATCCTACTTCACGTACTATGTATGATTATGCTAAACCTTCTTTAATAGGAACTGAAACAAGCATAGTTAGGCTTACTATTGCTGCAAATAATTTTGAACTGAAACCTAACATAATTCAAATGATACATCAATTTGTTCTGTTTGATGGTTTGCAGGACGAGGATCCCAACGCTCACTTGGTGAATTTTCTGGAGTTTTGCGATACATTTAAAATCAATGGCATTTCTGATGATGCCATTCATCTTCGGTTATTTCCCTTTTCATTAAGGAAAAAAATCTAAATAGTGGTTGAACTCGTTACCACGAGGGTCAATCACTTCTTGGGAACAAATGACTGAAAAATTTTTATTAAAATATTTTCCGTCGGCTAAAACAGCTAAATTACGTAATCATATCTCTTCTTTTGTGCAGATGGATTTAGAAACACTCTATGATGCATGAGAGAGATACAAGGACCTTTTGAGAAGATGCCCTCACCATGGGTTGCCACTTGGCTACAGGTTCAAATGTTTCACAATAGCTTGAATCCTTTGACTAGATAGATGATTGACGTAGCTGCTGGTGGAACTATCAATAATAAGACACCTGAGGATGCTTATGAATTTATAGAAGAGATGTCACTGAATAATTATCAGTGGCAAGTCATGAGGACAAAGCCAATCAAAGCAGTCGGCATTTTTAATGTCGATTCAGTCACCATGCTCTCTAATTAGGTAGAACTTTTGAATAAAAAAATTGACGGTTTTCTTTGTTCTTTACAGGTTTACCCAGTAATGTAGTTCGAAGCAAGTGGAGGTGGATCAAGCAATTCAGAATACCCACCCTATGGCCACAACATGGAGAACGAGCAGTTAAATTAGATGGGTAATAATCCTCGATCTCAAAATAATCCTTATAGTAACACTTACAACACAGGTTGGAGGAACCACCAAAATTTCTCATGCGGAGGCCAAGGGAAACAAAGACCACCACCTCCAGGCTTCTAACAACCACCCTACCAACAAGAGAAAAAGTCGAACCTTGAGGAGATACTAACAGAATTCATCTTGGTGTCAAAAACTCATTTTTAGAATACCGAGACAACACTTAAGAATCAACAAGCGTCAACGCAAGGGCTTGAAACTCAGATAGGATAGCTCACCAAATTAATATCTAAACGACCACCAGATAGCCTGCCGAGTAACACTAAATCTAATCGAAGGGAACAACTCAATGCAATTACCATTCAAGACAAGGAAGGGTTAGTAGAACCTGAACCACAACCAAGGCAAGGAATCGTGGTAAGTAAAAGCAAAGGTGAGGTAGGCCACAGTGAACAACCACCGGTAAGTAAAGAGTACAAACCTCGTGTGTCATACCCCAATGCGACAAGGAAAGACCGCACAGACGAAGAATTCAGTAAATTCCTTAAATTATTAAAGAAATTACATATTAACTTACCGTTTATTGAAGCTCTTTCGCAGATGCCAAAAGCAGTCAAATTCTTAAAGGAGCTTTTAACAAATAAGTGGAAGTTAGATGAGGCGTCGCATGTGGAGCTAAATGCGGTTTGCTCAGCCCAACAAATTAAAATATCCAGGAAGTTTTACGATTCTTTGTTTAATTGGTAGCTTAGATGTTAATAATACTTTGGCTGATTTAGGGGCTAGTATCAATGTCATGCCTTACAAAATGTTTAAGCAACTAGGTCTTGGGAAACCCAAACAAACTAGGATTAGTATTCAGTTAGCTGATAAAACAATCAGATTTCTTAGGGGTATTATTGAAGATGTACTCGTTAAAATTGACAAATTTATATTCCCAGTTGATTTTGTTGTTCTATGATCGCGTGATTCATAACAAGTAATAAATATTTATAATGAAGATCAAACCTAGACTAACTATTATCACGACGAAAAGGAAAGTGCACCTCTCGAACAATAGTATAGAAATGGCAAGACTGGGATATCGTACCCAAGGGAACAAAAAGTACTAGTAATAACTATCTTTTTATTATCTAGCCTAAAAATAAAAGGGGTTTGTTTTAATTAACTAATTATTTAAACTAAGAGCGCACAGAGAAAAGAATTGGGGAATTGCTCTTGGGAAAATCGATTGACTTGAGACAATACCTAAGGAAAAATCCACCTAGACTTTACTTGTTATTATGGCTCCGAATCGGACGATTTATTCATTCAACTTGCTCTGTAGAGAACCATAAGTTATGTTATTATCCTTATTCAAGACTAATAACGTCTATTCCCTAGATTGAATAACCGATACTTTTCTCTAATTAACATTCTAGGGTTGCATTAACTCGATCTATGGATCCCCTTATTAAGTTTCACCTTAATCTGGCAAAATCTTGTCAACCTATTACTAGGTGCCCAATCAACTCCGCTTAATTATGGAAAATGTACTTTTAAACTGGGTCTCTTCCTCCTCTAAATAAGAGCGTGTCTTGAATTAGTATCCTGGGATATCAAAACAAGAATTAAGAGCACATAATTAAGAACAACTTAAATATTTATCATACGATTCAGAAAATAATAACAATATTCATCTTAGGTTTCATTTCCCTTAGGTATTTAGGGGATTTAGTTCATAACTAAATAAGAAAACATCTCAGAAGAATAAAGAATATAAAACATAAAGAAAACCCAAAACTCCTGAAGAGGAATTGAGGAGAGATCTTCAGTCTTGATGATGAATCTGACTTCTGAGATGGATCAATCGGCTTCCTTGGGGTAATTCCTTACCCCTCTTCTCTGTCTCCCTTTTTCTTCTCCTGTAGTGCGTATTTATAGGCTTTGGAATGCCTAGAAACCCTCCAAAGTGACCTTTTTCAAATTGGACTTAGCTTGGCCTCAGCAGGGACACGCCCGTATGACATGATTGCTAGGCCGTGTTCGATCTGTTAAATTACACACGGCTGTGTGGGTCAATGGCCAGGCCGTGTGACTCATGAAAGCCTTGGTCGACACCCTCGAAAGACATGAGCGTGTGAGCTACCCATGTGGCGAGGCTTAAGCCGTGTCATCTTCTTGATTTGGTCTTGTAGCGACGTAAAAGTTTGACTCTCGGTCGCTAATTGTGGCGATCTAGTAAAAATTTTTGGAAACTGAAGTTCGATTTTGAAATAAAAGGGAGTCGCCACCGATCTTTTTATAGGTGTGATCGGACACCTTATAAAATTATTTTGGAACGGAAAGAAATGAGTTTAAGTCCACGTTGAAATCCAGAGAAAAATTAAGGTTCGAGTCATTTACGCGAGAGGAAGGTATTAGCACCTCGCGACGCCCAAAAATTGGTATCTCCTAAACAAGTGTTGTCTTGATTTTCAAAATATGAGTTCAAAGTCGATTCAACCGTGATCCGCCTCAAAAGATGAAAACTTTCAATTTTTGATTTCTCTCGTTTTTTTAGAAGGGTATACCGATTAAACACGAACCGACAAATTCCACTCAACATAGCAAAGGGGACCGTCGACTTGGTATTAAACCGATATGTTGCCCTTGATTATAGAAATTAATTTAGAAACAAGAACGTGATTTTTTTTTTTTTAGAACGTAAGACAAAGTGAATACGAAATAAATAAACAAATGAAAGGACTAGGTATACATATAAAGCAAATGACAAACATAACAAAATTATTAAAACAATAACCGTGCATGCAAGATTAAATATGACAATAATAATGAAAAAACATTGAATATACATATGTGAAGGTGACATTTCAATATATACGTAAAAATAGGGATGAAAAAGACTTACATAATAATATTAATATGTGTTCATAATATATATACATATAATTATGGTATGTATAAAAGACATATTAATATTAGTAATAATACTAGTATTACATAAATATATACTTATATATATATATATACATATATATATATATATTAAAGATATGTGCATATATGATATAATACTGAATAATACGATATCTAATATGTACGTAATATGTATAATAAAAGTGATAATATACATAATATATAACATATATACGTATATAACAAAACATTTACTACGGTTGATGATAATAACGATGACGATATAAAGATGTATACATACAACAACACATTCACTACATTAACAACCATAATAATAATGGCATTAAAATACGAAGAACAACAATGTGACACAAAAGGCTATATATATAAATCTATACACATAAATAAAAATATACTCTATTGTAATAAAGATAATAATAATATATTATTAAAATATATAAAAGCGAGCATAACATTTAAATATTAAAACAAAGTAGCTAAAATACTAAACCTAAATACATATATGTATATGCATATAATAATAATATTATAATAATAATAATAATAATAATAATAATAATAATAATAATAATATGAAAATACAAGAAAATTTAAATAAGAATTAAAGACAAACGAAAAAAGGACCAAAATTGGATTAAAATCGAAGTTCTGGGGCCAAATCTAAAATAAAAATAAGCCACGGGGCCGTATTGCAACACGCGCGAAACATGGGGGACTGAATCAGTAATATTCCCGTTCTATCAAAACGCAACGCATCAACTGGGAGTATATTGCAAGTCAGATTAAATTTTAGGGCCAGATTATAAACAAAAATAAACCTGATTTAAAACATTGAAAATGCGGAAGGATCTAATGCGCAAATATACCATTCAAACGAAAACACGCGGATCCTCTAGCGGGTCGGGTCAGACGGTTCGGGTCAGGTTCAAAACGACGTCGTTTTGGGGCTAATGCGCAGCCCCCAAAACGACGTAGTTTTGATGGGCTATATAAGGCCCTAATTTGACAAAAAAAATCATTTGGGAGGAGAAGAGAGAAAAAAAAAAGGAGAGAAAGGGAGAGGGGAGAAAGGAGAGGGGGAGAAGAGAAGGCTCCGGTCACGGGCCGGTCATCGGCCGGTCGCCGGACGGTCACCGGAGCCCCGTCGGCACCGGCGCCGGCCACCGTGCACGGTGGCCGGATTTCCGAAAAGAGGTAAAATTTTCCTTTTTTTATTTCTTCTTTTATATATATATATTTTATTAGATGTGTTGATAGATTTAAGAGAATAGGTTCAAAATGCGAATGAAATAGTGTAAATCACCTTGGGCCTTCAGTTTAGGTTTTATTTGGTGTCTGACTCTCCGATTTGCGATTTACTCTTCTGCTCTTTATACCTCAGGGGTATCCTTCTGTATTTGAATGCTAAAGTTTGGTTTTTTTATCAAGATTTTTCGAATGCTTTCTTTATTTTTCTGATTTTTTGAACTGCCAAAAAGGGGTCCTTTACATTCTTTTCTTCGGGTTTTTATAACCCTTCCACAAATATTAATTTATTGTTTGCGTGTGCTTGTCTGATTGCAGGGGGTGGTGGCCGGTGTTGGTGGTGGGAGTGTCAGACGGTATGGGGCGTGGTGGCCAAGGTGGGGCGTGCTGGTGGGGTTCGGTGCTGGTCAGACGCAAGTGGGGGCTAGGGTTAGCTAATGGGTTAGGCTTAGTGGGCTTGGTTTAGGTGGGCTGTTTGATGATGTTGGGCTGATGAAATAGGGTGGGTATTAGGTTGGAATGGGTTGTAGTGGGCCATTCGGGTTTGGGTTAGATATTGGGCTGTTTTGTATTGGTTAAGGGGCTTGGGTAATTGGGTTTGGCCCAAAATTGGCCTGTACAGCTGCCCCTCTTTGCTCATTGTCGTGTAACGGGAATGGAGCAAAGACATAATGAAAGGCCAATTTTGCCCGGTCTTGCTGGGTCTTGACTTCCTTGATAATCTCCTTCCAATCCAATCGTATCTTGTAGCTTTGGTTCAATCCATCGTATCTTCCGACATATGCCTTGCGACTTCGATCTTCTCTAATGTAACTTCACTTGTATGAGATTTTGGGGCTTCGATCCGCTTCACTTGTAGCTCCGTATGATAAGATCTACGCTTCGATCCGCTCTTCTCTTGCTTTTGGTTGAGATGCGATTTGTGGTCTTCTCTCAGTAACTTTAGAGAGGCAAGATCTCGATATCCTCGATCGTTCATCGCAACTTCAAGGTATCCAAATCGTGTTTCCCATCGCTTCAATCTTTAGTCTTTGCTTGGCGTGTGATCTTGTGTTCAACTCATTTCCGCAATATTAATTGACTCTTTAAAATGGACATCAAAAACAAAAGTTGAAAATACCTCATCAAGTGAACTGAGGCTCAACTCATTTCTCGCAATATGGGTTGATTTTTGAAACGTAGAAATTAAAAGGCTCAACTCACCTCTCGCAATATGAGTTAATAATTTGAAAAGTAGATTTCGAAAAACGAAAATTAAAGGCTCAACTCACCTCTCGCAATGTGAGTTGATCTTTGAAAAAAAAACAAAAAAGACAGAAATTGAAAATAGAAATTAAAAGACTCAGCTCACCTCTCGTAATATGAATTGACTCTTTAAGATAGAATTTGAAAATACCTTAGCGTGCCGCAAGGTTCAACTCACTTCTCGCAATATGAGTTGATTTTTGAAACATAAATTGAAATTACCTTAACGTGTCTTGAGGCTCAACTCACCTCTCGCAATATGAGCTGATTTTCTTGGAAAACATGAATTAAAAAGCAAAAATTGAGAATACCTCAGCGTGCCCTGAGGCTCAACTCACTTCTCGCAATATGAGTTGATTTTTGAAACATAAATTGAAATTACCTCAACGTGTCTTGAGGCTCAACTCACCTCTCGCAATATGAGCTGATTTTCTTGGAAAACATGAATTAAAAGGCGAATTGAAAATACCTCAACAGTTCTCGAGGCTCAACTCACTTCTCATAATATGAGTTGATTTTTGAAACATAAATTGAAATTACCTCAATGTGTCTTGAGGCTCAACTCACCTCTCGCAATATGAGCTGATTTTCTTGGAAAACATGAATTAAAAAGTAGAAATTGAAAATACCTCAACAGTGTTCTCGAGGCTCAACTCACTTCTCGCGATATGAGTTGATTTTGGAAAAACAAATTTGGAGGATGTAAATTGAACATCAAAAATATCAAAACTCGTCATTTGGTAGAATTCAAGTGTCTTTTCCTTTGATTCAATGTGACTCTCATTCCGCATTTCTTGCTCATTGAGTACTGTAGATATGCCATGCATGATGCACATGTTTGTCTTAAATACCTTTATGCCTACATGATTATGCAAAGGTCTTTAAGTATGTTTGTCGATGTCTTTTTCATCTCGATTCTTGTGATGGTGCGCATTCATTACTTCACTCTTTGCCATGTACATGTCTTCAAGCTTCACGGTAATCGACGCTTCTCGTGTGTCACTCTTTTGTCCCCAATTGAACTTTGTTCCTACTTTGAGGCTCTTGCGCTTATTAAATTTTCATCCGGTAATGCTTAACATTTCTTTTGTTTAGAGCATGTCATTTCACCATTTATCATGTAAATAAACACATAATGATATGCATGAAAATGGTCAGCAGGACAAAAGGATATCTCATATTCCTTTATTTCAAATGTGGCAAACAAAGAAAGTTAACTAATGATAGTACAAATGTGCAAAGAAAAGATCGTATTCAATGAATACAAATGCTTTAGATATTCGACACATGAACACTTCACGCTCCTCAATCAAGAATCTTTTAGAGTATGGCTCATTGCGTAGAAGATTTCGAGCTTTTAGAGATGCTTCAAATCGTAGTCTCACCGCTTGTCGTGACAGTTTAGAACGCCTTGCCTTGTGTTTAATATTTGCTTCATTAGAACGCCCTCTTGGGTTTTCATTCTAATCTTTTATGTTTAACCAAAGCGCCCTTTTCGGGTTTTCGCTCTGATCCCTTCCTCCTCTTTTTTTTTTTTTTTTTTAGATGTCCTTTTCGAGTTTTCATCTCAAGCATAATATTTCTTCACTACATCTGAGTTCACTGGATTCGACAACTCTTTCCCATCCATCTCGGTAAGGATCAAAGCTCCTCCTGAGAATGCCTTTTTACTGACGTCGGTCCTTCCCAGTTTGGTGCCCATTTCCCTCGCAGATCTTTTTGTATTGGGAGAATTTTTCTCAGCACGAGTTCTCCTTCGTGGAATTCTCTTGGTCGTACCTTCTTGTCATGGGCTGCGATCATTCTCTTTTGGTACATTTGCCCGTGACAAATTGCCTTTAGACGTTTTTCTTCAATGAGGTTCAACTGATCATATCTAGATCGAATCCATTCTGCTTCTTCTAACTCTGATTCCATCAATACTCGCAGAGAGGGGATCTCAACCTCGATGGGTAGCACAGCTTCCATTCCATAGACTAGAGAGAAAGGAGTTGCTCCGTGAGCGTTACAGACAGATGTACGATATGCAAACAAAGCAAATGGAAGTTTCTCGTGCCAATCTTTATATGTCTCGACCATTTTCCCAATGATCCTCTTGATGTTCTTGTTAGTCGCCTCAACAAATTTCTGTTCATCTTTAGGCGATAGGGCGAGGAATTATGATGTTTTATTTTGAATTGCTCGCACATTTCTTTCATCATCTTATTGTTCAGATTTGTGGCATTATCTGAAATAATTCTTTCAGGCAAACCATACCGGCAAATGATTTCCTTTTTCAAAAACTTGCAAACTGCAGTCTTCGTCACATTAGCAAACGAAGCAGCTTCTATCCATTTTGTGAAGTAATCGATAACCACAAAAATGAATCGATGTCCATTCGATGCTTTTGGAGAAATTGGCCCTATAACATCCATGCCCCACATAGAAAAAGGCCACGGAGAAGTCATGACGTGAAGGGGCGAAGGGGCTACATGAATTTTATCGCTATAGATTTGACATTTGTGGCATTTTCTGGCAAAACTAATACGCCGCTTTCCATCGTCAACCAAGAGTAACCGAAGTCTCATAATCTTTCTAGCCATACTCGAAACCATTGGCATGTGTCCCATGATTCCTTCATGGACATCTTCAAGTATCTTTCCGCTTCGACATCATCCACGCATCTCAAAAGTATTTGATCCTTTCCCTTTTATATAGGATATCCCCATCAAGAACGAATCCTCGCCATTCTTCCGATTGTTCTTTTGTCGTTCTCATTTGCTTGTTTGGGATAGCTTTGATTCTTGATATATTCTAAGATATCGAGAACCATGGTCGTCTGTCGCCTCTTTCTCAATGCTACAACAAAGGTGCGGGGACCTCGATATGCTCATTTTGAGGGGCATTATTTCGCTTCTTTACTTGCTTTGAACATTGAAGCCAAAGTGGCCAAGGCATCCGCCAGTTGGTTCTCTTCTCGTGGGAAGTAATGAAAAGTTATTTCTTTGAATTCCTTGATTAATCCAGCCACTAAATTGCTGTACTTAATCAATTTTGGGTCCCTCACTTCCCACTCTCCACGAATTTGGTAAATCACTAGGGCTGAGTCTCCATACACCTCCAAGATCTCGATGTTTCGTTCGATAGCTGCACGAAGCCCCATGATACAGCCTCATATTCTCGCGATATTATTGGTACGTAAGAAGTTCAATCTTGCGGTGAAAGGATAATGATTCCCGTCGGTGATACCAGATTACTCCAATTCCATGCCCTAACGCATTCGACGCACCATCAAAGCACATCTTCCATGACCTCTCTTTTGATAACTCGGATTCTATTTCTGAGATGCACATTAAGTCTTCGTCTGGGAAATCGAATCTTAAAGGCTCATATTCTTCTGTTGTTCGAGTTGCTAGAAAATCAGCTATTGCGCTTCCTTTTATCGACTTCTGACTTACATAGGCAATGTCATATTCTGAGAGGAGAATCTGCCATCGCGCCATTCTTCCTGATAGTGCCGGCGATTCCATCATGTATTTTATCGGGTCCAGCTTTGAAATCAACCATATCGTATAGTACAACATGTATTGTCTAAGTCTCCGAGCTACCCAAACCAAGGCATAACAATATTTCTCAATGGATCTAATACTTTGCCTCATAATCGGTGAACTTTTGCCGAGGTAGTAGATCACTTTTTCTTTCTTTCCGACTCGTCGTGTTGCCCCAAAGATGCAACCCATTGAACTTTCGAACACAACAAATACAATATCAAAGGTCTTCCGGGGTTGGCGGTACTAGCAATCGGAGGACTAGACAAATATTGTTTTATCTTATCAAAGGCCACCGGCATTCCTCGTTCCATTCTCCGGGTTATGTTTTCAAGAAGCCAAAGATTGGGTCGCATTGGTTGGTAAGTTGAGCGATAAATCGGCAATGTAGTTTAATCTCCTAAAATCCTCTAACTTCCTTTTGCGTGCGCCGAGGTGGTAATTCTTGGATGGCTTTTATTTTATCCGGATCAACCTCAATACCTCTTTTACTGACAATGAAGCCTAGCAACTTTCCCGAGGTAGCCCCGAATGTACATTTGGCTGGATTAAGCTTTAGCTGAAACTTTCTCAGCCTCTCAAACAACTTGCTCTTCTTCCCCTCGGGATTTAGCAATCATGTCATTGACGTAGACCTCTATTTCTTTGTGCATCATGTCATGGAATAACGTTACCATAGCCCTCTGATATGTTGCCCCAGCATTCTTTAACCCGAATGGCATCACCTTGTACCAAAACGTTCCCCACATTGTTATGAAGGTAGTTTTCTCCATATCCTCAGGGGCCATCTTGATCTGATTATACCCCGAGAACCCGTCCATGAAAGAAAACAATGAATGTTTTGCTGTGTTGTCCACCAACGTGTCAATATGTGGCAAGGGAAAATTATCTTTTGGGCTTGCTCGATTCAGTCATGTAATCCACGCACATTCGTACTTTTCCATCTTTCTTTGGTACCGGACTATGTTAGCCACCCATTCGGATATTTGGAGGATTGTAGGAAGCCGCCAAACCGCTTTTGACTTCCTCTTTATCTTCAACAAAGATTTCGGTCTCATCCGTCTTAATTTTTGGCCGGATGGGCTTGCATTCGCTTTAATGGGAGCTTATGGACCACTAAATCTTCATCTAGCCCCGCATGTCCTGGTATGACCATGCGAAAACATCTTTGTATTCATGAGTAAAGTGATCAAACTATGCTTGGTACTCTCTGAAATAGAAGTCCCAATCTTCACTTCTTGTTTCCTCTCTTGCCCAAAATTATCGTTTCCACAGATTCTTCATGAGGCAGAATCTGTTTATCCTCTTGCTCCACCATTCTTAACAATTCAGGAGACGAGACATAATCTTCAGCATTTTCTTCGGCTTCAAATTCTCCTAAGCAAATAGCCTTCTCAAAATCGATTTCAAGATTCGTAACGGGCTTATTCATGTCGTCAATATCTGAGCACCTGAAAGTTGAAATGGAAAAGGAAGCTATAGGGGGACATCCAAGTATTGGAAACAACAAACAAAATGTTATGTCATGGTAATGAGGCAAATGTAAAGATAGGCTATGAAATGAGAAAATGATCATGAAATTAGTGATAACGCGAAAAATCGTGACAAAATGCATCTTCATCGATATTCATTTAAATGATAAAGAGCGAATGAAAGCTCTTACAAAAGAATTCTATTATATCTAAGGACACAATAGAAGGTTAATGTTTAGCATTACTCTGAAGACTTATAAACTACAAGAAGCTCCTCAGTAGTCCAATTGTTCAACATAAAACCAGGAGGGCAAAGGCGTATCCTCGAGACATCTTTACTTGCACCAGCTTCTTTGTCGATGACACTTATACTGACATTCTGAAAACCCCTTTCAATTAACCCCAGCATGTTTCGTAGATCATCTTGTCCAGGGTACAACATTCCCGCAGATGTAAATGTTTTTGACAAATGAGGGTACTCTATCGGTTCCCATTCTGGTTCTCGGCCTAAAGTTCTTGCAATTCTTCTCTCTTGATCCTTCTTCCACTGTCTTCTTCTTTGACGCATGTCAGGCTGGAACCCCAAACCGTATCGGGCCTTGTGGTACACTGGCTTTAAAGCCCTAACTATTCCTTGTAGATGTCTCCCTAAACCTCTTCTCGCACGAGCTCCTCTTCCTACAGTCAACTTGACACCCATTCTGGTATTTTTCGACAGTTTTGGCATCGAAATTTTGTTTCCTTCAGCGATGAAAGTGGCATTGACGAATTCGAGGGATCGAAAGGAACATTCCACTGCGTCCTTGCTTACTTCCGGTATGGCGATCAGCGAGATAGATGCGACAATGTCTTCTTCACCCTCGATTGTGACCAAACACCATCCATGATAAATTTCACCTTTTGATGGAGGGATGATGGGATCGCCCAATGAATGGATCCAAGGTCTTCCCAAAAGGCAATTATAAGAGGGTGTAATGTCCATGACTTGGAACTCGACCTCATAGATGTAAGGCCCACTTCCAAAGGAATTTCGATCTTTCCCATGACTTCGCGCCTCGTCCGTCGAATGCCCTTACCATGGAATGACAGGGCCTACGTAGGACAAATCCATCGGATTCGGAAAGCGTGGCCAATGGCATGACGTTTAATGCTGACCCATTATCGATGAGTACGTTCGGTATTATGTAGCCCTTGCAATGAGTCGTGATATGCGGCGCTTTCACCGAGCCTCTACCATTTGGCGGTATCTCATCATCACTAAAAGAGATGAAATTGTCCGCATTCGATTGTTTACCCATCTATCAAGCTTTTCGACAGATATGTTGTTGGCCACGTAAGCTTGATTTAACACCTTCAATAAAGCATTCGATGTGGCTCAATTTAACAAGAGAGATAGAACGAGATTCGTGCTGGTCGCTTGCTCAATTGTTCCACCACACTATACTCATTGTGCTTAATAAATTTCAAGAATTCTTGAGCTTCTTCCTCATTCACGTGTTTTTAGTTTCTTGCACGGTGGAATTTCTTGCTCGACCTCGACTTCGTGCATCACCGCTTTCCTTTTTGTTTCAAGTCGCTACTTTTCTTTATCGGTTCAACTTCTTTAGAATAACACCGTCCACTCATGGGTAAAATGACCTACTTCCCCAATGTCTTCGATTGTGGCTTCAAGCTTTTCACCTTCGTGTAACGATGTTGACATCGTATTTCCACAGTCTTGTTTTATTGTCCTTATAAGGAAAGGAGATGGTACTTCAATTATCATTTTGGTTTCACCGGCTCCTTCTTCGCGTCATAATAGATTATTAACGATTGGTCGGCGCTATATGGAAAACCTGATGATTGATTGTCAGAGGCACATATTTCTCCACTGTCGGCCTCTTTGGCTTTACAAAAGATCCCAATCTCCTTATTGTCCATCATACTTTGCAAGAACTTCAACTCCTTACAGACTGAATGTTATGCTCCCCAATACCATGGAGCTTGCAAAAGCGTGACCTTTGCATCTTCTCCTTTGGATACTCCGTTAAAATGACAGAGCAACCCTTTCTCACTTAGTATCTCCCAGATTCTCTGCAGAGGTGTTCGTACTTGAAACCCATCTTCTATTTTGTTGTTTATCCTCCTCTCCTCTGGCTCACATTCCCTTCGTGTGGTTTGGGAATGGATTCTGGTCTTCTCGCCAGACCATCGAATCGCAAAATGCCCGTGTCGATGAGCCCTTGAACTCTCCTTTTGAAAGCAAGACAATTCTCGTGAGAATGCCCTCGGATCCCCGCATGGTATGCGCAACTAGCATTTGGATCGTACCATTTTGGGTATGGAGGTTTAAGGGGCCATGTAATGGGGAGATATCAATTGTTTCTCCGAAGTTTTGGGTACAGTTCCCCATATGATACAGAGAATAGGGGTGAATTGTCGTCTCGTGATTAGGCCTTGTTGGTCTTGGTTCATTTCGGGTTGGCTTTGAGTGGGCGAGTGTTTTGTGGAAATGCGGTGACGGGCCTTTGGTTATTCATGGCGTATCTGGTAGGACGGATGTGATGCTTGGTAGTAAGGTGTTTGAGGAGGGTAATGGAAATTGGGGTGGATAATTTCGAGGTCGGGGTTGGTTAGAATACAAATTGGGGACGTAATGACTCCCGGGCCCCACCATGTGGGCTTCGCTCTTTCTTCCTTACGGTGTTGCTTTTCTTGAGCCTTCGATCCTTCCATTCGCCGCTCTTGACGGCATTCTCTATGAGTTCACCAGATATTACGATATCCGAAAAATCCTTCGTAGCACTTCCCACCAACTTGTCATAGAACGGTGCTTTGAGTATTGATGAAAAGGATCGTTATCTCGCCTTAGTCGATGGAGGCTCCACTTGGGCCGAGATATCTCTCCATCTTTGCATATTGTCTAAAGGATTCGCTGGTTTCTTCTCCATCATTTGCAAGGTCATACGGTCCGCACCATCTCCGATACATGCTTGTACCGATCGCAAAATGTCGATGCCAAGTCTTTCCAGGATCGAATCTTTTCTCTACTAAGTTGATTGTACCACCGGAGAGCTGACCCTGTTAGACTATCTTGGAAGCAATGTATGAGTAGTTTATCCTCGTTCACATAACCAGTCATTTTTCGACAAAACATGACCAAATGCGCCTTTGGACATCTTATCCCATCATACTTCTCAAAATCAGGTACTTTAAACTTTGGGGGCAAAATCAGATCGGGTACCAGACTGAGTTCTTTGGCACCTAGTGCGGAGAAGACTTTAGTGCCTTCTATCGCTTTGAGTCTTTCCTCTAGACTCCTATATTTTGCGTCATGGTTATCCGATTTCAACTTGGCTACCTCTGCTGGGTCATCCAGGTCTGGAACTAGTGGATCAGCAGGACTATCCCCTGGGCTTGACGCGAATATTCCTTGCCCCAAATTAGTGGGTGGAGCAGGTGGCATGGGTCGATGTTCCAAGCCAGTGGGTTCCCCTTGGGTGCACCCTCTTTGTGTTGTATATGCGAATGGTGGAGTGAATCCTGGGGGATAGAGTGGATCCTGATCGTGGTGAATTCTTGATCGAGATTCTTCAATGTCAGGGCTCCGCATGGGTCCTTTCCCTTTAACTAGAGCGACATCATCTCCATCATTTTGGCCATTTGATCTCTTTGCTCGAGTGATTCCTCTCGAGATCTCATCATTAGGTCTCTCGCCTCTTGTTGTGATTTGGCCGTTGCTCTTGTAATTCTTTTTGAGTCCTTTCCATCCTTTCAATTCTCTCATTGAATTCACTTCCATCACTCTAGCTTGTCGCTGCGTTTTATACCGATGACGTGGTTCCATTCTTGTGGTATTACAATGCGAATTATATATTTTGTCTTCAATGATCGAGTATGGGATATGCAATGTATGGATGAATGCATGAATGAATGTACGAATGTCAAAATGTTAGTATGTTAATTATGCAAGGAATGCAAAAAATTGGTGTTAATTTCAAGGTAGCCCCATATTTAGGCATTTCATTGATCAACATAGCCTATTACACAAAGTTTCCATTTTTCAACGGTTACACAAATTTCCTAGCCACATTGCCTTGTTTCTTTACTTGCTCTAAAAACTCTGATATGTTCGATCTTTGGCTCGGAGGGAATTGGTAATCGAGAACTTGGCTTCATCGATAATTGAACAATTTGCATAGTCGCTTATGAATTTCATTGATCAAGAAGTCGAGTTGCATTTCTCTTTCTTTGAGAGATCCTTCATACGCGTGAATGTCCCTATCGTCTTGCTCACTCTTTTCTTCTAGAGCCTTCAGAGGCTATCTAGTTGTTGTTGATGAGATTGCGAGATATTTTCTAGATCTCGTGTTTTCCTTTTAATTCTTGATGTTCGACCGACTTTTTGCCAATTCTGCAATGCTATTTCATACTCGACGTTCTTCCTTCTTAACTCTATCAAAGCGCGCGCAGCCTTTTCCTCCTCTTTCTTTGCTTTTCCCTTCCAAAACTCCATTCCTCCCTTGATATTGCCAATTTCTTCCTTCCATTCTGCTGTCGGCTTGCCCAACCCGTTATTCTTTATAGTGTTTCTTAATTTCTTGTTTTCCAAATGAAGGTCCCTTAAGTCGTTTCTCACAATCTCGGCTTCTCTTTGTATTTTTTCAGTTCTGGATCTTTCAACCTGAACTTCGATCCTCAGTTGATAGTTTTCTTCTTGAAGGGCACTAAGGTCCCGAGACATCTTGGCCTTTTCGCTCAATTCTTGTCTTGCCATTTCTAGCTCGACGGCGTTTCCTTCGAGAAAGGATTCGGATGGGGTGGTTTGTTGACGAGATTTGTCGACTATTTACCCGTTGCTTCCTCCATGCGTCGTAATCTTGGGTAAGGGTATCGGCATACAAGGCTAATTCCATGAAATGAATTTCCTTCCAAGACTTTGCGTTGTCTCTCGGACTCTCTTCATATATCCTTCACCGTGAAAGCGAACTCGAATCGCTAATCCTCCGCTTCTGGGAGGAATTGTCGCAAGAAAATTGCCTTTGGACCAATAGCGAGCATATCCGACTCCTCCCATAACCCAAGTAAAGGTACCCAGTCTTGGCTTCCACATTTGTATAGCAAGATCAAGGACGGATCCGTGGTGCTCTCCATGTTATATCCTCGTGCAAGATTCTCAAAGACCGATACCCAATGTTGCTCGGTGACTTCCTTCGCCATTCTTTCTTGAGGTAAGCTTCTAGCGGGAGAATGTTTTAGAAAACATATGGAATGGAGTGCGCTCTACCTTCCGTAAGTGACTCAAAATCCAAACATTGAGCAATCACAAGATCCGATAAATCGCCCTCCCTTTTCTTCGACAACTACTCGTGGACCAAGGTCTCGGCTAGGATGGTTGGGACAGGTTGATTCCTTGTTTTAACCTTTCAAGAAATCAACTATCGCCACTTCGAGATGTCCGAGAACCTTTGGGAAAATAACCGCACCATAAATGGCCAAAGCGAATAGATTTACCCTTTTCAAAGATGTCGGGATGGTTCGAGTCAAATATCGTAGGGAGGACCATGGAATGCAAATGGTTTCGTTCTTCTTCTTCATCTGCTTTTTCAGCCCATGCATCGGTCATGTCTGCGGCCTCACTAACTTTTTCTTGAAGGTCATCGGCTTAGGCTCCTTCACATATATTTTGCGAATTGTACATTGTCGATGCGGAGTAAAGCAAAGATACTCTTCTATGGTTGGAGTCATATCTTCTTGATTGAAGGTGAAACACCGATAAGTCGGGTCCCGTAACCGAACCATGGCTTGAATCAACTGTTCGCTCTACGGATGGTGATCAGTGAGCTATATCTCCATACCTCTCGGTGAAAATGTCTCTAGTGTCCGAACCCCACTCGATTCCAAATTTGAACCAAATCTTCGAGGTTATTTTGGCGAACATTCGCAGCTATTTGTTCGAGCAAATTGGCGTAACACCTTTCCACAAGACTATCCCCTTGTCCCTTTGAGTTTTTAGAGACCATCCCAACCACGGCATTCTTCTCGGTGATTTGTGTAATTGACTCCTCCATCGAAACCCGCTTTTGGCAACCAACCTTTAATCAACACCTTCCTAATATGATGCCTATGATGCATGATGAAAATAAAACAAACAAACTTGGTTAGTAAACACAACAAATATAATTTGAAAAATAAACTAAACTACCCGATCCAATTATTTTGCATAAATAGTGTAAATGAAAAGTATTTTCCCTGTACTTATTTTGGTGACTATAAGTGGACGAGGTTCGGCATGGCTCTAATTGGATAGCTCAGATGGTTCATTATATGTAGTCTCGGTTCTAGACAGTACTTCGAATTGCTCGTACTATCATCTCGCTAAGATTAGCACAAAGCCTCGGTCATAACCCATCACAGCTCACGAGTTCAATTCGAGGATTACATTTACTTATGCCTATGCGGAGGGACAAGTTAACTCACGAAAGCATAAGTCATATGTAACCCAAAGTATTCACTAGCTCATGCGGAGGGACGAGTTAACTCACGAAGGCGTGAAGGTTTACTTTCACTTAAACGGACGGGGCCCGTAAAGAGCTCATGTTATGCGAAAATGCAAGTGCATGGTGTGTGGGAAAACTCATGAACCTTTACGCTTTTACTTAAACCAAACCAAAATTAAAACCATAAAAATCGAAAACTAAAAAACAACCAAATAAGCAAGTTAGAAGAAACATTTACGACATGATACAAATGCATGAATTTTGAAAACGAGATTTTCGGATCACGACCAAATATTTACTTTGAACAAAGAAATTTGAAAATTTTGACAAAACGTGTTTGATTCGACTCGACTCGCAAGGCTATGTCCCCAGTGGAGTCGCCAGCTGTAGCGACGTAAAAGTTTGACTCTCGGTCGCTAATTGTGGCGATCTAGTAAAAATTTTTGGAAACTGAAGTTCGATTTTGAAATAAAAGGGAGTCGCCACCGATCTTTTTATAGGTGTGATCGGACACCTTATAAAATTATTTTTGGAACGGAAAGAAATGAGTTTAAGTCCACGTTGAAATCCAGAGAAAAAATTAAGGTTCGGGAGTCATTTACGCGCGAGGAAGGTATTAGCACCATCGCGACGCCCAAAAATTGGTATCTCCTAAACAAGTGTTGTCTTGATTTTCAAAAATATGAGTTCAAAGTCGTATTCAACCGTGATCCGCCTCAAAAGATGAAAACTTTCAATTTTTGATTTCTCTCGTTTTTTTTAGAAGGGTATACCGATTAAACACGAACCGACAAATTCCACTCAACATAGCAGTGGGACCGTCGACTTGGTATTAAACCGATATGTTGCCCTTGATTATAGAAATTAATTTAGAAACAAGAACGTGATTTTTTTTTTTTAGAACGTAAGACAAAGTGAATACGAAATAAATAAACAAATGAAAGGACTAGGTATACATATAAAGCAAATGACAAACATAACAAAAATATTAAAACAATAACCGTGCATGCAAGATTAAATATGACAATAATAATGAAAAAACATTGAATATACATATGTGAAGGTGACATTTCGAATATATACGTAAAAATAGGGATGAAAAGACTTACATAATAATATTAATATGTGTTCATAATATATATACATATAATTGCGGTATGTATAAAAGACATATTAATATTAGTAATAATACTAGTATTACATAAATATATACTTATATATATATATATATACATATATATATATATTAAAGATATGTGCATATATGATATAATACCGAATAATACGATATCTAATATGTACGTAATATGTATAATAAAAGTGATAATATACATAATATATAACATATATACGTATATAACAAAACATTTACTACGGTTGATGATAATAACGATGACGATATAAAGATGTATACATACAACAACACATTCACTACATTAACAACCATAATAATAATGGCATTAAAATACGAAGAACAACAATGTGACACAAAAGGCTATATATATAAATCTATACACATAAATAAAAATATACTCTATTGTAATAAAGATAATAATAATATATTATTAAAATATATAAAAGCGAGCATAACATTTAAATATTAAAACAAAGTAGCTAAAATACTAAACCTAAATACATATATGTATATGCATATAATAAAAATATTATAATAATAATAATAATAATAATAATAATAATAATAATAATAATAATAATATGAAAATACAAGAAAATTTAAATAAGAATTAAAGACAAACGAAAAAGGACCAAAATTGGATTAAAATCAAGTTTTGGGGCCAAATCTAAAATAAAAATAAGCCACGGGCCGTATTGCAACACGCGAAACATGGGGGACTGAATCAGTAATATTCCCGATCTATCAAAACGCAACGCATCAACTGGGAGTATATTGCAAGTCAGATTAAATTTTAGGGCCAGATTATAAACAAAAATAAACCTGATTTAAAACATTGAAAATGCGGAAGGATCTAATGCGCAAATATACCATTCAAACGAAAACACGCGGATCCTCTAGCGGGTCGGGTCGACGGTTGGTCAGTTCAAACGACATCGTTTTGGGGCTAATCGCAACCCCAAAACGACGTAGTTTTGATGGGCTATATAAGGCCCTAATTTGACAAAAAATCATTTGGGAGGAGAAGAGAAAAAAAAGGAGAGAAAGGGAGAGGGAGAAAGGAGAGGGGAGAAGAGAAGGCTCGGTCACGGGCGGTCATCGGTCGGTCACGGACGGTCACCGAGCCCCATCGAGAGCGGGCCGGCCACCGTGCACTATGGCGGATTCAAAAGAGGTAAAATTTTCCCTTTTTTTTTATTTCTTCTTTTATATATATATATTTTATTAGATGTGTTGATAGATTTAAGAGAATAGGTTCAAAATGCGAATGAAATAGTGTAAATCACCTTGGGCCTTCAGTTTAGGTTTTATTTGGTGTCTGACTCTCCGATTTGCGATTTACTCTTCTGCTCTTTATACCTCAGGGGTATCCTTCTGTATTTGAATGCTAAAGTTTGGTTTTTTATCAAGATTTTTCGAATGCTTTCTTTATTTTTCTGATTTTTTTGAACTGCAAAAAAAGGGGTCCTTTACATTCTTTTCTTCGGGTTTTTATAACCCTTCCACAAATATTAATTTATTGTTTGCGTGTGCTTGTCGATTGCGGGGTGGTGGCGGTGTTGGTGGTGGGAGTGTCGACGGTATGGGCGTGGTGGCCAAGGTGGGCGTCTTGGTGGGGTTCGGTCTTTGTCGACGCAAGTGGGGCTAGGGTTAGCTAATGGGTTAGGCTTAGTGGGCTTGGTTTAGGTGGGCTGTTTGATGATGTTGGGCTGATGAAATAGGGTGGGTATTAGGTTGGAATGGGTTGTAGTGGGCCATTTGGGTTTGGGTTAGATATTGGGCTGTTTTGTATTGGTTAAGGGGCTTTGGTAATTGGGTTTGGCCCAAAATTGGCCTGTACAGGTCTCTTTTGTCCCCTTTTGGCTCATTTTTTGCTCCTTTTGACTCCTGGTGCTCTCCTGAGTACAAAACATGAAATTAAAGCATTAGGAGCATCAAATTCACCAATTCTAATGAGAAATCATCTATAAAATGCATTAAACATGGGGTAAAAATATGTATAATTTACGGTTTATCAAATACTCCCACACTTAAGTATTTACTTGTCCTCAAGCAAAATTCTCAACTCATAGTCAGAATAAATCCTTCTCAACTTATAATTTCTATCAATAATATCTCAAATTAATCCATAGGTAATCGTACATTGAGAATTTAACTGAAAGAACATAAAAGGTTCAAACATTCCAAGTTGAGTATTTTATTCATGCAAACATGGGTGTCTCCCCTCATCTAAGTAATTACCTTTGATTTAGAATATCACAGAGTTTCACATCCTCACTAGAGATTCACTCAAATCACTCGAGGTGTTTAAGGACAATAAATGAAACACTCAATAGTTAATAATGAAAAGTCATTACCATAGGCTTGCATGAAAATCAAATCTCCACCACTATGATTTAAGATGATACATCAATCAAAAGGTCTTTAGAGGATTGTAATGTGGTTTGGTTAGGGGGTGGGGTCACAAGCTGAAAGAAAGGGTTAGAATCGAGATTGAATTGAAAAATTTCCTAACTAGAAAAAGAGTTAACCTTCACTTGCGTACAACAGAGCTTCTTCTCAGAATATGAAATTACTAATATGTATACATAGTTTTTTTTTTTTTTTAGGAACAAGTTAAATAAAGAAGAAAAACATAGCTAAGAAACTTTTCCAACTCAGATCTCGACAAAAATAGGGATCAAATTAATTTGGGGGATTTCAACAATAAAGGGTTAATAGTAAATATTAAGGGTAATACAAGGAATGGCTTGTTAGGCTCAAGGAGGTTTACTAGGGGTTAATCGTGGAGGTAGGCTTTTCATGGCATGAGTGGGTTAATCCTAAGTGCCTTAATCATTTTGATATATCAAATCAAATGGTGTGATCTCGACATGCATAATTAAGCAAGTTCTTGAATCACAGTTCAATATTGACACACTTAAAGCAATAATAAAAGTGAGCATGAAAGGATGAATAGATGCTCAAAAGGCTCAAAAATCTCACAAAAATTATGGCTTTTTGATGTTTAGACTTGTGAATTCTAATTCAAAGCCTAGACTTGGGGAAACAACCTATGATTTTAATTTCTTAAAAATCAACTTATCATGCTTGATTCTCTAATGTCTTAAAGTTTAAATAACCAATGCATAAATCCCTATGTTTTAATTCAAGATATATCAATCAAAATCATAAATCAATTAAAATTTATCCTAAATATGATATGAGAGTTTTTCATGAGAACAAGGTGATTATTCAGGGATTTTTTTTCTAATAGTGAAAGAAATACCCCCCCCACACTTAAGATGTACATTTCCCTCAATGTACAAAGATAGATGTTAGAGAATAAAAATAAGATAGGGAGAGAAGTGAAACTTCCTGTATGATGAATTCCTCGAACTTAGAGTTTTGGAGAGTGATCGGTTTGAGAGTGGAGGAGGATACTCCGGCAGTCGTAGAGGTTCATTAGGCCATAAGTCCTGCACCAAAAGAATATTATATCTACTGGTAGCTATGGTCATGGTCGAGCAGGACATGGAAGTCGTGGAGAACCTTCTCCGGTGGAGTTGTAGTTCCTATGTGATGATGAGCTTAAGAGTTCTATATAACTATTATAAAATCAGGAACTTTTTAGGAAATATTAGGAAATATAAGGATTCGAAAGGAAATAACCGAAATAAAGAATAAAAATAAAATTCTAAAATCTAATAAAAATAATAGAAATAGTTTCAATAATACGTAAAAACAGAAAATAATAAATAAATATTTCTAAACATCTTCATCGCTGGATGATTCATGAGGTGGGACTGGAGATGAGATGGGAATGTGCTGACAACTCTACTATAGAGTAGCATCAATTTTGTCAAATTGTTGAAAACACTAAAGCTCGAATCGGGTGAGGTGCTCAGAGATGTTAGCATATGAAGCTGCCACATGAACTGGACGAGAAAGTGGTGGCGGCTGAGAATAGGGATCAGGGAGTGGAGAAGAGGAGATTTCGGCTAGGGCTTTGGAAAGGAAGAGGAAATTGAATAGTGATTTGCTTATATAGGGGAGGGCCACACGGCCTAGGGCCACTCCCTTGTCCTTATGAGGTTGAGCCCGTGTGTTTCGAATTTTGCAATTTTAGTTCGTGATTGGCTACTATCCCACGCCCGTGTTTCTTGGGCGTGTGTGGTACACGGCCATATGGCACGGCCGTGCCTAGCTGTGTTTGCTTTTCCCCCACCCATGTTAAGGTACCACGCCCCTGTATTGTTGTCCACGGCTGAACGGCATGGGCGTGTCGGATGCCCTTGTCGAAGAAACAGAATCGAGCCTTGTCCCTGGCACGCCCGTGGGTTTTTTTCCCACGCCCATGTTCACCTATCAAGTTCACCCACGGCGATGTCGCACAGCCGTGGAGATTTATCTCATCCTGTGTTTTGGGAAAATCATGTCCTGCTTCCACACGACTGTATCACACGATCGTGTTTCTTCCCCTGCTTGGCCACGGCCTTAGGCACGCCCGTGTGTCTGGCCATGTGTGCTGAGAAAATTTTCAATTTCAAAGATAAAGTTAATAATTCAAAGTGTTAGAAATAAAGAAATCAAAATATGTTAGTACTCGGGTTGCCTCCCGAGAAGCGCTTATTTATAGTCTAAGCTCAACTTACCTCTCTGATGAATGGTCAGGGTGGTTCAAAGAGTTTATACTCCTCATTCCTGCTATCAATCTCATCAAAATAGGGTTTTAATCGGGTGTTGTTTACCTTAAAAGTGTCGAACTTGGGATGACTCACCTCAACCGTACCGAATTGGAAAATATTGAGTACCATAAGAGGGATTTCCTCATTTGGTGTGGTAGTGTTAATGTGAGGATCAATGACATCTAGTAAGATTGTATCGCCAACCTTAAGTTGATTAGGAGAGGTATCGGACTTGTTTTTGCGTAGTTTCAGTTTATCATGTGTTCTCGGTTTGTGTTCTCGCCATTCGTCTAGCTCCTCTATCTGTAGTCTTCATTCTTCATAGACGTCTTTGTTCTCTTCGTGATAGTAGCGCACTGTCTCTGTTGTCTTGGTTCGAAGAGGTTCCTGCAACAACGATTGAATATTAGTTTCATCATCGATAGGTTTTATAACATTATCTTGAGTCTTAGAAGTTTTGACTGAATCGCGTGCTTGGAGTGTTACTACGTCATCTCCTGCACGAAGTGTTAGCTCTCCTATGCCTACATTAATTATGGTTCTGGCAGTTGATAAAAAGGGTCATCCTAAAATTAAAGGTACCTCGTTATCCTCATCCATATCTAAGACGACAAAGTCTACTGGGTAAATAAATTTATCAATTTTAACGAGAACATCTTCAATAATACCCTTAGGAAATCTAACTATTTTTTCAGCCAATTGTATGCTCATCCTAGTCTGTTTTGGTTTACCGAGACCTAGTCGTTTAAACATTTTATATGGCATAACATTTATACTTGCCTGTAGATCAGCTAAAGAATTATTCACAGATAAACTACCAATTAAGCAAGGAATTGTAAAACTCCCTGGATCTTTCAATTTGTTAGGTAACTTATTCTTTAGAATAGCTGAGCAAACTGCATTGAGTTCCACATGTGATGTAGCGTCTAATTTTCTTTCATTGCTCAGAAGTTCCTTTAAGAATTTTGCTGAGTTGGGCATCTGCGACAAAACTTCAAAAGGGTCAATTAATATGTAATTTTTTTAAGAGTTTGAAAAACTTACCGAATTGTTCTTCTGTTTTGTCTTCTGTCATCGCTTTAGGATATGGCACACGAGGTTCATAATTCGTACTTACCTATTTAAGATCATCATTGTTTACCTCTTCTCGACCTTTGTTCATCGTGTTGTCTTGCTGTAATTCTGGCTCAGGTGCAATGAATCCTTCCTTATCTTGGGCACTAATTGTATTGAGGTTTCCCTTGAATTAGGTTCCGTATTATTTGGTAAGCTACCTTGTGGTCGCTCGGAGATTAGTTTGGATAGCTGGCCTATCTGAGTTTTGAGTCCTTGGATCGATGCTTGTTGATTCTTAAGTGTTGTCTCGGTATTTTGGAAATGGGTTTCTGACACCGAGATGAATTTAGAAAGCATCTCTTCAAGGTTTGGTTTCTTCTCTTGTTGATAAGGTGCCTGTTGAAAACCCTGAGGATTTTGTGGCTTTGGATTTCCTTGACCAACCCAGGAGAAATTTGGGTGCTTCCTCCAACCTGCATTATAGGTATTACTGTATGGGTTATTTTGAGATCTAAAGTTATTATTACCCATGTAGTTGACTTGTTCTTCTTCAGTTGTAGGATTGAAGGATTGGTATTCTGTATGCACACCTCCTCCGCTTGAGTCACACCTCATTACTGGATGTACCAGTGTAGAACCAAGTAAACCGTCAATCTTTTTATTGAGAAGCTCTACCTGATTAGAGAGCATGGTGACTGAATTGATGTTATAAACTCCGGCTGTTTTTGTTGGTTTTGTCCTCATAACTTGTGTAACACCCCGCACCCGAAACCGTTGCCGGAGTCGAACACGAGGTGTTAACAGGCATAATTCATTTATTTTCACAGTCCATTTTAAAAATTTCCAGACAAAAGCTGGGTAATCTGCGTCCTTCGTCACCTTAAAAATCATATCTCGAGTTCTGAAGCTCGAAAACTGATTCCGTAAATTTTCCTAAAACTAGACTCATATATCCATCTACAAATTTTTCCTAGAATTTTGATGGGGCCAATTAGTACAGTTTATTAGCTAAAGTCTCCCTGTTTGTGGTTCGATTGCTCGACCTTCATGCATTACGACTTATATATCTCCTGTACAGGGCTTCATTACTTATGCTGTTTTTTCTAAAGAAGCTAGACTCGAAAAGGAATCTGTACATATAGGGCATGACTTCTAATTATCTCTGGTTAATTTATAGTTAATTTCCAAAGTCCAGAAATCGCTCTGGCCCTGTTCCACGAAAACTTAAATATCTCTTAAAATACGACTCATATGATCGTTTCGTTTCTTCCATATGAAAGTAGATTCATCAAGGTTCGATTACATAATTTATTCACTATTTAATTCCATTTCCACTATTTTTAGTGATTTTCAAATCCACACCACTCTTCTTTGTCAAGATTCTGCTTTTAAGGTAAACTTTACCTATTTCATGGTTTTCCATGAATCAACTAGAATTTGTCATACAAAGCACCAAAATGATCATGATTAACCATTCCAATGGCTAATTGTTACCAAACATTTCCATACCTCTCAATGAACAACATACAAAACGATTATAATGCTATGCTCAAAGTGTATATAAGCCATTTTCGCATGGCTATCCAAATTTATACAAAACCAAAGGGTACATGACCAACAACAAAAAGGGTAGTCCTATACATGCCATTTTCAGAGTTCAACCAAAAGTGTACCAAAAGGGCTTTGATAGTGTGGACAACTTCGACTTCGACAATCCCGAGTCCGATAACTGATGAACCAAAATCTATAAAACAGAGAATCAAAGAAACGGAATAAGCATTTAATGCTTAGTAAGTTTTGAGCAATGAAATTAGGCACAATGGAAGTATAGCATTCATATGACTAAACGGATAATTTCATATACACACATTCTCAAAATCATACCTACTTCACATTACCAACCCTTATACTCATACATAAGAAATCAACTTAACCAAAAGCCGGAAGCTCATTAATCGACTGAGCGAATACTATTTAAAAGGAATCAATTAATCCAATGCATATACGAAACATACCTCATCGTTGGGATTTTTCGAGCATATTAATTGAAATTATTACAGCAAGATCGCTCATTCCCAAACCAAGTACCTTCGGGATTTAAGCGGATATAGCTACTCGCTCAAATGCCTTCGGGACTTAGCCCGGATATAGTAGCTCGCACCAATGCCTTCAGGACTTAGCCCGGATATAGTAACTCGCACAAATGCCTTCGGGACTTAGCCCGGATATAGTAACTCGCACAAATGCCTTCGGGACTTAGCCCGGAATTAGTCACTAGCACAAATGCCTTCGTTATCATCCAAATATTCATGCACATGTCAGTAAATCATGACACATCTTTATTTCATTTTCATAACTGGAATTCAAACACAAATCAATTATTAAGCATTCCCATTTTCGGCTCAATAGCCACATACAAACAACATGATTTGGTTTGCTTTGTGACATGATCTCTATGCACATACGGCTACCCATCATACGTATAGACTAATTAACTCAACATATAATTCAAGTAGAATCATTATATCACCATATATTTGTTATGATTATACATCATGACTTAATCAAATCGTAAACTAAGTTTCATTACTCGAAAACTTACCTCGGATGTTGTCGAACGATTTGGCGACTATTCGATCACTTTTTCCTTCCTTTATCGGATTTAGTTCCCTTTGCTCTTGAGCTTAATTTAACAAATAAATTGATTTAATCATTTGAACATCAAAAGAGAAACTCAAGGTACTTAACCCATATATACATTAGACATTAGAGTCACATATATATGAAATCATGAATCAACTCAACATATTAGCCCACACTCTCTTTTAGCCGATTATCTAAGCCAAGATAAAAGCATCAATATGCTTGCCTCTAACCGAATACATGCAACATCAATCTACCTCATGTGGCGAATATGCATGTCTATGTTGAGGCCGATTCTATACTTAATACATTCTACAAATATGGTTACTTGTATTGACTAAATACCATTTTGTTTCAAGTTCAAAACTCGCTAATACCCATATGTACACTAGCAACCAAATACTAACATTTGTACTTCACCTTAATAGCTAGCTTAGCAAACCTTAATTTAACATATAATTGTTCATAACACAATTAAAGCATCCTCTCCATTCCATCAATTCAAAACACATACATTAACCTAATATCAATTAACTAAGCACTTTAACAATTTTTTCTTTAACTACACACATTCGGCAATGACAAAGACAATTTAACAAACCTTAAATTCAACTTATAACAACATATACTCAATATTCAAAGCATTTAACATCACTTCATCATGCTTTTACATCATGGCCGAATGATCCTTTTAACCCATTTACCCTCACAAAGCATGAATTTCATTATCCAACTTACAAGCTTACAATCCCATGAATTTTAACCTCATAATATCTATCCAACTCTCACTCATTAGCTTCTATCATCAATCTCCAACAACACTAAATAAAAATATACTTCATGGGTCTAAGGTAGAACCAAGAAAGGAACTCATAAATATTAAGATGTAAGCAACTACCATTGTTCATCTAGATTTAGCATGAAACAACAACCATCACCCTTATTAATCTCCATAGCCAAAAACCTTACTCATTCCACACTCAAAATTTCAACATGGGTTACAAAAATAACTTGACATCTCACTCCATATCAACTAGAATTTCAAGAACTAGTATAAACTTTCTTACCTTAATATTGACCTAGGATAACTGAATGCTTCACTCCCTTCTTCCTCTTTTCATTTCGGCCAAGAAGAACCGATTTCTTCTTTTCTTTCTTCCTCAAGTCACGGCAATGGGGGGGGAACATGGATGAGACAACTTTGTTTTCATCACCCCTCCCTTTTCATTACTTTATTACTAACCTTTTATTTTATTCTTTCTCCCATAAAACACTAACACCAAATGTTTATAATAGACTTTAACTTATAGCATGGCCGGCCACCATCTTGTTCTTTGGTTAATCTGACATGCAAGTACAATTATTTTGCAACATGCATAAATAGGCCACTTTACATTTGCCTAGCACATTTCTAAATTTTCCCACATAAGTCCTATTTAATAAAATCCACTTACAATTAACAAAATTCCAATATGAAATTTTTATACATGCATACATACATATAATAAGCATCAACTATGACGGTTAGATATATATATATTTTTTTTTATGACTCGGTTTAGTGGTTCCGAAACCACTTTCCGACTAAGGTCACTTTAGGGCTGTCACAACTTGCCACTAATAGTTATTCAGTGACATCTCCTCTATAAATTCATAGGCATCTTCCGGTGTTTTATTGTTGATGGTTCTGCCAACAGCTGCGTCAATCATTTGTCTTGTCGAGGGATTCACACCATTGTAGAACGTTTGAACTTGCAGCCAAAGCGGTAACCCATGGTGAGGACACCTTCTCAGTAAGTCCTTGTATCTCTCCCATGCATCGTTATGTGTTTTTAAATCCATCTGCACAAAAGAAGAGATATCATTACGTAATTTAGCCATTTTAGCTGGCGAAAAATATTTTAGTAAAAATTTCTCAGTCATTTGTTCCCAAGTAGTGATAGACACTCGTGGTAACGAGTTCAACCTCTGTTTAGCTTTGTTTCTCAGTGAAAAGGGAAATAACAGAAGACGAATGGCATCATCAGAAATGCCATTGATTTTAAATGTATCGCAAAATTCAAGAAAATTTGCCAAGTGCGTGTTGGGATCCTCATCCTGCAAACCATCAAACTAAACAAACTGCCGTATCATCTGAATGGTGTTAGGTTTTAGTTCGAAATTATTCGCAGCAATAACAGGTCTAACTATACTAGACTCAGTTCCTGTTAAAGAAGGTTTAGCATAGTCATACATAGTACGTGGAGCAGGATGTTGATTAGCTGTAATTGCAGGAGGCAGTTGATCGCCTGGGTTTTTGGCCATCTCTTCGGTTGGGGTTTGAGTATCGTCTTCTCACTCATTCTCCGTATAGTGTAAACTACGCCTTATTTCTCTTTGATTTCTACGAACTGTGCGATCGATTTCTTCATCAAAAAGTAATGGTCCTGATAGGTTTCTTCTAGTCATAAACTATAAAAACCTGCCAAGAGAGAGAAAAAGTAAATTAATAAATAATAAAATAAAATAAAATTGCAAGAAAAATAAATGGCTAAAGTAATAAAAATTAGTGTTCCTAATATTTCAGGTCCCCGGCAATAACGCCAAAAACTTGATCGCGTGATTCGTAACAAGTAATAAATATTTATAATGAAGATCAAACCTAGACTAACTATTATCACGACGAAAAGGCAAGCGCACCTATCGAACAATAGTATAGTAACAGGAAGACCGGGATATTGTACCCAAGGGAACCAAAAGTACTAGTAATAACTATCTTTTTATTATCTAGCCTAAAAATAAAAGGTGTTTGTTTTAATTAACTAATTATTTAAACTAAGAACGCACAGAGAAAAGAATTGGGGAATTGCTCTTGGGAAAATCGATTGACTTGAGACAATACCTAAGGAAAAATCCACATAGACTTTACTTGTTATTTTGGCTCCAAATCGGACGATTTATTCATTCAACTTGTTCTGTAGAGAACCCTAAGTTATGTTATTATCCCTATTCAAGACTAATAACGTCTAATCCCTAGATTGAATAACCGAGACTTTTCTCTAATTAACACTCTAGGGTTGCATTAACTCGATCTATGGATCCCCTTATTAGGTTTCACCCTAATCCGGCAAAATCTTGTCACCCTATTTCTAGGCGCGCAATCAACTTCGCTTAATTATGGCAAATGTACTCTTAGACAGGGTCTATTCCTCCTCTAAATAAGGCGTGTCTTGAATCAAGATCTGGGATATCAAAACAAGAATTAAGAACACATAATTAAGAACAACTTAAATATTTATCATACAATTCGAAAATAATAACAAGATTCGTCTTAGGTTTCATTCCCCTCAGGTATTTAGGGGATTTAGTTCATAACTAAATAAGAAAACATCTCAGAAGAATAAAGAATACAAAACATAAAGAAAACCCAAAACTCCTGAAGGGGAATTCAGGAGAGATCTTCAGTCTTGATGATGAATCCGGCTTTTGAGATCGATCAATCGGCTTCCTTGGGGTAATTTATTACCCCTTTTCTCCATCTCCCTTTTTTTCCTCCTGTAGTGTGTATTTATAGGCTTTGGAATGCCTAGAAACCCTTCAAAGTGGCCTTGTCCGAATTGGACTTAACTTGGGCTCAGCAGGGACAAGCCCGTGTGATACGGTCATGTGACGTAATTGTCAGGCCGTGTTCGATCTGTTAAATTGCACACGGCCGTGTGGATCAATGGCCAGGCCATGTGAATCGTGAAAGCCTTGTTCGACTCCCTCGAAAGACATGGGCGTGTGAGCTAGTCTTGTGGCAAGGCTTAAGCCATGTCATCTTCTCGATTTGGTTTGTTTTGTCCCTTTTTGGCTTGTTTTTGTCTCCTTTTGACTCTTGGTGCTCTCCTGAGTACAAAACATGAAATTAAAGCATTAGGAGCATCGAATTCACCAATTCTAATGATAAATCATCTATAAAATGCATTAAACATGGAGTAAAAATATGTATAATTTACGGTTTATGATTCTAGACATAGAGGAGGATAGTAACGTGCCTTTAATTCTAGAGAGGCCCTTTTTATCAACTGGTACAACGATAACTGATGTTGGTACAGGTAAACTCACACTTCTTGTGGGTGATGAAACAATCACTCTTTAAGCTCGTAATTCAAGTAACACCTTAAAAATCGAGGGTGATTGCATAAATCATACTGCTAGTACTGATCATATGGTGAAACCTTCTGTGTAGAAAGCAGGTTCAAAAAGTGCACGTGAGCCATGTTCAAGCAACAACAAAGGACCTATCTATGAAGAACGAAGGCTACGAGTTGAGGAGCTAGATGAATGGTGGACGCATAAACCAAAACCATGCCTTGACGAGCTCAATATTCCACCAAATTAACTTAAGGTTGGAGACAAAGTACTACTAGATGCAGCAGATCCTCGTATTGCCACTTCTGAATCTAATGGAGAAATTCCTCTCACGGGACTCAATATTTTTCCATACGGTACAGTCTAGGTAATTCATCCTAAATTTGGCACTTTCAAGGTAAATAATACTCGTCTAAAACCTTATTTTGATAAAATTAATAGCAAGGATGAGGAGTGTAAACTCCTCGAACCACCATGACTATGCAAGATCGAAGTAAGTCGAGCTTAGACTATAAATAAGCGCTTCTTGGGAGGCAACCCGAGCACTAACAGTATTGATTTCTCTAAAATTTTAGTTTTTAACATCTAATCACTAACTCAGTCCTTGAAACACAGGTTTTCTAATCCACACGGCCAGGCACACAGGCATGCCTTAGGCCGTGCTCACACCATGGACGGAGACGTGGCTGTGCGATACGGTCGTGTGAAAATAGGGAAAAATTTTTCCCAACATGAGATGAGATAAGTTACCATGGTCATGTGACGTGGCCGTGGGCGAGCCTGTCAAAACAACACGAGCGTGAGACACGTCCGTGTCTCAAAATCATGGTTGAAACTGAGAATCCCACCACCTGTGCTCAAGACTGATAAAACAACACGGGCGTGCAACTATATACACGGACGTAGGAGAAGTGAACGAAGTAGCACATGGTTGTGTCACCATGCCCAAAGGACACGAGCGTGGGACGAATTTTAGACACATCTAAATTTAAAAATCACGAGAAACACGGGTTGAAATAAAGGCACACGGGCGTGCCTCACGGTCGTGTGCCCCAAAATCTATATAAACCCCTCATTATTCATCATCCCCTTCCCCAAAATCCCTAACCCTAGCCACTGCAACTCTTGCCCACGCCCTCCTTACCATGCTCGTGCGCCGTCCTAAGCTCTTCCGTCTTGCGTTTGTCTACTCTTTTCTCTCTATTCTCTTCAAATATTTTACTTATTTCATGATTTTATATTATTTTATTTGACTATTTTGGGTAAATACTTAGGTTATAATGATAGTAATACTTATGCTCTTTGTTAGAAATTTGTCATTTAAGTCAATGCATTATGCTACATTCATCCATTTTTCTTGTTTACATGGATTTCATGCTTACCCACACCATATTTCATATTATCAAACCCACGTGCATTCATTCTGTGACAGCCCAAAATTGACCCTAGTCGGGAAGTGGTTTCGGGACCGCTAAACCGAGTCACCAAAATGTTTGAACGTAATATTTATTGTCTAGAATATGTAATTATGAATGTGTGAAAATTTCAAGCTTGATTTAGTCGATTGCATGTGAATTCAGTTAGTAGGACTTGTGTGACACTTTTGAAAAGTGATAGGCTAATCTATAAGGACCTAATAGTGCATGTAGTCAAAAGGAGGACTTGCATTTCAAATTTCCCCCAAGTGCTAGTGGCGGCCATGACAAAGAGTGATGGGCAAAAACATGTCATAAAACATGTTGTGACAATGGTGTATGTAAGAAAAAATAAAATAATGAGCATGGGAATTGAATAAGGAAAGGAAGAAAAAAAAGAGAATGGTGTGAGTGTCCCCCCCCTTGCCGTGAGTTGAAGAAAAAGAAAAGAAAATTTTGTTCATCCTTTTTCCTTTCTTTGAGCTGAAAATTCTAAGGAAGAAGAAAGGAGTTCTTGCTCATGGTTGGTTTGGAAGAGGATTAGGAAGAGGTTTGGCCATCCTTGTATCTAGATTAAGGTATGTTTGATGTTGTGCCATGAGATTCATGCATGTTTTTAGTTGCTAGCTTTAGTTCTAATTAACCATGGCTCAAATCTTTGCTAAGTCATGGGGATGATATTCGGCCAAGGTGGATTTTGTGTTAATGTCATTGCATGCTAAATGTGAAGCTTGTTAATGATACTTGTGATGGTGGATTGATGACTCTTAAATCTTCTTTTTAGCATTTTTGAGTGAGGCATTAAGTTCCTTGCTAAACCGTGACCAAAATTGAAATGGTATGGGGTTGTAAGGCATTCGGCCATGGTAGGAAGTAAAAGAAAACTATGGTCGTTGTTCATGTTATTTGGATGAGAAATGGTAGTAAGGTGAAGTACAAATGCTAGTGTTTGATTTACTAGTGTATATGTGTGTATTAGCCTAGTTTTGAACTTGAAACAAAATGGTGTTTAGTTGATACAAGCGACCATACTTGTGGAATGTATCAAGTGTTGAAATCGGCCTCAACATAGATGTGTATGTTCGGCCACATGAATGAGTACATATGTTGATGTGTATGTTCGGCCTTAGGTAGCCTATTGATAGCTTTAGCTTGACTTAGAAAATTCGGCTAAGGGGGAATTATTAGCTAGTATGTTGAATTCGATTCGTGATTTCGTACACATGTGACTCTAATGTCTAATGGATATATGGGCTAAGTACCTTGAGCTTCTCTTTGATGTTTGAATGAATTGTATTGAATTGCTTGATGTAATTAAAAATGTGCATGACCATTGTGTATTCGAGCTAAAGGGTGGCCATATGACCATTTAAACTCCTTGTCATATTCGGCCATAAGCTAGCATAATGAGATTTTAATAAGTTAAATTTGTGTGAATTAGCTCAAGAGCTTAGAGGACCACAGTTGCATAAGGGGAAGGAAAAAGTGATCGAATAGCCGTCGAAATCGCTCGACCACGTCCGAGGTAAGTCTTCGAGTAATGATCCTACTTGAATTATATTGAAATGATTTGTCATGTTATGACGGATAGCCGAATGTGCGTAGGGACTACGTCATAAAGTCAATTGAAATCATGCTCTTTGTGTGTTGCTATTAAGCCGAAATTGGAAAGGTTTGATAAATGTTTTGTGTTTGAGCCTTAGTAACGAAAATGAAATATGGATGTGTTGTGATTATTGATATATGTCTGCGTGAGCAATTGAATGATACCCGGGCTAAGCCGCGAAGGCATTTATGCTAGTGATTATATCCGGGTTAAGACCCGAAGGCATTTGTGCTAGTTGCTATATCCGGGTTAAGACCAGAAGGCATTTGTGCGAGTTGTTATATCCGGGCTAAGACCCGAAGGCATTTGTGCGAGTTGCTATACCCGAGTTAAGACCCGAAGGCAATTGTGCTTGTGGTTATATCCGGCTAAATTCCGCAGAAACTTGGTTTGAAGGTGAGCGTTTTGTGCTGCAATAAATTCAACTAATACGCTCGAAAAACCCAAACGATAAGGTATGTTTGCATGTGCATCGGAAAAGTCGATTCGTTTGAAACGAAATTCGCTCAATCGACTAACGAACTTTCGGCTCTTAGATAGGTTGATACCTTGTGTGTGTATATGTTGATGAAGTGTGAAGTAAGTATGATTATGAGAATGTGTATTAATAAAGTGATTCATTTAGCTATGTGAATGTAATACTTTAGTCAAAGCTGATTTCATTACTTGAGACTTACTAAGCATTAAAATGCATACCCCGTTGCTTTGGCTCTCTGTTTTATAGATTTCGCTCGTTAGCTATCGGATTTGGGATCGTCGAAGTCGAAGTCATCCACACTATCAAAGCCCTTTTTGGTACTCTTTTAGTTGAACTCTGGATATGGCATGTGTAGGACTACCCTTTTTGCTGTTTTTCAAGTACGTTTTGTGATGTATGTGTGTACAGCCATGCGAAAATGGCTCGTAGAAGTGGAGTATGGCATTAGACCATTTGTGTTTATGTATATATATATATATGGTTTCATGATGTGACTATGGACTGGAATGGAAGTGTTGGACAATGATCAGCCCTTGGAATGGCTAAATATGATCATATGTGGACCTATGTATGACAAAACTCTAGTTGGTCCATGGAAACCACGAAATAGGTAAAGTTTACCTTGAAAACAGATGCTGACAGCAGCAGTGGTGTGGATGTGAAAAATCACTAAAAATAGTAGGAATGGAATTAAATAGTGAATAAATTATGTAAATGAGCCTTGATGAATCTACTTTCATATGGAAGAAACGAAACGGTCATATGAGTTGTATGTTAAGAGATATTTAGGTATTCGTGAAACAGGCCCAGAACGGTTTCTGGATTCCCTGTTCCGAGTTTGGAAATTCATTACAAATTAACCAGAGATAATTAGGAGTCATGCCATATATTTATAGATTCCTATTTGAGTATAGCTTCTATAGAAACAAACGGCATCAGTATTGAAGCCTTGTACAGGGAGATATTCAAGTTGTAACACACAAAGGTCAGTGTAGTCGACCCCTATAACATGGGAGACTTTAACTAATAAACTGTACTAATTGGCTCGACCAAAAATTCTAGAAAAAAATATATAGATGGATATATGAGTCTAGTTTCAGGGAAAAATTACGAAACTGATTTTCTAGTTTTGAAACTCAAGATATGATTTTTAAGGCGACAGTGATGCAGTAACCAGCTTGTCTGGAAATTTTTTTTTATGGACTGTGAAAACAATTAAGTCTGTGTGCACCTTGTGTTCGACTCCGGTAACGGACTCGGGTACGGGGTGTTACAATTTTATTGGTATCAGAGCTACGGTTTAGACGATTCTAGGACTACCGTAATGCGTTTGGGTCTAACTATACATGCCATTTTATGTGATTATTTGATAGTGTGGTGATTTCTGACATTTGCAAATGTGTTTATTTATAGTAATGGATCCCGATCCCGACCAAGCGGTAGCTGATGATCTTGAGAGTGTAGCGCCTGCTCCCGCACAAAGGACAGCGCCAGCGGACTCTCAACCTAATGCTAGTAATCCAAATGATGAAGCTAGACAAGCTTTCTATAGCGTGATGAATGATTGGTTCAACCAATACATTCGAACTAATACTACTGTTCCACAACCTCCATTCCCAACAAACACATTTCAAGACCTACAATGCCTCCGTGAATCGACCAAATAAGGTCGAATAAGCCCCAGCTGATGTAATCCGAAAACATGGAGCTACTGAATTTAAGGCTACGGATAGCGGCGATGCCGAGCAAGCTGAATTTTGGTTGGACAATACTATCCGGGTACTCGATGAGCTATCTTGTACACCCGATGAATGCCTAAAGTGTACTATCTCCTTGCTACGTGATTCTACCTACTATTGGTGGAGAACTCTGACTTCTGTTATGCCCCGAGAGCAAGTAACTTGGGAGTTTTTCCAAACCGAGTTTGGAAAAAGTATATCACCGAGAGATTTGTTGATCAAAATGGAAGGAATTTCTTGAGCTTAAGCAAGGTTCTATGTCGCCATTATACGATTCTGAAAAATTTGTTAGACTTAGTAGATACGCCGAAATGTATTTCGTCCGAGGCTATCATGTGTAAACGCTTCGAGGATGGACTGAATGAAGATATAAAAATGTTCGTTGGCATTCTTGAAATACGAGAGTTCGTAGTACTTGTCGAGCGAGCTTGTAAAGCCGAAGAGCTTAGAAAAGAAAAACAAAAAGTTGATGTGGGAACTGGAGTGTTTCATAAAAGATCCTCGGCAAAGTCTCTTCAACAGGCATCGAAGAAATTTCGTGATGATGTGGGCCGGTCTAGAAGCAATTCGGGCCTTTTTAGACGAGATCGTGATCGACCCCCTGTGGGTACAGGAGGCACTTCGGTCGCCAGTGTTGGGAATGAACGCCGAGATAGAACGGAGTGTCAGCATTGTGGCAAATGGCATTCTGGAAGTTGTAGATTCCATGACCGCTCCTGTTACAAGTGCGGATCAGTTGACCACTTCATTAAAGATTGCCCGAGGTTGCTTGAATGAATGTAAATCGAGTGGGAAACCGGCGCTACCATCGCCGAGGTAGACCGTCTAGAAACACGGGCAATCCTAGTGGCGGTCAGAGAGGATCTAGAGATGCTACAACCAGATCTGAGGCTCGTGCGCCTGCTAGAGCTTATGTTATACGTGCCCGCGAGGATGCTTCTTCGCCTAATGTTATTACCGATACTTTTACTCTCTTTGAGACTAATGTAATTGCTTTGATTGACCCTGGTTCCACTCATTCTTATATATGCGAAACCTTAGCATCCAGTAAGACTTTACCTATTAAGTCTACTGAGTTCGTAATTCGGGTGTCAAATCCCTTAGTTCGTTACGTGCTTGTCGACAAAGTGTGTAAAAAATGTCCCCTAGTGAATCGAGGTTCCTGTTTTCCGGCGGACTTGATGTTTTTGCCGTTTGATGAATTTGAGGTTATCCTCAGTTTAGATTGGTTGACCGTGCATGATGCGGTTGTGAATTGCAAAAGCAAGACTATTGATCTGAGGTGCGCAAATAACGAGATAATCCGAGTTGAGTCTACAGACTTAAAGGGGTTGCCAGCTGTAATATCAGCAATGTTGGCCCAGAAATATGTAAGGAAGGGGTGCGAAGCATACCTTGCGTATGTACTTGATGACAAGGAATTGGAAAAGAAACCCGAATCAGATCGGTGGTTTGTGAATACCGGATGTTTTTCCAAAAATTACCGGTTTGCCACTGCTCGGAGATAGAGTTTGGTATTGAGCTTGTACACGGACTACGCCGATTTCGATAGCTCCGTGATCGTATGGCACCAACCGAGTTAAAAGAGTTGAAAGCTCGATTGCAAGAATTGACGGATATAGGTTTCGCCGACCAAGTTTCTCACCTTGGGGTGCACTAGTATTGTTTGTGAAAAGAAGGACGGAACCATGAGGTTGTGCATTGACTATCGTCAACCGAATAAAGTGATGATAAAGAATAAATATCCGTTACAGCGTATTGATGATTTGTTTGATCAACTAAAGGGAGCCTCGGTGTTTTCAAAGATAGATTTGAGATCGGGTTACTACCGATTCTGGTTCGAGATTCGGATGTACCCAAACCGCTTTAAGCGAGGTACGGTCATTACGAATTTTTAGTGATGCCGTTTGGGCTCACTAATGCCCCTGCGGTATTTATGGATTTGATGAATCGGATCTTTAGACCGTATTTGGATCGGTTTGTAGTTGTGTTTATTGATGACATCTTGGTCTATTCAAGAGATGAAACCGATCATGCTGAACACCTGAGATTAGTATTGCAAATTTTATGGGATAAGCAATTATATGCTAAGTTCAGTAAGTGTGAGTCCTGGTTAAGAGAGGTTAGCTTCTTGGGTCATGTGGTATCTGCATCGGGTATTCGAGTCGACCCGAGCAAAATTTCAGCCATACTTAACTAGAAGCCTCAGAGAAATATTACCGAGGTTCGGAGCTTTTGGGACTTGCTTACACTACCGACGGTTTGTAAAAGGTTTCTCGATGATAGCCACACCCATGACGGCTACTTCAAAAGATGTTAAGTTTGAATGGACGGAAAAATGTCGAAAAAGTTTTGATCAACTGAAAACTTATTTGACTGGAAGCTCAATTTTAGTGCAAACGAATCGTGCAAAGAGTTTGTCATCTATAGTGACACCTCCCTACTTGGGTTGGGTTGCGTATTGATGCAAGAAGGTCGAGTTGTGGCCTATGCATCGAGACAATTAAAGCCACATGAGAAAAATTATCCGACCCATGATCTCGAACTAGCTGCCATCGTATTCGCTTTGAAAATATGGCGACACTACCTATTTGGGGAGAAGTGCCATGTATTTTCGGATCACAAAAGTCTCAAATATTTATGACTCAAAGAGACTTGAATCTGCGACAAAGATGTTCGCTCGAGTTGTTAAAAGATTATGAGCTTGTCATTGATTATCACCCGGGAAAGGCTAATGTGGTTGCGGACGCCTTAAGCCGGAAATCACTGTTTGCTTTACGAGTGATGAATGTACACTTGTCTATTCTACCCAACAATGTGTTAGTAGCCAAATTAAAGGCCAAACCATTATTGATTCATCAAATTCGTGAAGCTCAGAAAGTCGACGATGAGTTGGTTGCAAAACGGGCTGAGTGTGTTCTGAACAAGGAATCGGGGTTTCAAATTGATGATGATGATTGTTTGAGGTTCAAAAGTCGTCTGTGTGTTCCAAGGAATTCGGAACTCATTTCGATGATTCTGAACGAAGGCCATTGTAGCCGAATGTCAATTCACCCGGGGAGTACGAAGATGTACAATGATTTGAAACGTCGGTTTTGGTGGCATGGTATGAAACGAGACATCTCCGACTTTGTTTGAGATGTTTAATATGTCAACAAGTGAAAGCGGAACATCAAGTGCCTTGAGGTTACTTGACCGATCACGATACCCGAGTGGAAATGGGATCGAGTCACAATGGACTTTGTGTTGGACCGCCATTGTCGACAAGTAAGAAGGATGCGATTTGGGTTGTTGTTGATAGACCGACTAAGTCACTCACTTTATCCCGTGCATACGGATTTTCATTGGATAAACTAGCTGAATTGTACGTTTCTCAGTTGTGAGATTACACGGGTACCGATTTACATTGTGTCGGATAGAGATCCAAGATTCACCTCGCGATTTTGGAAGAAATTGCAAGAAGCTTTGGGTACCAAGTTGCATTTCAGACCGCCTTTCACCCCAAACCGATGGTCAATCTGGCGGATAATTCGGATACTTGAGGATATGTTGAGATGTTGCATCCTTGAGTTCGAGTGGTTCATGGGAACGGTATTTACCTTTGGTTGAATTCGCTTACAACAATAGTTTTCAGTCAAGTATTAAGATGGCACCTTACGAGGCTTTGTACAGTCGACAATGCCGTACACCATTGTTTTGGACCGAACTCAGTGAAAGTAAAATTTTCGGAGTGGACTTGATTAAAGATGCTGAACAGAAAGTAAAAGTAATCCGTGAAAGTCTAAAGACAGCCGCAGATCGTCAGAAATCGTACGCGGATTTGAAACGAAAAGACATTGAGTATCAGGTGGGAGATAAAGTGTTTCTTAAAGTTTCGCCTTGGAAAAAGATACTCAGATTTGGCCGTAAAGGCAAATTGAGTCCGAGGTTCATCGGGCCATATGAAGTATCCAAACGAGTCGGTTCAGTTGCATATCGATTGATTTTGCCTCCTGAACTTGAGAAGATTCATGACGTCTTTCATGTTTCGATGCTTCGACGCTATAGATCTGATCCATCGCACATAATTAGTTCATCAGAGGTCGAAATTCAAGCCGATATGAGTTATGAAGAAGAACCGATTCGTATCCTAGCTCGTGAAGTGAAGGAGTTGCGAAACAAAAGGGTTCCGTTAGTAAAAGTGTTATGGCTCAAACACGGGATGGAAGAAGCTACTTGGGAACCCGAGAACTCTATGAAAGAGCGTTACCCAAACCTATTTACCGGTAAGATTTTCGGGGACGAAAATTTCTTGTGTGGGGGAAAGTTGTGACAGCCCAAAATTGACCCTAGTCGGGAAGTGGTTTCGAGACCGCTAAACCGAGTCAGCGAATGTTTGAACGTAATATTTATTGTCTAGAATATGTAATTATGAATGTGTGAAAATTTCAAGCTTTGATTTAGTCGATTGCATGTGAATTCAGTTAGTAGGACTTGTGTGACACTTTTGAAAAGTGATAGGCTAATCTATAAGGACCTAATAGTGCATGTAGTCAAAAGGGAGAACTTGCATGTCAAATTCCCACCCCCCCAAGTGTTAGTGGCCGGCCATGACAAAGAGTGATGGGCAAAAACATGTCATAAAACATGTTGTGACAATGGTGTATGTAAGAAAAAAATAAAATAATGAGCATGGGAATTGAATAATGAAAGGTAAGAAAAAAAAAGAGAATGGTGTGAGTGTCCCCCCCCTTGCCGTGAGTTAAAGAAAAAGAAAAGAAAATTTTGTTCATCCTTTTTCCTTTCTTTGAGCTGAAAATTCTAAGGAAGAAGAAAGGAGTTCTTGCTCATGGTTGGTTTGGAAGAGGATTAGGAAGAGGTTTGGCCATCCTTGTATCTAGATTAAGGTATGTTTGATGTTGTGCCATGAGATTCATGCATGTTTTTAGTTGCTAGCTTTAGTTCTAATTAACCATGGTTCAAATCTTTGCTAAGTCATGGGGATGATATTCGGCCAAGGTGGATTTTGTGTTAATGTCATTGCATGCTAAATGTGAAGCTTGTTAATGATACTTGTGATGGTGGATTGATGACTCTTAAATCTTCTTTTTAGCATCTTTGAGTGAGGCATTAAGTTCCTTGCTAAACCGTGACCAAAATTGAAATGGTATGGGGTTGTAAGGCATTCGGCCATGGTAGGAAGTAAAAGAAAACTATGGTCGTTGTTCATGTTATTTGGATGAGAAATGGTAGTAAGGTGAAGTACAAATGCTAGTGATTGATTTACTAGTGTATATGTGCGTATTAGCCTAGTTTTGAACTTGAAACAAAATGGTGTTTAGTTGATACAAGCGACCATACTTGTGGAATGTATCAAGTGTTGAAATCGGCCTCAACATAGATGTGTATGTTCGGCCACATGAATGAGTACATATGTTGATGTGTATGTTCGGCCTTAGGTAGCCTATTGATGGCTTTAGCTTGACTTAGAAAATTCGGCTAAGGGGGAATTATTAGCTAGTATGTTGAATTCGATTCGTGATTTCGTACACATGTGACTCTAATGTCTAATGGATATATGGGCTAAGTACCTTGAGCTTCTCTTTGATGTTTGAATGAATTGTATTGAATTGCTTGATGTAATTAAAAATGTGCATGACCATTGTGTATTCGAGCTAAAGGGTGGCCATATGACCATTTAAACTCCTTGTCATATTCGGCCATAAGCTAGCATAATGAGATTTTAATTGTGACACCCCTAATGTGACCCTAGTCGGAGAGTGGTTTCGGGACCACGAAACCGAGTCACAAGAATAATTAGGTGTTATATTCCGTGCTTATTGTATGTGGAATTTGTATGCGTAAATATTTCGTGTCTCGATTTTTATTAATTAGGTGCAAATTTATAAGAAAGGACCCATGTGCTAGGACTTGAAAATGTGATAGGTGTATTTTTAAGTGGCCTAATAATGCATGAAGTGAAATAAATGGAGTTGCATGTCAATTATCCTGTTCCCTAAGGTGGATGGCCGGCCATGACAAATTATGGGCAAGGGAAACATGTTCCCAACATGTTTTACTAATGGATGATGTTAGAAATAATAAACAACTAAGCATGGGTGAGAAAAGAATGAAAAAAAATGTGTGTGAGAGAGTAGCATCCCCCCATTGCCGTGTGCAACCAAGAAGAGAAAACAAAAAATTTGTTCATGCTTGCTCTCTCCTTTTGGCCGAAAATACTAAGAGGAAGAAGGATTTTGCTTCATTTCCTTTGTTTAGAAGAGATCTAGAAGGAGATTTGGCTAAATTTGCATCAAGATTAAGGTATGTATGAGGTTGTGTTGGGAGTTTCATGCATGTTTTGGTTGCTAACTTGATGTGCATGTTAGCCATGGCTCAAATCTTTGTTATGCCATGGAAATGGTATTTGGCCAAAGTTGTTATGGTGATAAAGCCATTGCATGCTAAGTGTGAAGCTTGATGATGATGCATGCAATGATGGATTGTCTACTCTTGAGTAAGATTTTGAGTTTTCTTTTGTTTTATCATGATTGAAGTTGAAAAGGAGCATGATTGTCATATTCGCCATGATGCATTCATGAGCATGGTTCATGCTTCTTGCATGTTAGTTAAAATTTGTGTTTTGGATGGCTATGGACACCTTGAAATTCGCCATGCTCATATATGTATATATATGTTTGCACATGATGTTTTGGTTATGAAGGAAGTGATGAATAAGTTTGTTTAAAGAAGAAGATGTTGAAGAATAATTGTGAAATTGCAAGCACAATTGACTAGCACACATATAAGTGCTTGATGCTATATTATAAGTTTTGAGCCACAATATGCAAAGCATTAACTAGTAAAATGCATGCTGTTTTTGTGAGGTATTAAGTGCATAATTGGCCTCAACATGTACATGAATATTCGGCCTTGGGTAGCCTATTGAAGGCCTTAGCATTTCCTTGATGCTCGAATAAATTGTATTGAATTGCTTGATGTAGTATAAAATGTGCATGACCATTGTGTATTCAAGCTAAAGGGTGGCCATATGACCATTTAAACTCCTTGTCATATTCGCCATAAGCTAGCACAATGAGGTTTTAATAAATTGAATTTGTTTGAATTAGCTCAAGAGCTTAGAGGGCCACAATTGGACAAGGGAAGGAGAAAGTGATCGAATAGCCGAAAAAGCCGTTCGACAACATCCGAGGTAAGTCCTCAAGAAGTGACCCTACTTGAATTATGTGAAACAAAGTATGGATGTGTATTGATTATTGATTATGTGTGTATGAGCATTTGAATTCTACCCGCTAAGTCCCAAGGCGAATATGCTTGTGATTATATTTGCGTTTGAGCCTTAGTAACGAAAATGAAATATGTATGTCCAATGATTATTGATGTATGTGTACATGAGAAATTGAATGATATCGGGCTAAGCCCAAGACAATTATGCTGAAATTATATCCGGGTTAAGACCAAGGCAATTGTGCAAGTGGCTATATCCGGCTAAGACCAAGGCATTCGTATGCGAGTCATTCTATCCGGCTAAGACCAAGGCATTTGTGCACATGGTTATATCCGGTTATATTCAAGAATCTTGGGCTGGAGGTGAGTGTTGGTTGCTGTAATAAATTCAATTAGTACACCGAAAAGCCCAAAGAATAAGGTACGTTTATATGTGCATTGGAAAGTCGACACGTTTGAGCAACATTCTCTCAATCGACTAATGAATTTCAGTTATTGACTTGATTGATACTTTGTGAAAGTATATAATGATGAAGTGTGAAGTAAGAATGTGTATTAATGAAATGATGCATTTGGCTATGTGAATGTATTGCTGTAATTAGAGTTGATTATATTCCTTGAGACTTACTAAGCATAAAAATGCTTACCCGTTACTTTGGCTCTCTGTTTTATAGATTTCGCTCGATAGCAATCGGATTCGGGATCAATAAAGTCAAGTCATCCACACTATCAACGCCTCTATTTTGGTATAAATTTTGTTTGAACTTTGAAATGGCATGTATAGGACTACCCTTGTTGGTTTAAAATGTGGTGATGTATATGTGTACGGCCATGCAAAACGGCTCGTAAAAGTGCGAATGAACTTAGACTATTTGCGGTTTGTATATATATATATGGTGTCATGATGTGACTATGAATTGGAAATGGGAATGTTGGTCACATGATCAGCCATTGGCATGGTTAAAATGATCATATGTGGACCTATGTATGGCAAGACTAGTTGGTTCATGGAGACTACAAAATAGGTAAGACCTACCTTAAAACAGATGCTGCCAGCTGCAGTAACGTGAATGTGAAAAATCACCAAAATTTGTAGTAATGGTATTAAATAGTGAATCAGCTATGTAAATGAACCTTGATGAGTCTATTTTCATATGGAAGAAACGAAATGGTCATAGGAGTTACTTGTTAAGAGATATTAAAGCTATTGTGAGACAGGGCCAGAATGGTTTCCGGGTCCCCTATTGCAACTTTAAAAATTTACTATAAATTATCCAGAAAGAATTAGGAGTCATGCCTTATATGTGCAGATTCTATTTTTCGTCTAGTTTCATTAGAAACAAACGGCACCAGTATTAAAGCCCTGTACAGAGAGATATACAAGTTGTAATGCGCGAAGGTCAGAGCAGTCGATCCCTGTAACAGGGGTGACTTTAACTAATAAACTGTACCAATTGGCCCGACCAAAAATTCTAGAAATAAATCCATGGATGGATATATGAGTCTAAATTCAGGTAAAATTTACGAAACCAGTTTCCGAGTTTTGAAACTCGAGATATGATTTTTAAGGCGACAGTGATGCAGTTTGCCAGCCCGACTGGAAATGTCAAATTGGTGGGCAAAATATGTGGACTTGACTTGTTAACCCCTCGTGTCCGACACCGGTGATGGTCTCGGGATCGGGGTGTTACAATTTTATTGGTATCAGAGCCACGGTTTAGTCGATTCTAGGACTACCGTGATGTGTTTGGGGCCTAGCTATACATGCCATTAAATGATGAATCGATAGTGTGGTGATTTCTGACAATTTGACTTTGTGTTTGTTTATAGCAATGGATCCCGATCCCAACCGAGCGATAGCTGATGATGTGGAGAGTGTGGCGCTTGCTCGCGCAAGGGGACAGCGCCGGCGGACTCTCAACCTATGGCCAACAATCCGAATGACGAGGCTAGGCAAGCCTTTTATAGTGTGATGAACGAATGGTTTAATCAATACATTCGAACTAACACTACTGTTCCACAACCTCCATTCCCGACAAATGCAACCCCGCACCTACAATACCTCCGTGACTGACCAAATAAGGTTAAGTAAGCCCCGATCGATAGGATTGAAAACATGGGGCCACTGAATTTAAGGCTACGGATGATGATGATGCCGAAGCGAGCTGAATTTTCGTTGGATAACACTATCCGGTGCTCGATGAGCTATCCTGTACACCGATGAGTGCTTAAAGTGTACCATCTCCTTGCTACGTGAGTCCGCCTACTATTGGTGGAGTACTCTAACTTCGTGGTGCCTAGAGAGCAAGTGACTTGGGAATTCTTTCAAACCGAGTTCAAAAAGTATATCGATCGAGATTCATCGACCAAAAGCGGAGGAATTTCTTGATCTTAAGCAAGGTTCTATGTCCGTTACCGACTACGAGCGAAAGTTTGTGAGGCTTAGCCAGACGCTGTGAGAATGCATTTCGTCCGCTATTATGTAAACGCTTGAGGATGGGCTGAATGATGATATAAGGATGTTTGTTGGCATTCTCGAGATACGAGAGTTCGTAGTACTTGTTGAGCGAGCTTGTAAAGTCAAGAGCTTAGAAAGGAGAAACAAAAAGTGATGTGGGAACCGGAGAATTCGAAGAGGTCCTCGGAAAGTCTCTTCAACAAGCATCGAAGAGATTTCGAGATGATGTGAGCCGGTCTAGAGGCGTTTGGGCTTTTCTAGACGAGGACGCGATCGACCCCTGTGACCACACGAGTCACTTCGATCGCTAGTGGTGGAAATGATCGCCGAGAGAGGCGGAGTGTCCACATTGTGGCAAATGGCATTCGGGAGCTGTTGGTTTCGTGATCGCTCCTGCTATAAGTGTGGATCGGCCGACCACTTTATGAAGGATTGCCCGAGGATGCTTGAGCAGAATGTGAGTCGAGTGGAAACCGGGTGCTACCACTTGCTCGAGGTAGGCCACCTAGAAATATGGGCAATGTCGTGGCGCATGAGAGGACCTAGAGATGCTACCATCGATCCGAGGCTCGTGCTCTGCTAGGACTTATGCCATCGCGCCGCGAGGATGCTGCCTCTCGGATGTCATTACTGGTACTTTCACTCTTTTCAATACAAATGTGATTGCTTTGATTGACCTGGTTCTACTCATTCGTATATATGTGAAACCTTAGCATCCAAGAAGACTTTGCCTATCGAGTCTCTTGAGTTTGTAATTCGGTGTCAAACCCTTGGGTCATTACGTGCTTGTCAACAAAATGTGCAAGAAAAGTCCCCTAGTGTTCCGAGGTTCTTGTTTTCCGCGGACTTGATGCTTTTGCCGTTCGATGAGTTCGACGTTATTCTTGGTTTGGATTGGTTGACAATGCACGATGCGGTTGTAAATTGCAAGAGCAAGACTATCGATTTGAGGAGCGCGAATAACAAGATAATTCGGGTTGAGTCTACGGACTTAAAGGGTTGCCACCGTAATATCGCCGATGTTGGCCCGAAATATGTAAGAAAAGGGTGCGGCGTACCTTGCGTCGTGCTTTCGATGACAAGGAATCGAAAAGAAACCCGAATCTGTGCCCGTGGTTTGTGAATACCGGATGTTTTCCCAAGAATTGCGGGTTTACCACATGCTCGGAAGTAGAATTTGGCATCGAATTGGTACCGGTACCACTCAATTTCGATAGCTCCGTATCGTATGGCACCAACGGAATTAAAGGAGTTGAAAGCTCAGTTGCAAGAATTGGTGGATAGAGGTTTTGCTCGCCCGAGTTTTTCGCCTTGGGGTGCGCCAGTATTGTTCGTGAAGAAGAAGGATGGAACCATGCGGCTGTGCATCGACTATCGTCAGCTTAATAAAGCGACGATAAAGAACAAATATCCGTTGCCACGTATTGATGACTTGTTCGATCAACTGAAGGGAGCCTCGGTGTTCTCGAAAATAGATTTGAGATCGGGCTATTATCAATTGCGAATCCGAGATTGGACGTACCCAAGACCGCCTTGAGCGAGATATGGTCACTATGAGTTCCTAGTGATGCCGTTTGGGCTCACTAATGCCCTCGCGGTATTTATGGATTTAATGAATCGGATCTTGAGACCATATTTGGATCGATTCAGAGTCGTGTTCATTGATGACATCTTGGTCTATTCAAGAAATGAGATCGAACATGCTGAACACCGAGGTTAGTCTTTGCAAATTTTACGGGATAAGCAATTATATGCTAAGTTCACAAGTGTGAGTTACGGTTAAGAGAGGTTAGCTTCTTGGGTCATGTGGTATCGCATCGGGTATTCGAGTCGACCGAATAAAATTTCAGCCATACTTAATTGGAAGCCTCAGAAATATTATCGAGGTTCGAGCTTTTTAGGGCTTGCTTAGGTTATTACCGACGATTTGTAAAAGGATTCTCAACGATAGCCACGCCGATGACGGCTACTCCAAAAGGATGTTAAGTTCGAATGGACGGAGAAATGTCAAAAAGTTTCGATCAACTGAAAACTTATCATCAAGCCCCAATTCTAGTGCAACCCGAGTCCGCAAAGAATTTGTCATCTATAGCGACGCCTCCTCCTTGGGTTAGGTTGTGTATTGATGCAAGAGGGTCGAGTTGTGGCCTATCGTCGAGGCAATTAAAGCCACATGAGAAAAATTATCCGACTCATGATCTCGAATTGGCCGCCATCGTGTTCGCCTTAAAGATTTGGCAACATTACTTATTTGGTGAAAGGTGCCATGTGTACTCGGATCACAAAAGTCTCAAATATTTGATGACCCAAAGAGACTTAAATCTGCGACAAAGACGTTGGCTCGAGTCATTAAAGGATTATGAGCTGATCATTGACTATCACCCGGGAAAGGCGAATGTGGTTGCGGATGCCTTGAGTCGTAAATCATTATTCGCTTTACAAGCGATGAACGTGCACTTGTCTGTCCAATCCGATAGTGTGTTAGTAGCCGAATTGAAAGCCAAACCACTGTTGACACACCAAATTCGAGAATCTTAGAAAGTCGACGACGAGTTGGTTGCAAAACGGGCTGAGTGTGTTCCGAACAAGGACTCGGAGTTTCAAATCGACGATGACGATTGTTTGAGGTTCAAAAGTCGTTTGTGTGTTCCAAAGAATTCGAAACTCATTTCGATAATTCTGAATGAAGCCCATTGTAGCCGAATGGCAATCCACCCGGGGAGTACGAAGATGTACAATGATTTGAAACGTCGGTTTTGGTGGCATGGTATGAAACGAGACATCTCCGACTTTGTTTCGAGATGTTTAATATGCCAACAAGTGAAAGCGAAACATCTGGTGCCTTCAGGATTACTTCAGCCAATCACAATACCCGAGTGGAAATGGGATCGAGTCACAATGGACTTTGTATCCGGACTGCCATTGTCAACAAGTAAGAAGGATGCGGTTTGGGTCGTGGTTGATAGATTGACTAAGTCGGCTCACTTTGTCCCTGTACGTACGGATTTTTCAATGGACAAATTAGCCGAATTGTACGTTTCTCAGATTGTGAGATTACACGGGGTGCCTATTTCCATCGTGTCGGATAGAGACCGAGATTTACCTCACGATTTTGGAAAAAGTTGCAAGAAGCTTTGGGTACCAAGTTGCATTTCAGACCGCCTTTCACCCCCAAACCGATGGTCAATCCGGCGGATAATTCAGATACTTGAGGATATGTTAAGATGTTGCGTCCTCGAGTTTAGTGGTTCATGGGAACGGTATTTGTCGTTGATTGAATTCGCACAACAACAACTTTCAATCAAGTATTAAGATGGCACCCTACGAGGCCTTGTAAGGTCGTAAATGCCGTACACCATTGTTTTGGTGAGCTCGGTGAAAGCAAGATTTTCGGTGGATTTGATTAGAGATCTTTGAGCAGAAAGTGAAAGTAATCCGTGAAAGTCGAAGATAGCTGCGATCGTCGAAGTCGTCTGTGGATCTGAAGCGTAAGGATATCGAGTATCAGGTGGGTGATAAAGTGTTTCTCAAGGTATCGCCTTGGAAAAAGATACTTAGATTCGGCCGTAAGGGCAAGCTGAGCCCGAGGTTCATTAGGCCATATGAGATATCCGAAGCGAGTCGGTCCATGGCATATCGTTTGATTTTGCCCCCGAACTCAAAAGGTTCACGATGTCTTTCACGTTTCGATGCTTCGACGCTATAGATCCGATCCATCGCACGTGATTAGTCCATCGAAATTGAAATTCAAGCTAATATGAGTTATGAGGAAGAACCGATTCGTATCCTATCACGAGAAGTGAAAGAGTTATGAAACAAGCGGGTTCCGCTAGTGAAAGTGTTATGGCTCAAGCACGGGATAGAAGAAGCTACTTGGGAGACCGAGAACTCTATGAAAGAGCGATATCCAAACCTATTTGCCGAAGAAGATTTTCGGGGCGAAAATCTCTTAAGTGGGGAGAGTTGTGACACCCTAATGTGACCCTAGTCGGAGAGTGGTTTGGGACCACGAAACCGAGTCACAAGAATAATTAGGTGTTATATTCCGTGCTTATTGTATGTGGAATTTGTATGCGTAAATATTTCGTGTCTCGATTTTTATTAATTAGGTGCAAATTTATAAGAAAGGACCCATGTGCTAGGACTTGAAAATGTGATAGGTGTATTTTAAGTGGCCTAATAATGCATGAAGTGAAATAAATGGAGTTGCATGTCAATTATCCCATTCCCTAAGGTGGATGGCGGCCATGACAAATTATGGGCAAGGGAAACATGTTCCCAACATGTTTTACTAATGGATGATGTTAGAAATAATAAACAACTAAGCATGGGTGAGAAAAGAATGAAAAAAAATGTGTGTGAGAGTAGCATCCCCCATTGCCATGCATCCAAGAAGAGAAAACAAAAAATTTGTTCATGCTTGCTCTCTCCTTTTGGCCGAAAATACTAAGAGGAAGAAGGATTTTGCTTCATTTCCTTTGTTTAGAAGAGATCTAGAAGGAGATTTGGCTAAATTTGCATCAAGATTAAGGTATGTATGAGGTTGTGTTGGGAGTTTCATGCATGTTTTGGTTGCTAACTTGATGTGCATGTTAGCCATGGCTCAAATCTTTGTTATGCCATGGAAATGGTATTTGGCCAAAGTTGTTATGGTGATAAAGCCATTGCATGCTAAGTGTGAAGCTTGATGATGATGCATGCAATGATGGATTGTCTACTCTTGAGTAAGATTTTGAGTTTTCTTTTGTTTTATCATGATTGAAGTTGAAAAGGAGCATGATTGTCATATTCGCCATGATGCATTCATGAGCATGGTTCATGCTTCTTGCATGTTAGTTAAAATTTGTGTTTTGGATGGCTATGGACACCTTGAAATTCGCCATGCTCATATATGTATATATATGTTTGCACATGATGTTTTGGTTATGAAGGAAGTGATGAATAAGTTTGTTTAAAGAAGAAGATGTTGAAGAATAATTGTGAAATTGCAAGCACAATTGCCTAGCACACATATAAGTGCTTGATGCTATATTATAAGTTTTGAGCCACAATATGCAAAGCATTAACTAGTAAAATGCATGCTGTTTTTGTGAGGTATTAAGTGCATAATTGGCCTCAACATGTACATGAATATTCGGCCTTTGGTAGCCTATTGAAGGCCTTAGCATTTCCTTGATGCTCGAATAAATTGTATTGAATTGCTTGATGTAGTATAAAATGTGCATGACCATTGTGTATTCAAGCTAAAGGGTGGCCATATGACCATTTAAACTCCTTGTCATATTCGCCATAAGCTAGCACAATGAGGTTTTAATAAATTGAATTTGTTTGAATTAGCTCAAGAGCTTAGAGGGCCACAATTGGACAAGGGAAGGAGAAAGTGATCGAATAGCCGAAAAAGCCGTTCGACAACATCCGAGGTAAGTCCTCAAGAAGTGACCCTACTTGAATTATGTGAAACAAAGTATGGATGTGTATTGATTATTGATTATGTGTGTATGAGCATTTGAATTCTACCCGGCTAAGTCCCGGCGAATATGCTTGTGATTATATTTGCGTTTGAGCCTTAGTAACTAAAATGAAATATGTATGTCCAATGATTATTGATGTATGTGTACATGAGAAATTGAATGATATCGGGCTAAGCCGAAGACAATTATGTGGAAATTATATCCGGTTAAGACCAAGGCAATTGTGCAAGTGGCTATATCCAGGGCTAAGACCAAGGCATTTGTGCACATGGTTATATCCGGTTATATTCAAGAATCTTGGGCTGGAGGTGAGTGTTGGTTGCTGTAATAAATTCAATTAGTACACCGAAAAGCCCAAAGAATAAGGTACGTTTATATGTGCATTGGAAAGTCGACACGTTTGAGCAACATTCGCTCAATCGACTAATGAATTTCGTTATTGACTTGATTGATACTTTGTGAAAGTATATAATGATGAAGTGTGAAGTAAGAATGTGTATTAATGAAATGATGCATTTGGCTATGTGAATGTATTGCTGTAATTAGAGTTGATTATATTCCTTGAGACTTACTAAGCATAAAAATGCTTACCCGTTACTTTGGCTCTCTGTTTTATAGATTTCGCTCGATAGCAATCGGATTCGGGATCAATAAAGTCAAGTCATCCACACTATCAACGCCTCTATTTTGGTATAAATTTTGTTTGAACTTTGAAATGGCATGTATAGGACTACCCTTGTTGGTTTAAAAATGTGGTGATGTATATGTATACGGCCATGCAAAACGGCTCGTAAAAGTGAAGAATGAACTTAGACTATTTGCGGTTTGTATATATATATATGGTGTCATGATGTGACTATGAACTGGAAATGGGAATGTTGGTCACATGATCAGCCATTGGCATGGTTAAAATGATCATATGTGGACCTATGTATGGCAAGACTAGTTGGTTCATGGAGACTACAAAATAGGTAAGACCTACCTTAAAAGCAGATCTTGCCAATTTGATAACGTGAATGTGAAAAATCACCAAAATTTGTAGGAATGGTATTAAATAGTGAATCAGCTATGTAAATGAACCTTGATGTATATATGAGTCTAAATTCAGGGAAAATTTACGAAACCAGTTTCTGAGTTTTGAAACTCGAGATATGATTTTTAAGGCGACGGTGACGCAGTTTTCCAGCCCGACTGGAAATGTCAAATTGGTGGGCAAAATATGTGGACTTGACTTGTTAACCCCTCGTGTCTGACTCCGGTGATGGTCTCGGGATCGGGGTGTTACATTAATAAGTTAAATTTGTGTGAATAGCTCAAGAGCTTAGAGGACCACAGTTGCATAAGGGGAAGGAAAAAGTGATCGAATAGCCGTCGAAATCGCTCGACCACGTCCAAGGTAAGTCTTCGAGTAATGATCCTACTTGAATTATATTGAAATGATTTGTCATGTTATGACGGATAGCCGAATGTGCGTAGGGACTACGTCGTAAAGTCAATTGAAATCATGCTCTTTGTGTGTGGCTATTGAGCCGAAATTGGAAAGGTTTGATAAATGTTTTGTGTTTGAGCCTTAGTAACGAAAATGAAATATGGATGTGTCGTGATTATTGATATATGTGCGTGAGCAATTGAATGATACCGGGCTAAGCCACGAAGGCATTTATGCTAGTGATTATATCCGGTTAAGACCAAGGCATTTGTGCGAGTTGCTATATCCGGGTTAAGACCAAGGCATTTGTGCGAAGTTGTTATATCCGGCTAAGACCAAGGCATTTGTGCGAGTTGCTATACCCGGTTAAGACCAAGGCAATTGTGCTTGTGGTTATATCCGGCTAAATTCCGAAGAAACTTGGTTTGAAGGTGAGCGTTTTGTGCTGCAATAAATTCAACTAATACACTCGAAAAACCCAAACGATAAGGTATGTTTGCATGTGCATCGGAAAAGTCGATTCGTTTGAAATAGTATTCATTCAATCGACTAACGAACTTTCGGCTCTTAGATAGGTTGATACCTTGTGTGTGTATATGTTGATGAAGTGTGAAGTAAGTATGATTATGAGAATGTGTATTAATAAAGTGATTCATTTAGCTATGTGAATGTAATACTTTAGTCAAAGCTGATTTCATTACTTGAGACTTACTAAGCATTAAAATGTTTACCCCGTTGCTTTGGCTCTCTGTTTTATAGATTTCGCTCGTTAGCTATCGGATTCGGGATCGTCGAAGTCGAAGTCATCCACACTATCAAAGCCCTTTTTGGTACTCTTTTAGTTGAACTCTGGATATGGCATGTATAGGACTACCCTTTTTGCTGTTTTTCAAGTACGTTTTGTGATGTATGTGTGTACAGCCATGCGAAAATGGCTCGTAGAAGTGGAGTATGGCATTAGACCATTTGTGTTTATGTATATATATCTATGGTTTCATGATGTGACTATGGACTGGAATGGAAGTGTTGGACAGTGATCAGCCCTTGGAATGGCTAAATATGATCATATGTGGACCTATGTATGACAAAACTCTAGTTGGTCCATGGAAACCACGAAATAGGTAAAGTTTACCTTGAAAACAGATGCTGACAGCAGCAGTGGTGTGGATATGAAAAATAACTAAAAATATCAGGAATTGAATTAAATAGTGAATAAATTATTTAAATGAGCCTTGATGAATCTACTTTCATATGGAAGAAACGAAACGGTCATATGAGTTGTATGTTAATAGATATTTAGGTATTCGTGAAACAGGGCCAGAACGGTTTCTGGATTCCCTGTTCTGACTTTGGAAATTCATTAAAAATTAACCAGAGATAATTAGGAGTCATGCCATATATTTATAGATTCCTATTTGAGTCTAGCTTCTATAGAAACAAACGGAATCAGTATTGAAGCCCTGTACAGGGAGATATTCAAGTTGTAACGCGCGAAGGTCAGTGTAGTTGACCCCTGTAACATGGGAGACTTTAACTAATAAACTGTACTAATTGGCTCAACAAAAATTTCTAGAAAAAAATCTGTAGATGGACATATGAGTCTAGTTTCAGGAAAAAATTACGAAAATGATTTTCGAGTTTTGAAACTCAAGATATGATTTTTAAGGTGACAGTGATGCAGTAACCAGCTTGTCTGGAAATTTTTTTTATGGACTGTGAAAACAATTAAGTCTGTGTGCACCTTGTGTTCGACTCCGGTAACGGACTCAGGTACGGGGTGTTACACATTCACTAGATATTCCATTTAGCACTATTCCTATGTTCCTATTGTTAATAATGCTTTTCATTAGGATTTAGTTACTTTTCATCTTACCTATTACCTGTGATGCCCATGAAGTATTCTTCTTTAATGTTAACATACTTGCATACCTCTCCATGCCATTCTTGGGGAGTATTGTTTTAACTTTGACTTTTTATTGCAGGTATGCCATGTCAACCTCATGTAACAAAAAGACCGTCATCCCCTCTTTGAAGAAGAGGAAAGGAGCAAGGTCATCCTCTAGTCCTACAGCTGAGATTCGCCACCCTTTCTTTCAGTTCCCCTTAGGACCCCAGAAAGAACTCTTTCAGATACTTCAAGCCCGACCCTTAGGTATGAGCCGTTGCATTGACTGGGCCGCACTTGAACAAGTCCAACTGGCTATTGCGATTCGAGTTCTTTTGACGACTAACCCGTGGGAGCTCTTCTTTGGGATCATCGAGCCGACGTACCTCGCGCTCACCCTGGAACTCTATTCATCCTTTCACTTCCAAACCGTTATGACTGAGTTTGATGATCCCAGAATGATCCAGTTCCGCCTCAGTGGTTTGGTTCACTAGTTGAGTGTACCCGAGTTTGGAATTGTACTAGGGCTGCATACGAAGGAGTTCATGGACGGCAATGAGCTCGACACCCTTCATCGCCATATCCACTATTCTCCTTCGAAGTGTTGGAGAGCTTTAGTCCCTGACTCGACCACTTATGACCCCAACTACTCTAAGGCATCGGCTCTCGCCTCATCCTTGAGATACCTACAGGCTATCCTTGCTCACACCCTAACAGGACGGCTGGAGAGCACCGTCGTCGTCAATACTCACGACGCCTACTTTTTATGGAGTATGGCAGACGACCATGTCTTCGACCTTGCCTATTTCATTGCCCTCTCCATCCACCATTAGATGGAGCGGCATAGGAGAGGAGTCATCTCCATTGGCCCCTATGTGACTAGATTGGCACGGTACTTCGGGCTCCTCAACACAGCAGCACAATCATCCTCCCTCAACCTCATCGGCCAGATGTCCTTACAGGGCATCTCGAGTATGCTACATATGAGGATGATCGAGAAACGACATGAAACCTACCCTCCTCAGTATCGCCTCGTCCAATTTGTCGAGGAGGAAGACCCAGAGGACATTACTGATGATGTCCCTCCACGTCATGAGGACCTACCGTCTCAGCCGCCACCCATCCATCTTCCAATTCATGCGGCGGCTTCATACTCTGACATCTCTGAGTGCCTTACTCGATTTGAGCAGCAGTGTTTTCAGTATTTTTATCACATTAATGCTACTCTTCATCATATTTTTCAGCACCTTCACATCTCATCGCCACCACCACCTCACAAACCATCCGGCGATGACGATGTTTAAGAACTTTTTTTATTATCATTTTTATTTTTACTTTTATCTTTATTTATCTTCTTTAAATACTTTTTATTTTATTTTCCTTTAATATTATTTCATTTTTAGGTTTTATAATTAAACAATTTATATTTTCAGCTATTCCTTTACGAGTAATTATGCCTCTTTATATTTCCTAAAGAGTTCTTGATGTTATCATAGTTATAAAGAGCTTCAAAGCTCATCATTACCTAGGAACTCGAACCTCCACTGGCAAAGGTTCTCCACGACTGCCATGTCCTGCTCGACCACGACCATAGCTACTACCAGATATAATATTCTTTTGGCGTATGACTTTTAGCTTAATGAGCCTTTACCACCACTGGAGTATCCTCCTCCACTCTTATCAGGGCCTTGGACGATTGTTCTCCATAAATCCAATTCAAGGAATCCATTTATCATTTAGGAAGTTTCACTTCTCTCCCTATCTTATGATCTTATATCTATACCCTCATAAATCTAACTTTGTACATTAAGGGCAATGTACATCTTAAGTGTGGGGGGTCTTTTATATCATTATCAGAAAAATCCTTGACTTTTGTCTTATTCTCATTTGATCTTCTCATATCATTATTAGAATGAATTTTAATTGATTTATGATTTTCTATTAATATGTCTTGAATTAAAACATAGGCATTTACGCATTGACTATTCAAACTTTAAGGAATTAAAGAATCAAGCATGATAAAATTGATTTTTGAGAATTAAAAATTTTTAGGTTGTTTCCCCAAATTTAGGTATTATCTTGAGTTAAAATTCACAGGTTTAAACATCAAAAACCCATAATTTTTGTGAGATCTTGAACCTGTAGAGCATTTATTATTTCTTTCATGCTCACTTTTATTGTTGCTTTGAGTGCGTCAATATTGAATTGTCATTCTAGAACTTGCTTGATTATGCATGTCAAGACCACACCATTTGATTTGATATGTCGAGATGATAAAGGCACTTAGGTTTAACCCATTCACTCCATAAAAGCCTACCTTCACAATTAACCCTTAGTGAACCCCCTTGAGCTTAACAACCTAATCATTGATTTACCCTCAACGTTAACCCTTAACCCATTATTGTTGAAATCCCTTAAATTAATTTGACCCTTATTTTTGTCGAGATTTGATTTGAATAAATTGCTTAGCTATGTTTTATTTTATTTGACTTGTTTTAAAAAAATACAATACATACATATATATTAGTAGTTATTCATCGTTTTTTGAGCTTAAGTGTTAATTGAAGCTCACTTTTATTCAATTAATGATTAGTTATTTTTCTAATTAGGTAATTTTTCAATTCAATCTCGATTTTAACCTTTTCTGTCAGCTTGTGACCACAGCCCCTAACCAAAGCCACGCTACAACCCTCTAAAGACGTTTTGATTGACATATCATCTCAATATATAGTGGTGGAGATTTGATTTTCATGCAAGCCTATGGTAATAACGTTTCATAATGACTAATGAGTGCTTCATTTATTATCCTCAAACACCTCGAGTGATTTGAGTGAATCTTTAGTGAGGATGTTATACTTTGTGATATTTTGAATCAAATGTAATCACTTAAATGAGGGGAGACACCTATGCTTTCGTGATAAAATGCTCAACTTGGAATGTTTAAAACTTTGATGTTCTTCTAGTTGAATTCTCAATGTATGACTACTTATGGTTTATTTTGAGATATTATCGATAGGGATTAAAAGTTGAGAAGAGTTTATTTTGATTGTGAGTTGAGGATTTTGCTTGAGGACAAGCAAATGCTTAAGTGTGAGGGTATTTGATAAACCGTAATTTATACATATTTTTATCCCATGCTTAGCACATTTATGGATGATTTCTCCTTAGATTTGGTGAATTCGATGCTCCAAATTCTTTAATTTCATGTTTTATACTTAGGTGAGCATAGAAGAATAAAAAGAGCAAGAAACAGGCTGAAAAAGGAGAAAATGGACTAACATGAGAAATTAACACGGCCTGGACTCCCTCACACGGATAGTCCACACGGCCGTGTCCATTTGGCAGAATCGAAGCACGACTTACACGGGTAGACCACACGCCCGTGCCTATTTAATAGCCTTGACCACGGTCTGAAGCAATCGCACACGGGCGTGTCCCTGTTAAGCCCAAGTATAGTCCTATTCGGAAAAGGCCACTTGTTAGGGCTTTTAGGCATTCTAAAGCCTATTTAAACATCTGAGGAGGCACTAGAAAAGGGGACACGGAGTAGGAGGCAAGGAATTACTCAAAGAAAGCCGATTGATCCATCTCAGAAGTCAGATTGTTCGTCAAGACTAAAGATCTCCCTTCAATTTCCTTCAGGAGTTTTGGGTTTTCTTTATGTTTTGTTATCTTTACTCTGTTGAGATGTTTTCTTTCATAATTATGAACTAAACCCTCTAAATACCTAAGGGGAATGAAACCTAAAGACGGATCTTGTTGTTATTATCTGAATTCTATGATAAATATTTGACTTGTTCTTAATTATGTGTTCTTAATTCTTATTTTAATATTCCAAGATATTGATTCAAGTTAATGCGCTTATTCAGAGGAGCAAAAGTCCCTGTCTAAGAGTAAATTTGTCGTAATTAAGCAGAGTTGATTGCACGCCTAGAGATAGGGTGACAAGATTTTGCTGGATTAGGGTGAAACCAAATAAGGGAGTCCATAGATGAGTTAATGCAACACTAGGTTGTTAATTAGAAAGAGATTTCAATTAATTAACCTAGGGTTAGACGTTATTAGTCTCGAGAGAGATAATAATATAACTTAGGGATTTCCACGGATCAAGTCAAATGAATAAATCGTCTGATTCAGAGTTAGAGAACAAGTGAAGTCTAGGCGGATTTTTCCTTGGGTATTGTCTTAATCAATCGAGTTTTCCCAAAAGCTTTTCCCCAATTTTCTCTCTATGCACTCTTAGTTTAATTAATTTTTAGGCTAGATAATAAAAAGAAAGCAATTACTAGTACTCTTGGTTCCTTTGGGTTCGACAATCCGGTCTTGCTAAAGCTATACTACTGTTCGATAGGTACACTTGCCTTTAGCATGATAATAGTTAGTTTCAAGAATGATTAATTATAAATTTTTAAAACCTGTCACGAATATCACGTATCATGCATGTCCTAGACATGTCTTACACTGGCACACATATCACCCAAATGTTATGCCATGATTATCCAATCTATTCCTAAGGTTCAACCGGGAGTTTATCATGATAAGTCTCATCATACCATTACTCATAGATGCATTCAAGCCTTATATGCGAAATCAAACATTCAATGCATCATAGCGATAAAGTTGTAATATTTATGCACAACTTACTTGTTTCAATGGAATGTCATATTCCATCAAGTTTCCAATATATTCAATCATCACCCAAATGTTATTAACATTTGGCATCACTTTCTCATATACAATATCATCAACATATAATTCAATATAATGATAGTAAGATAGATTTCAAGTATATTAACAATAACATGGATATCATTCTTATTTAATCACACGGACTTACCTCGTTAGCACAATTGGTGAAAAGGACTTATTCGTCATACTCTTTGCTTTTCCCCCATTCTAAGTCCGCATCTCGTCTTCCTTGATCTATAACAACACATTTAATTTATTTACTCATCATGCTACTCAAATTAGCCCAATTTCACATTTTTGGTAAAATTATATTTTTACCCCTAAACTTTGTCATATTTACGCTTTTGCCCCTAGGCTCATAAAATGAAATTTATTCAATTTCTTTGCTACCCATGCCTATTCGAACCGTTTTCATGCTTATAGCAGCTGACGTTTTCATTTATTTCACATTTCAACCACTAAATTTACACATTTAACAAATTAGCCCCAAATTTACATTTTCATTAAAAATCATTTAACAGAACTTGTATATCTATCAACAAGCATTCATAATCTATCAAGAAACTTCACAATACATGCTTATTCATCAATTTCATCTTTTAAAATATTTAACAGTTCAGAAATCGAAGATACAGGCTAACTAGATTAAGTTTCAACGGTGTCAAAAACGTAGAAATTATTAAAAACCGAGAAAAAACGACTCACCAATTAAAGCACAAAGCTTTGCCAAATGTAGCTTTCTCCATGGCTGCCCATTTTCTTTTTACATTCGGTTCAAGAAGAAAAGAGAAAAAGATGATGCCTTTTTTACTATTTTTGTCTTATTATACTTATTAACTTAGTTACCAAAATACCCTTTGATCAAAACATAAAAAACAAATTTTACTATTTCATGTTCTGCCTAACCGTCTACTCACAATATCAATGGTCTAATTGCAATGCAAGTACTCCACACTTCCTTTTAATAGCCATTGAAAACTTTTAACAAATAGAATGCAACTTTGTATTTTACGTGATAAAATCCTTTTATCAAATTAAGCACTCAAATAGTAAAATTACTGTACGAAATTTTCACATAATAATTCCATCATGATGTAAACCTTAATAAATTAATAAAATAATTTTTTTGACTTTGGGTGTGTGGCCCCAAAACCATTATTCTGATTAAACCCAAAATCGGCTTGTTACAACTCTCCCCCTTAGGGATTTTTGTCCTCGAAAATCTTATCAGCAAATAGATTAAAGATTTGCTTTCACATAATACTTTCAAATTCTCATGTAGCTTCGGATCTCATAATTCCTTAAATTTTCGAACTAACATTCTGATCTGTACTTTACTCTATGACATAACAGATTATTTCTCAATCTCAGTCGGAAAAATTTAATGCGAAAAATATGATCTTTACCATCGTAGTATTGATACATATATCACAATATGAACTTTCCCAAGTTAGTTAAAGAAGTCATTGCTCTTACCTTTTTTTAAAAAAAAATTCTTACAGCCCAAATAATCACAAAACCAGCTTCTCTTTATAGTTAAGTCGAGAAGTTCTATTCCCACAGTAATACTTTCACAAACACTTAGTCCATTAACTGAAATTAAATACTTTTACGTATCAAATCTACATAAGTTTTCTATCAATTTGAAACAGTTTTCTCGTTGCTACAAATTACTTCCACTTTCTCTGATGAAGTTAATCCCATTAATCTTTTTCTCACAATTCAGACAACATCTTCCTTTTCGGAAATACAGGAAATATCGATACGAAATCTATAATATTTTTATCTCATTGTCAATCTAGTATCATCACTGACTATGATAGTCCTGAATACTTTTGATATTCAGCTTTTACCTGTTGACCAACCAACATCTGACCACGAATTCGAAAATATCATGTAACATACGAAATCACTAGAACGTCTACTTCATATAACTGCACATTTTATTACTCTTGGATGGATAGACGAGCTACTATTGAGCCTCGTACGAAAAATTTTGCATAAGCTCCGAATTCATTTGCACTCAATTTCTATCTCAGAAAGATAACATCAGCCATCAGGTCAGACCTCAAAATTCAGAATAAAAAATCGACTCATGTTGAACTCGTTTAACTTACCATTCGTTAGTACATTTCTGAAATTCTCAATCTTGCAATGAAAACATCGCTTTAGCTTTTAATCTAGCTATAATCATATCGTCATTAATTAAGATCAATCGTGTAACCCACTCACAAAATAAACAACGATTTTTTTCCCATTCAGCATCTGTAACTATATCTGCTTTCGCAGTGATTAATTAATAACTACTCGTGATCTTTCAAAACCTCAAGTCTTTAACACTAGATCTTTCAATAGCTCAAGTCTTTAACACTATCTTAACTTCAGATCTTTCTATGACATTCGATACTTTAATTCTTAAAATTAGGGAACATGTGACACCTTTCTTCGAATAAACGATATCACCAAATTCTAACTACGGACATAAAAGTGACCGTCTCTAAATCACTGGTCAAACAGTTCTTTTTAATGTGACATCAACCGCATGAAAATATGAACCATCACATTAAATTCTAGTAATAAAACACATCCCAATCCATTCAATAGTGCATCACTGGAAAATCATAAATTCATTACTCAATTCAAATTGAACTCAGAACCAGAGCTTCGGTTAATAATATCTTCAACTGTTTTCAACTTTGCTAACATGCATAGACTATCCAAATTTTCATAAATGTGATAACCATATCATTTAGAACAGCTTTAACTCATAAGAAAATAATAAAGATCTTGATGATCTCTCAGAGAAAACCAGAAGAAAAACACTGCTTATCGACTCTAGAATTCCATTGTAACAGAGATAATATATTTCCCATATATATAAAACAAAACCATAACCAATAGAAGCATAAGGTTAGTCTCACATAAATTTTTACCATCGTCTTCGTTTCAACATATTAGAATAGAATTCCGAAGAGATAAAAAAATGACAATCATGACCAAACCAAACCAACAGAACTTTCGTCTAACATTATAGTCAGTTAACGTTCTCACACGATAAGAATTTCACCAGAAAATGAACAATCACATATATCTCCGAGGATAAAAGATTATATAGAATAACCAGAAGAGATCATCATATTCATTTCAACTGTAACTGTGACGCTCAAACATTTTTACCACTCAATTATCATTTCTCTGACTAATTTTGTCATCATGAATCCCATATTATTCTTTTAACTAAAGAAGATCAGTTCTGAGAAGGTCACAATCATTACATTTTCTCAACCTCGTACCTAAGTAATTCAATTTACCAAAGTAAATTTCTTCTCTAACTGTGGCAGTACATATCTCATGAAATTCCATTACAATACACCACTCTGGTAAGGGGGTGAGGTCGTAGGGCCTTTGACTCGACTCTCATATACATACACATGTAACACAACTTTCATCATCATAGCAACATCATCAAAATCATATCATTCATTTCAGAAAACCTGACATTTATATTCATTTCATGCCAACTTTCTAGTTATCTCATTTAGACAAGTATACTTATGCATGCATTCTATGAATTCTGAGTAACTTTACTTATCCCATCCATTTAATCAAAAAGTCATGTACATAACATTATACGAGAGCCAACAAACATGTATAAGTATATTCCAATCTATACTTTCATCTCGCATATCATCGTATGCATATCATTACAAATATGTAAATCAACCCAAGCACTTATACGCAGACTATGTGAATTTGCCAACCATATTCATTCAAATAAGTATACATGAACATTCATTCCATCGATATTTTTGATAAGTTATCTAAAAACATTCTTTCGCCCGAGTAAATAACTATCCATTTCCACTCGGGGACCATGATAGGCTGAAGTAAACCCGAAGGTATTTGGTGTTCAGCTTTCACTTGTTGGCATACTAAGCATTTTGACACAAACTCTAAAATGTCTCTTTTCATCCCCGGCCACCAATACATTTTCTTCATATCATTATACATTTTCGTACTTCCAGGATGTATTGACAAACAACCATTATGTGCCTCAAGTAAAATTTTCTGAATCAACCCAGTGTCCTTAGGAATCCTACCTCGGAACCTCAAGCAACCATCGAAATCAACCCAAAAATCTGATTCAACACCCGATTCATAAATTTTCTAAATCAACCCAGTGTCCTTCGGAACGCAAATCCTACCCCGGAACCTCAAGCAACCATCGGAATCAATCCAAAAATCCGATTCAACACCCTATTCACACTGTGTTCTCTTAACTAGCAATTCACTATCACTCATCTGAACTTCACAAATTTCTTGGAGAAACGTCAGTCTAGTTTTTAACTAAGCTAGAATTGAACCATCCTTTTACAAGGCCAATTGGGCGTTCATTGCTCTCAGTACAAATAATGATTTTCTACCCAATGCATCTGCAACCACGTTTACCTTACCTAGATGGTAGTCGATAATCAACTCAGATTTAAATCCTTCTGATTTATCAAGTACTTAGGACTTTTATGATCGATGTATGCATGGCATATCTCTCTGAATAGATAATACTACTAGATCTTCAAGGCAAACACTATGGCAGCCAACTCTAAGTCATGAGCCATTTAGAGAAACATGTGTGTTTACTACCATGCATACTGACTTGTAAATTTTACGTGCAGGGGACACACAACCATGTAACACACCCATGGGGTTGATCGTGTGTCACACACGGCCTAGACACACGCTCGTGTGTCTATCCGTGTGGACAATATAAGGCTATTTACCAAGCCCTATGCCACCCTCAAACAAAATTTAATACTAACCAACATATCAAAGTCTAACTTAATATGATTTCTCAACCAACAACCATAGCTAATGCCTTACACATTTCATATATTCAACCATGCCAACAATTTCAAATTCATGAAAGTCTATCTTACATTCATATAATGACTTTCAAAATTAGCCATTTTCATGGCCTTATACAAAATGAGTCAAATACTAAAACAAACCAACACCTTTGGCCCCCAAAAAAACTGACACTAAAATATAATCAAAAGTTCCTATACATGCCATAATCAATATGATAAAACTAACTATACCAAGTGCTTCAAGGAGTGCGTGGCTGGCTTTCTCGACGTAGGCGATGATCTACAAGCTACTTTGGCGGCACTATAAGAAAGTGGAAAGGAAAGAGGGTAAGTGTGGGAGCTTATTAAGTACATATATGTAAATAAGTGTAAATAAAAATAAAACACATTCATCAAACAATGGATTATCATACTTAAATGATATATCATTTAGGCCTACTATCTTACTCTTCACTTCCTTTATGCATACTTACTACATCTCATCACACACTAAGGTCTTGTTCATGGGTTTAGTATACATACCTGTAATCATTCGTAAAATACCTCAATTTCATTCTTTCTAATAACATACCTCATTGAAATTTTCCTCAACTCGTTCTTCAGACTACCCGTTCAACACTTGAAACACTAATAGATACACTAAAAGTTTACACTTAAGTGTCATATAAGTAGTCAGAGCTACCTCGAACTTTGTAATGCTCGCATTTTGAGTTACTCGCGGGCCTTTTTGCCATGTTAGTACCCAGACCCCATAACTCTATCATGTAATGCCCGCTCATTGAGCTACTCACGGGTCTGCACTCAAGGTCAGTACCCGGACCCACATTACATATAACATTTATCTCATGAACACAGACATAACTCATGAGTTCAGACCATATAGTTCCTCATGACATACCTTTTGTATCTCATACTATTTTTGAAGTTCAACGGGATTTCATATTTAACCTGATGTCGTCGTACTTATTCATCATATAGATTACTCTTATATCACAATATTTATGCTTCTATGGTAACAAGTAAGATTATATTACATGATAATGATAAAACGTTTAAATAAGCTATAATGACACATTATTCACATATGTACTTACCTCGGCACAAAATGATGGGAACGAGTCTAATCCTCGTAAATTTTGTTCTTCTCTCGATTAAGACCCGAATCACATTTCTCTTGATCTAAAACGTCATAATTTAGGTTATTTAATACAAAAACCATTCAATTCAACTTGAGACTCATACTTTGGTAAAATGACCGTTTTACCCTTAAACTTCGCAAAAATTATGATTTTACCCCTAGTCTCGAAAATCAATTTTTATTGAATTTCCTTATTATCCAAGCCTAGCCGAATTCATTTTATAACTATAGCATCTCACAATTCTCATTATTTCACACATTTTTCACCTATTTCATAGCTTATGCAAAATGATCCTTGGTTAGGGTTTCTATGAAAACTACTTCACAAAAGTTGTTTATTTTACAACCATGATTCATTTTCTACCATAAAATTTCAGAAACAAACATGAATACTCTCATGGAAAAACTCTATACTTTTAACCATCTTGCAATATAGTCCCCTCATTAGCTACCTCATGCTATAAGGGTCCTAAAAATGCAAAAATCATCAATAAAAACTATCTAAATCACTTACTTGCAAGGATGAGAAGTTGCTGAAATTTTGAGCTTCTAAAACTCCGAGAATGGTTGAAAATTTCGGTAGAGAGGTGAGGAAGATGATAGCCTTTTTTCTTTTGTTTTATTTTAATCAATTAAGTCACCAAATGTCATCTAACTTTGACATTTTGACCAATCTTGTTCCTTATGGCCGGCCACCTCTATTTCAAAGAGTCTAATTGCCCTTTAAAGGCCTTAAATTTTGGTTCTCTAGCTATTTAACACATTTGGGTAGTAAGACAAAACTTTTGCCCTTTATGCGATTTAGTCATTTTTTGCAATTAAGCATGAAAACGCTAAAATTATCTCACCAAAATTTTCATGCATTCATATAATCATGCCATAACACATAAAATAATAATAAAAATAATTTCTCTGGCTTTGGAATAGTGGTTTCCGAAATCACTGTTCGGACTAGCCCCAAAATTGGGCTGTTACACTATCGTTCAATTACAGATACTATTCTAGTTCCCCAATCTGAGATTACAACTGCCTCCTCAACCTAGACAGAAAGAAATCTCAGTCTTCTACTGACTTCCCAGATGTTATTGCAAATGCAATTGAAAGGATTCTCCGATTACCATCCTATGCCACATAAACTGTAGACGATGGGTATGTCTACCATACATAAAGGTACCGTATATTTGTATCAATGGCTTATAGTAATGGAATGCTTGAGAGCATTGCTTGAAGTTCCAAAACAGACAGTGGAACACTCGGTATCCATAGATCAATTGATCGTTGTGGTACACGACCCTATTTCAAGATCAATTACGTAATTTGGGACGTTGTAATAGCCTATTTTTAGAGAAATCAAAACAGCGGTTTCGGGACCACAAATCTAATCTCGAAAATAAAATTTATTTTAATATTATTTTATGGCCTGTAGTATGATAAAAATATTATGTGAAAATTTCGTAAAGAAATTTTATCGATTACAAGTTTAAATTGCTAAATGACTAAATTGCGTAAAGTGCAAAAGTTGCGTTCTAATAGCTAAAGGTATTAAATAGCTATAGAAATTTAAATTGGAGGTCCTTATATGGTAATTAGAGTATTAATGAAAAGTTAGTAGATATTTTTGGATGATTCATCCATGGAAAATTAGAAAAAGGCTAGAGACAAAATTGGAAAGTGATAAAATTAAAAAATGATAAATAATTAAATAGAAATAAAAATCATTTTATATCATCTTCTTCCCCAAATATTCCATGGAAACCTTAGGAAAGAGAAAGAAAGCTTTCTTGGCCAAGTTAGGTGAGTATTCAAGTCCCGTTTTTAGTAATTTTATATTTTTGAAACCAGGATGGCTTAATCTATCTATTTGGGGGATCAATTTGAAAAGTTATCAAAGTATAGAAATTATGCCATGAATGAATATGCTGAAAATTTGAAATTTATGGTAGAATATGAAAGGTTGTAGATAGATAAACAACTTTTACAAAGTGATTTTTTATGAAAACATGATTTAGGGACTAAAATGTAAAGTTGTGAAATTTGAAGAAAAATTCTAAATTTTATAGAATACATGTTTTGTAAATTTTATAGTTAAATTTTGGTTAGGCTTGGAATAGGGAGTAAATTGCATAAATTTCATTTTCCGAGCCTAGGGACGAAATCGTCATTAATTAAAAGTTTAGGGGTAAAATGGTAATTTTTCCTAAAAGGTAAATTGGACTAAATTGAGTATGAATTACATTAAATTGATGTTAAATTTACTCCTATAGATCCGGATAGACCAAATACGGAGCTAGAACGAGGAAAAGAGGAAAATATCGGATTAGTAGGTTTTACGTATACGAACATTTGTCGAGGTAAGTTTATGTAACTAAATTGTGTATATTTATATGTTTGAATTAAATGTTGTTTTTTTGAATTGTATAAATATCATATATATATGACATTGAAAATAAATCTGACAAAGCCCGATCAATAATAATGCCTGGTAAATGATAAATGATAAAAATGTTACTTTTATGCTTGAAATGAATGTGATTTCCCTTATTGATATAAGTCCTCTCGAGCATATGTTATGGAATGGATTTAGCCCGGATGGGTAATCCAGATCAAGTGCTTTAGAGCATATGTCATAAAAAAGATTTAGCCTAGACTGGTAATCCTGACTAAGCTCTATTGAATATATATATATTGGAGATAGGATTTAGCCTGGACTGGTAATCTTGTTATATATATGTGTGGCTTGAAAGTGTTCTCTGAAATAGTACCTTATGGGTACCATTGGACATGAAGTGATGGATCCTGATTTGTACACCTCGAGTGTACTACCTGTGTACCCATCGATATTTTGAATAAATTCAATGGGTAACAATCCAGATATAAGAAGATATAAATAATAAAATGAGTTATTACACGTATCTGTATGGAAATATGAAATGATGATATTTGTACATGGAATTTATTTGATGAGTATGTTTATCCTTGATTATAGATTTGTACACCTTGAGCGTACTATTCCTGACCTTGATATTTCAAATTATATAAGTAAAGTTATGATATGAAATAATCTAAACTCAAGATGAATTATTATGAAAATACACTTGTAATACAAAGATATGATTTATACATGTTATATGGACACGTGATATGGAAAATATATATATCTAGAAATTTGATTAAGTTGAGCCCATATATGTTTCTTGATGTTATTATGGAATGTATGACTAACAATGGCAATGAGGATATGTGTAGGGCTTGAGATCAAATTGATTGAATGTGCCTTACATGTTTATCTTGAAATAGAATAAATGGTAAGCTAAGTACCATGTTATACGAACTTACTAAGCATTTTATGCTTACTTAGCTTTATTTTCCTATTTTATAGTAAATCAGAAGCTCGTTGGATTGGAAACTTGGCGGGGATCACTCACACTATCCATCGACCCATTTCGGTACATATGGTAAAAAAATTGTGGTTATAATGGCATGCATAGGTTAAATTGGCCAAGGAATGACATGTAAATATTTGTTAATGACTAGCAATTGGAATGGCTAGTTATGAACATGTTTTGGTGTTATGTATAAAAGACTATATCATGGTATATGTTTGAAAATGATTGATTAATAGAAATCACGATATGTATGAATGAATTAAATTAACATATTTGATACAATATGCACAAATGTGAACATGGTATCTAGATAAATATGAGTATAAATTGGCATGTATAAGACTCAAATATTGGTATGAAAATGTGGTTGATGAGTGTGATAAATTGTGAATAAGTGTTGGTGTCGGTGCAAGGCTAAAAGGGGTGAAAAATAAAGCTACAAAATGGATTTATTTTGTCCACACGGGCAGACACACGGGCATGTGTCTTGACCGTGTGTGACACAAGGCCTGGCACATGGGCGTGTGGTTTGGTCATGTGTCCCTTGAACCTTAAATTTGAGAAACAAAATGCTCAAAATTGAGCACATGGACAGAGACATGGGCGTATGTCTCAACGATGTGTACTACACGACCTAGCACACAGGCATGTGGTTGGTCGTGTAGTACAAGTCAAAGAGTTACACGAGGACTAACACAGCATGCAACATGGGCATGTCCTAGGGTCACACGGGCGTGTCCCTTGGACCACACGGGTGTGTGTGTCCTGCATCTAAAAAAATAATTTCAAAATTTTTTGGGAAAAATTCCCTGAATTCTCGATTTAGTCCCGATTCAATTATATTACTCGTATTGGGCCTCGAGTGTCCATTTAAGGGACGTTATGACTAATCTCGAAAAATGAATAGAATATGACATGAAATATCTGTAAATGTTTTAAAAACTCTGGTAACGCTCCGTAACTCTGTTTTGGCGACGGATACGAGTTAGGGGTGTTATAGACGTACCTCTTCAGCACCCGTCACCACTGTCATACCTCGCTGTATGATGCGCTCCACCCACTGTGCATCTTCACCAATGCCTTTTGCTTTGCTATCCACTCCTTGAAATATGAAAGCATGTAGTTGAATTGGCTACGAATATTTGCAATTATAATCGCACAGCAGTCCTGTAACACCCCTAACTCGTATCTGTCACCGGACTGGGGTTAAAGGCGTTACCGAACAAATCGGAACATTTCACAAATAATTCAAAAACATCATTCACACATAATCATACATCATTACAGAGTTCCTTATATAGGTCAACGAGACCTTAAATAAGCTTTAGAAAGGGGTCAGGACTAAACTGAGCTCATACAAAATTTTTCAAAACTTAAACATTTTTCAAACTTGTACAGGTCACACGCCCGTGTGATCAGGCCGTGTGCCTCACATGGCTTTAGACATGCCCGTGTGTCTAGGCCATGTCAAAATAGGCATACATATTGACTTGTCCACACGGCCACAAGACACGCTTATGTGCCAGGCCATGTGAAAATTAGGGAGGCTGCTGACTTGGGTCACACGGCTAGTCATACGCCCGTGTGTCTAGCTTGTGCTTGAAACTGACGTGCCCACACAGCCTAGCACACGCTTGAGTGTGCGACCATGTGGTCTACCCAGGCTCATTTTGAAATGGTTCTTGAACAACACGGCTGAGGCATTCACCAGTGTCTCTGCCCGTGTGGGCAAAAATAGGCCATTTACAAGGCCAATTTGTCATCTAATTTGGGTCAAACCTAGAAACATCAAACCAAGCACATTTGCACTATAATTTCAACCAATTTCAATACCAAAACTTACATCATTCATGCCATATTATTATCAACCAAATTCAAACTTACTCAATCATATCAATTCATAAGCCAAAGTCATATTAAATCATATGTTTCATAACTCTAATTCACCTCATCCATTCACATGCCAAAACCTTACCAAATTGACCATTTCAATAGGCCATTGAAGTACATCAAAACATACCATTTATGAACACAAGCATATACCAAATTCATTCATAATCTCATCCATAACCAAGCCATATCACATGGCTAGATATACACATCACAAAACATAACCAAAATCCTCTAGCCTATACATGCCATACTACAACATATACATTTTCAAAAGGTATCAAAATAGAGTTCGATAGTGTGGTGAAGATCTCGACGATCTCAAAGCTTCTGATAGCTACGATATCTATAAAACAATGTAAACACACACAAAGTAAGCTTTCAAAAGCTTACTAAGCCATATACAAATAAACTTAACAAATAACATTAATTTATTCATATAATTTAAGACAAAATACATTCACTTAGCCATATATCTCTTATATTTCATTTGAACATAATTCACATATACATATCATAACTCATTCTCATAGCAACTCATACTTATATCATATATTCACCAAGGTACATATACTTACCTTTCATTCACAAACATGGTATACAATTAAAACTTACCTGAGTTGGATACAAATTCACATAGTCATATATTTTTTCAGAATGGCCGTTGAACCATTCAGAATCATAAGGATACATGGATAGCTCGGAAAGCTCGTACAATGCCAACGTCCTAGACGTGGTCTTACATGTAATCAAATATCGATGCCACTATCCCAGACAAGGTCTTACACGAAATCAAATACGATGCCAGAGTCCCAGACGTGGTCTTACACTTAAATCATAAGTCGATGCCAACGTCCTAGACGTGGTCTTACACGATAACACATATCGGATCCTATTTCATGACTTATGTATACTAACTATTCCTAAGGTTCGTACGGGGCTTTTCGGACGTCGATACTTTGTCAATACTTTCTCGGATATCTCATATTCAAGGCATAAAGCCATTCATCATTGTTCAATAGCATATAAGCATAAATAAACCATTTCAAATACATTTAATTGTATATAAACTTACCTCGTACAGATTCGGATAGATGGAATCGGCTACTCGACGACTTTCGATTTTCCCCAATCTAATTCCATTTTCTTTAATTATTGATCTATATAAATTTAAATTTAACCCTTTTATTCACCAAATCATTCAAATCAATCCAGAAACACATTTAGGGAATTTTACAAATTAGCCCTCATATTTTCATATTTTGACAATTTAGTCTTTAATCACAAAAATCACAAAACACACAAAATTTACATATACTTATGCTTAGATGAATATTCATAGCACTCATACAAGTCCACATGTTTCATTTATTTCACATTTTAGACCCTCAATTTACAAATTTCACAATTTAGTCCAAATTACTCAAATTCATCAAAAATTCAAATACAAATATATTAACCCAAAACATATCCTTCATTTACTAACAACTAACTTCACAAAGCTTATAATTTCATCAATGGCATATTTCAAAATCATCATCAAAATCAGAAATTTAGGCATTGGCTTGATAAAACACTAAGCAACGATTACAAAAACATAAAAATTATCGAAAACGGATCAAAAACCATACCTTAATCAACAATTTGCTTGGTCGAACCCTAAGAAGCTTATTTTCTTTCTTTTCCTTGTGATTTCGGAAATAAGGATGAATGAATCATCCATTAACATGTTTTTTTTTATTTAATATATGATTAATATGCCAATTACCAAAATACCCTTTAATAAACCATTATAAATTCACATAAGGCCATTAATGTCCATTAACCATGTAAATGGCATGTTAACCACATAAGGACCTCTCATTTACAAAGACATAATAATTAAGCATACTTAACAAATAGTAGGCAACTTTTTCATTTAACGCGATTAGGTCCTTTTTACAAATTAAGCACACAAATGATCAAATTTTCACACGAAACTTTCGCACATGTCAATTCACATATTGTAAGCTCAAAAAATTATATTTAAATATTTTTTTACTCAAATTTTTGGTCCCAAAACTACTTTTCTGAATAGGGTCTAAATCGGACTGTTATAAGTCTCAAATCCACTTTCACCATCGATAGTATTATGCCCACGATCATTTTTGAATCTATCTTTGGATGATCCCATGAAACACTTGCAACCCCATGAGTACATTAAATTAAGTGGAACTGTACCTAAAACACTAATTAATAAAACCTAAAACAACCAGAAAACTTTAATAAAAACATGGAGAAAAATGCATCCATCGGTAGTATTATGCCCATGATACTGTACCAGTGGCAACACACGTATGCAAACTGGTAAACTTCTTTATCATCCATAACCTCATCTTCTTCTTGATAGAAATCATGATTTTCCATGTGCATCTATCGCCTCACATTGTACACTTGGCCTTAACCTCGTTCCTAAGGTTGTCTCGCTCTACTATAGTGAGAAAACCATCTTTAGTGGAAACTACTTTCCCACTTCCAAATTACTCGAATTCAACAAATAACTTGAATGGCCCAGCCTCTTGTGTGGTAGTTCTGCAAACTCCAATCCATCCGTTGTCGATAGATCGACATTATGCATGTGGGTTGGAGGCGAGTACGCTGTGAATCGTGGATCTTATTCTTCATCTTCACCCTCTTCATCATCTTCCGGTTTAGTTGGAACAAGATTTGGTTCAGAAAATAATGCAACTTTTGAATCAAAGGCACCGGGCTACCGAACTAGATGCATATCGGATTTTTTGCCATCTTCAATCTTAAACCCACCAATATCTATCGTGTTAGATGTCCCCTCACCAATGGATGTCATAGGGAGTATATTATCCTTTCTTGTGCACGTCTCAGAATGTCTAGAATCACATGTCGATTGCCAACTGCTAGAAGTTGTTTTTATTCTCCAGTAAGTATTCCCAGAGTTGAACATCGACCCATTGAGGTTCATGTCCCACCCACTATCTAAGTGACATGTAGGGGTTGTGTATTCCGTTCTACCATCAAAACCCGATTGTTAGGTGTTCTACCTCCCACGATTGAATCTAAGGCTAAGATAGATGAGTGTCTTCCCATTAAAGATTCTAGAATATCATTATTAGAAATTTCTAACAAAGTGGTTAGAACATCACCTTTTTCAACCGTTCTAGCCTATTGAATAGGAAGAGATGTTGACGATCAAATACCTTCATCTAGCTTAAAAATTCCATATATAACTCAAGAAATGGTGATCCACTATCGATGTGCATTTGCACCATCACCTCTAAGCCCCGAGCACCTTTGATATCGATAGTATCATATCTCACGGGATCGACTGAAGCACAAAATCGATACTTAATAGACGATACTCTTATCTAGCTAGATCTGGTAATTTTTTGCTTAATTTTTTTTCGATGTTTTGGCAACTCTATGTTTTGGTTAAACACCAGTCGCATTGTGTTCTCTGATAAAAAACTATGTCATTCTCTGTGTCATGAACCTCACCATCATAGCAAATAATAACATTAACCAGTCCACTGATTTTTAACCAAGTATATGTCAAGAGAAGTTTGAAAAAAAATATTATGCAAAAAAATCATGCTTCAACTAAATATTAACACAAAAAATCAATTCTTATACTTACTTTAAATATTAACACAAAAAATCAATTCTTATACTTACTTTTTATACAAATAGTATCGTTGCTCCAACTTATGTCTTCCCTACAAACTTTTATTCTTCTAAATTTCTTCAAATTTTCTTTCCTCGGCTTCCGCCACTAAAGGCTAAAATGTGTTACATTTATAACCCAAGGGATAACATCTTATACATTTATAAAAAAAGTGCCCTGAATAGTAGGAATTGAAACTTATAAAGAATAAACACTCCAAGCAAAATGTATTGTTAGCAATAGTACTGAAAAAGGCATCCAGCTATAAGCGTTTTCAGTACTTTTGCTAACAATGCGTCCTACTTGGAGTGCTTTTTTTCTCTACAAATTTCAACCCCCACTATCCGGGGCCTTTTTTCAAAAACGTTTCAGATATCCTCGGATTCTTGAGATATATTTTCAGAACCCATCTCGTAAAAAATATTATTTTTGTACTCCGAGTTTTGATTTTTAATCAAAAATAATATACGATTAGTGTCAATACAAATATTTTAAATATTGAATTCAATTATTACAATTATTAGGTTAAAATTTTTATCAATTTAAAACCCTAAAACCCCAAACAACCTAAAACCCTAGTAATAAAACCCTAAAAAACCTAAAACCCTAATTAATAAAACCCTAAACCACTAGAAAACCCTAATAAAAAAACAAAGAAAAATGCTTCCATCTGGAAAAGCTTTTCCCCTCTAACCAGTAAAATGCTTCCAGCTGGAAGCGTTTTATCAAAATCAACCCATTCCTATAAATTTTCAAAAAAATTGGCCTATTTTGTAATTTAAAAAAAATGACTTTTTTTAGGAATTTAGTCAAGAAAAAGTGTGTGAGAGAATATTAATATCTACTTCCTGTTCTTCCATCTTTATTTTAAAGAGAATCTCCTAATGAGAAAGTATATTTTTCACTACTACTAATTGTATGGTTAATAGAAATGTAATATATTTTATGCTTTTATGCACAATTTTATTCAAAATCATAAATCTTGAACCTCTATCTTTGTAATGGGTATTTGATGTTGATAATGGTTCAAATTTATTACTATGTTTAAGAAATCATTCTTTTAACCTATAGTCATCAACTTAATTGAATGGAATTGGAAACTATTTCAATACTTTGTTCTTTTATATAGGTTTCATTGTGGAATTACTTTTGATCACATAATATTTTCAATTTTTACATTTTCAGTATTAGTAGGTTAGGAATAAAATATTAATAAAATAAATATTTTTACGAATTTTCTACTATTTCAATGACCCATAAGGCTGACTCGAGCCTCTTGAGTGACTAATGAGCTAATTAAGTGTGCAGGATACCATTTTAGGTCCAAGAATACAAGGAATAATGATTAGGCCGTTAAGACAATAAGCCCGATAAGCCAACAAAGCTGCCAAAGCCCAGGAAAGCACTCGATGTCGTGACGAGAAATTCCCTCTCGTCACAATGACACGATGAAGAAATAGGAAGAATGGCACGGTGTTGACATCGTGAGGAAAAGCATCCCTACGTCTTGACGACACGACAATGACAGACCAAAATTACGATGATTCTTCTCACGACACATTTGGGAGATTTCCACAATTGTAACCTATCTTTTAGCAGAATATTTTATTCTTTGATATCTAAGTGTATCTTGGGATTGATTGGTCTCCAAGTAGGTCATTGCCTATATAAGCAACCTTAAGGTCAATAGAATTGTAAGCAGAATTAGACAGATAGTTTTACTATTTAATTTTTAGTTTTCTTTTCTTTTCATGTTCATGTAATCGAAACTTTTCTATTCCAACGTGAAAACAATCGCAAGCAAAGATTGCTTCAGATTTGTGCCTTAATATAATATCAATGAGCATTCTCTTATCTCTTCTCTTCTATTCTTTTATTTGTATTTCGTTAATTCGGTCGATTAATTGTTGTATGAATATTAGAATAGATTATTGTGTTTATTTCATATCTAGCATGATTTGATTATTAAACTAATTTATTTGTTAAGTAATTATTTATTTGAAATTGATTATTTATTCAAAGGTACTTAGTATATTAGGGACTGACGCCGCTAATAGAATATCGAGACAGGTGAGACCGGAAGGGTATCCTGTTGTGTATAACTTATGCCGAGCAGAGAGCCCGAAAGGGTATCCGTATGCCTAGGAAGATACTGTAAAAGTGACTTAGGTGGTAATCCTTAATGAAGATAAAACGGGAGGGTAGTCGTAGCTAACGGTGATAAGTAACTCAATCTAGGATAATTAATTATTTAATTAAGTAATTTGGGATTTAATCGATCATAGGCTAGAGGCTCACGTTGTCGACACTAGGAATAAGAAAGTCCATTAGATTAATTTAGGTTAGTTAATTTAATTAAAATATTAATTTGGATTTACACTACTAATTCGTGACTCAACTAGATTAGTAATTATTTTTTATAATTAATTTAATATTAATTTCTCCAATATGCAATCCCTTGGGTACGATCCTTGGAATACTTACCAGTATTTTATTGTAAACTTAACTATATTACAATTTGACCCGTACGCTTGTCGACACCGCCGATTTAATTTGATATTTTTTTGGTGTGATATTTAACTATAAACAGTAACATGTTTATAGATGGTCACATCCCTCTTGTTCTTATTTTTCAGTTTATAATAGTCTGCTTTAATGTGACCTAACTTCTTGCAGTAGTTACATACCTTGTCTTGATTCCTCGACTTTGATTCAGACTTGCTTCTCACAACAAATGTCGAGGGTTACTCATATGACCTACCATCTAAGCCAAACTCATTTTCGAGTCTGTCTTTGGTCAAGAAGTTTCCCTTCACATCCTCGAAGGAGAGTTTATCTCTACCATAAATCAAGGTTTCCTGAAAGACATATATAAAGAGAAAAGAACACAATAATAGCATAGCTTGATCTTTATCATCTATCTAAACCTTGACATTCTTCAATCATTAAAGAGAGAGAAAAAATGACTTATGTGAGACCTAATGGATGAACCTTCAACCATACGAAACGTGTATAGGCTGTGACATCCCTAATTTGACCCTAGTCGGAAAGTGGTTTCGGGACCACTAAACCGAGTCTTATAAGTAATTAAAAGTTATATTCTATGTTTATGATGTTAGTAAATGCATGTGTGAAAGTTGCATGCATTAATTTGATCATTTCTATGTGAATTTATTAAAATGGACTTATATGAAACATTGTTGAAAGGTGATAGGCTAATCTTACAATGGTCTAATAGTACATGCATGCAAAAGAATGGTTTTGCATGTCAATTTACCCAAAAAAAAAGGAAGTGGCCGCCATGGTAATGAAGATGGGCAAAAGAAAACATGTCTTAAACATGTTTTGCTAGTGGTGGATGTTAGAAATAATAAAATAAGAGCATGGGTAAAGAAATGAAAAAAAATGAGTGTGGATGCTCCCCCCTTGCAGTGTATGAGAGAAACAAAACAAAGAAATAAAGAAAAAAAAGTTGTTATTCATCCTTTGGTTTTCTTAGCGAATAGAAGAAAGGGAAGAAGGGGGAAGAGCTTGAGAAAAATCGGCTATGGTGGTTGCTAGACTAAGGTATGTTTGATGATATTCCATGAGATGCATGCATGTTTTAGTTGTTAGTTTAAGTTCTACCTAGCCATGGTTTGAATTTTTACTATTGATGGAGATGATATTCGGCCATGGGTGTTGTCTTTTTTTTTGGTTGGTGTTTTGATGTTGTGGTGATGAGAGCATGAATAGATGAAGAGTTCGGTAAATTGATATGGGGTAAAAATGGGTCAAATGTTCATGTAAATGGTGTGTGAATTTTTAGTATAAAATTCTTGGTATGAGTATTAAAGATGGTACATGAATTCGGCCTTAGAAGAAAGTTTAGTATAATATGGTTGTTGTTAAATGAAGTAGAGTCTAACAAGTGAGCTCATATGTGCATTAGTTGCTAGATGGAGAAGAATCGGCTAGCAAGTTGTGTGCTAAGGCCGAATATAATTTTGAAAAATCATTGAGTAATGTATGTGTTTGGAATTGATGAATTAAGAGTATGCTTAAATTGTGTTATGAACAATTAGATGTTAAATCAAGGTTGCTAAGCTAGCTATTAAGGTGAAGTGCAATTGTTAGTAATTGAGTACTAGTGTATATATGTGCATTAGCCGAGTTTTGGACTAGAAACAATATGGCGTTTAGTCAATACAAGTAACCATATTGTAGAATGTATTAAGTGCACAATCGGCCCCAACATAGACATGTATATTTGGCCACCTAATTAAGCACATAGGTGGTGTCGAATTTGATCTTGCACATTCGGCCATATGGGTGTACACACTTGTGATACTATCCTTGATTAGGATAGTTGGCAATAGGGTGATAGCCTAAGGTTGTGAACCGAATAGTTCAAAAGCATGGGGTAGAAGGATAAGAATTTGTCATGTGTATCCTATGAAATGAAATTTTAATGTTTAATACAAATATTTTACAAAGTGGTTGAATGGGTTAATTTAATTGTTTAAGCTCAAGATCCTAAAGGAGAGGCGTCCAACAAGGGGAAAACGAAGGTCATCGAGTAGCCGACTTGAATTTATTTTACCCAACACAAGGTAAATCATTAAGCATATATTTGGTGTTGATTTAAATGATCATAATATATATGCAAATGTGTTTAAATGAGTTGATGTGTAAATGGAAATGTATGTGTATGGAATGATGCCATTGTTGAATGTATAAAGGCAGCAAAATGCATAAGGTATTGGTCTCGGCACTAAGTGTGCGGGTATAAATGGACACGGTGACAAGATTGGCACTAAGTGTGCGGGTTTAAAATTGTACAGCACTAAGTGTGCGAGTTTGATTATATAGCACTAAGTGTGCGAGCTGAATGTATATAGCACTAAGTGTGCGGATTCACTATATGCTCTTGCATTACAATTGGCACTGAGTGTGCGACATTATCGAGTTAATCCTGCATAGCGGATCGGGTAAGTACCTTGAGCTCATGACGAATAGGCAATATGTTCATGCTCGGGTTGAGCTTGGTAAGCTTTAAATCTATGTGATGATTGCAATTGTATGATTGTGGTGAAAATGAGTTAGTGTGTGAAAATGCCTCAAATATCTTATTGTGTAGAATATGAAATGTGGATGTATGACTTGGTATGAGATTGAACCGAAAGGTCCGAGGAATTATGGTATAGTTTCGATATGGATGGAGTACCTAGCTTCGTTTATTGTTTCATGTTGTGATAACTTTATTAATGGGTGGTTGTCGAATGCTTATGACTTACTGAGTTATAAACTCACTCGGTGTTTTCTTGTCACCCATTTTAGGTCTCTTGGACTCGTATTGTTTGCGTGCTCGGAACCGTCGTTGAAGTCATCACACCGGCTGGAAATCTTTTGGTATTGTCTTCGTAGTTGAACTAGGAGAACATTTGGCATGTATAGGCTATTTTGTTTTGTTGAATTGTGGGTTGTAAACTTTAAGCCATGCGAAAATGGCCTATGTGGTCGGTTGAGTGTGATTCTAAAACCTATAGTCACGAGCCTTAGAAACCTTAATTTTGATAAGGTGGCCATAGTTTGTATTATGTATGATGTAATAGTTGGCCATGGAAGAATTATGAAATAGTCATTGTTTGCTTTAGTAACGGATGCTGCCAGCAGCAGTGAGGTGAGATGGAAAAATCACTAAAAATAGTAGAAGTAGAATTAAATAGTGAATAAACTATGAAATTGAACCTTGATGAATCTATTTTCATATGGACGAAACGAAACGACCATATGAGCAGTATACTGAGAGATATTAAAGTTCTCGTGAGACAGGGCCAGAATGGTTTCTGGATCCCCTGTCCCGACTTTGAAAATTTACCATAAATTATCCAAAAGGAATTAGAAGTCGTACCTTATATGTGCAGATTCCCTTTTGAGTCTAGTTTCATTAGAAACAAACGGCATGAGCATTGAAGCTCTGTACGAGAAGATATTCAGGTCGTAATGCGCGAAGGTCAGTGTAGTCGACCCCTGTAACATGGGTGACTTTAACTAATAAACTGTACTAATTGACTCAACCAAAAATTCTAGAAAAAAATGTGTAGATGGAATTATGAGTGTAGTTTCAGGGAAAATTTATGGAACTGGTTTTCGAGTTCTGGAACTCGAGATATGATTTTTAAGGTGACAGGGACGCAGTTTGCCAGCTAGGCTGGAAATGTGAAAAATAGTCTGTGTGACACATGAGAGTTGGTCTTAGAACCCCTCGTGTCCGACTCCGGCGACGGTATCGGGGATGGGGTGTTACATAGGCATTGTTTCAACACCAACCGATTAGCCAAAGACTTTGTCATATATAGGGTTTCTAACTTTCTCCATAAGGCCATTGTTGTTTTCTTTAAAAGTAACCCTTGCAAAACATCACTCATGAGGCACAACTGAATTGCAGACAAGGCCGTTTGTTGGAAAAAATCAAACAATTTTCTTGCACAACAAAAAATTAAAGTTTTAAAAACTGACCCAGTTTGTGATATTTATAGCAATAAACCTTAGACCAAAATCATACCTGTGTTTTCGGATAAGCGGATCTTTGATGTTTTCTAACTTTTAACCAAACGATCTGCTCTGCTATTTTGGTACCATGAACTGTTTCGAGTGTGGGCTCAAACCGAGTAAATCAAAACACAAAATTAGAAAAAAAAATTCTCAGTTTTATTTGGGGTGAAAGCAAAAATTCTCTCTTTAATAGAAGCCGATAGAATTGTTATTTTGAAAAAAATATATTTAATATTTGAGAATAAATTCTCTCTATTTTTCGGCAAAGTAACAGAATCTATCAAAGTTGTGCTAATAGCTCTATTGTGCCATCTATTTATAGGAAGAGAATGTAGAATCATTGTTGAATTGTAGAGGTATATTTCAAATAAAAAAATAACTTCCTAGTCCAACTAGGAGAGGGAGAGGGTCAAATAGGGTGTGTTTCCCTCATATGTATTTTGATGGGGATTCAAGCCTCTTATTATATTGAGCCCAATTATATGTGCTTTTTGAACTTTTAACCAAACACTTTATAATTTAATCCAACTCAATACATCTTTTTCTATTTTCCAAAATAAATATTAATTTTCCAATTAAATAATTTTCTCATCTTAATTTTACAATTGGTAAAATTATGACGATTTTATCCCTAGTAAAATTTCCAAGAAAATATATTCAATATTTCACAAATCAACTTGTTCACTATGATCAAATGGTTTATTTTCAATTTCAGACTTTAAAATTACTCAAAAATATAAACTCATTCTTCTGATTATTTCTAAGTAATCCATATATATTTGCAAATGGATCATTTCTCATTTTCATTTCCATTTCTATTTTTTGAGAAACCCACATTCATTTCCAAATGATCTCGTTTCTCCATTTTGGAGAAAACCATAATCATTTCTGAATGTTCTCCATTTATTTGTTTCTATTTATTTCATTCATTTTGATTCAAACACGTAATTCATTTCTGGTTTCAATGAGTTAGCAACATGACCAATTGGACATATGTAATTAGGGATCAAATGATTTATGATTAAGTTTCATCATTTCGCCAATTAATTAGAAACTCATTTAGTCTCAAGTCATTCCACTATAGTATCATGATTGAGCTCTCCAAATGACATCCCGTTATGAAAGCAACTACTCAATGCTCATCCAATGACCTTGTCATAAGTCTATTACCCTCATAAGATATCATTGATCTCTTTAGAATAATATTCGTTATCTCAATATGATCATATTTAATCTAATAGTAGCCATTACATCTTCCTTCATGAAAAGTCAATTACTATCAAATAATGATCAAGTCATTCATCACAAGGACGAATGGCTCGTGGTCACGTTTAGTTTTCATCAACCATGTAATACCAATGAGAGGATATCATTTATCCATATCTCGGGCTATGAATTCCACTATTTTGAATGACGCTACATACTACAGAAGTCATACACCCAACACATTAGGTTTTAGTTCCTTATTTATATAAACTCAAGCTTTTGTTTACATCAAAGTGTACAAGTCACATTCATAGTCCGTCATCCACTCATGATTTAGGTATGTCACACTGTGAATGTCACAAGTGAATAAATCCATAAACAGATTTAGGATCTATTCTTCTTGGGTCCTGTTCGATATACTGTTAGTCTAGTTAGTCATGTCTATGTTTCTATCTTCTAAGAGTCATTCGCTTCGATGCCCAAGACAAAACATCTCCCTAATTAGACTTGATAGATGACATATTAGTTTTTTTAATCAATTTTCTCATTTCCAATTAGACTAAGGACATTTTTAGGTTTTCTTACTAATATAAGCTCTGTGGGTTGCATCATATAAATGCTCTCTTCAAAATAGTCATTCAGAAATGTTGTCTTGACATCCATTTCTAGGATCTCGTAATCAAGAGTCGCCACAGTAGATAACAATAAGTGGATTGACTTGAACATGACAACTGGAGAGAAGATTTCTTCGTAATCAATATCTTCTTTTTGAGTATAACATTTTACAACAAGTCTAGTCACACCCTAATTAGGCAAGCCAAATTGGGTTAAGAGACTTCGCCAATGGAGGTCGCCTAAGTTACGAAACATAGAATGGTAAAGGTGATAAATTTGTGGTAGAGAGTTACGAAGAACTTCACCAATTATACCAAGTATCAGTCCTAGTGTTAAGAAGGTTATAACAAAGCGAAGACCTTATTAGGCGGACTTTTCATGCTAATAAAATTGCCACCCATGTTTTAATAACGTTACTTAAATATGATAGCTTGTAGGATATGTTTATGTCACCTTGCATATCTATGGAGGCAACGTGTCTGTAATAAGGGCACTTGTAAAGCCCCATAGGATTTGATTAATTAGTAGAAGCATGTAAGAAACAGTAATGATTAGAGATAAGTTTGACTGAGATGCAGACGTGGGTTAGCTATAAATAAGATAGTGTGATAGTTGAGAGAAGATTTACTATTCATCTTCTCCATTAGAATTTGTTATCATCGAAGAAACTAGGATAGTTTTTCGCTGTTAGCAAAGGTAGTAACTATAAAAGTTAAGAGAACTTCGATGCCAATTGTCTATTGGGAAATTCTTAAAACCTTCCTTTGAGTTTTACTAGATAGATAGAGACTAACTTAAGAAAGGATTGGTAGGATTTCTTTAACTACTGGATAGGAAAGTTTGGAGGAACTTAATTGATTTTTTAAAAAAAAAGTTCGAGTGCTTATTTTTACCAATTAACCTTAAAATTATCAAGTATTTGTAGTATTTAATGTATTGTCGAGTAAAGTTATACTATAACAAAGAAAAAACAGGATGCTTTCATATATATAAGGCTTATTATATTATTTGGTACTCTAATTTGACATTTCTTTTCTAAGGTGGTACTTGTTTTATTTTTATTCCAATGTGGTACCTATATTTGGTAAAAGTTATACATTTTGGAATCCAAAGGTAACCATAATGATTTTTAGCATTAAGTTCGATTTTAAGGTTAATTTGGTGAAATATTATTAGATTTGAATTCTCATTATTTTGTTAATAGAATAAAATCAGTGATAATTATGAATTTATTTAATTTTTGTTTAACTTGTTAAATACAATCACATAACTGCATTTTTTGGTAACTTTTAGGTTTGATTTGATAAATGTTAGATGCTAATATTATTAGTTAATTATGAATTTTAAAAATAAATCACTTATAAAATTCGAATTAAATACTAAAAATTGACATCGCTAATTTTAAATATTAAAACATATACTTTTTATTAAATATATATACCACATTAGATTAAAAACAAAATACTTCATTAAAAATGTCAACGTATAATCTATATATAATAGTAATGACTTATGCGTGGTTCTATAGATGCATCCATACATAGCCATTAGGGTAAGGACAGAAAGCATCTTCGTGGTGATTTCGAGGAAAATATGAATTGTAATTAATAAAATAGTAATGATATCTTCCGATACTTGGGAACGAAGAAATGATTTAGAATATAAATAAATTTAGAAGGATAAATGCAATCACGGATTGAGAAATTTTTGAGGATTAGAATAAAGTTATATATTTTATGATATTAAAAGTAAAATTTTATTATGTTAATAATTTATATTTTTATAAACTTTAAAAGATTAAATTATTTTTCTTATATTTAAGATTAAAATGTAATTTTATTATATATTAATTTAAAATTTTAAATTATAAAAAATTAAAATAAAATTTTTTATTTTAAGGGACATCGAAGCCCTACTAACCCTCTTGACTGGATAAATGCACTCAATAGTTAAAACCTATAAAACTTAGTCATCGCGATAACATTTACAGAATGAAAGACTTTCTTTCATTGCAGATATATAATATTCATATTTATAGAACAAGTTAAAAATTCTAAGTGAGTGATTTCATAATAAATAAAGAATTCAACTACTTTGAGTTGAATCCCATTCAATTTAATGTGGATCTTAGATGATTTGTCAAGTAAGATCGAAATTGTAGATTCAATGTGCATAATTTTTTTTTCTTTGCAATTTATACATTATTGGTAAAAGCAACTCACTGCTACAAATAGACGATTTTTGTAACTTAAACCTACAACATAAGCTCAGGGATTAACACGAACCAAATACGGTGGTTCGATTAATTTAGTTACTAAGTATTTTGTAGGTCACTTCTTTATATTGTACACTAGAATGTTCTAAGTAATAGGAGAAATTTTTAAAAGAAACTTCAAAAATGTATAAAGAACATTGCAAAAATGAACTTTTGACTATGTAAGTAAACGTAAGAAAATTGAGTTTATAAAAATATTGAGAAAATGACTAAGAAATTCAAATAAATTCTATCTAACCCCTTAATACAGAACCAATAAAATAATTCAATATAAAATTCACACATGAAAAAAGGAATAATAATAAAAAACTTTTGAAGTCTTCGCAACGAGAGGTACAAAATATCATAGCGTAGCTGCTAAGTGAAATATCAAGTCTTTGTGAAAGAGAAGTTCTGTTCATCGAAAGCAAAGCACGTATTAAAGAGTCGAGATTTATTGCTCCAATGGAGTGGCAAATAAGTTGAGTTTACTCACAACAATTTATGTTGCAGCATCTGGCCGAGGACTAACTCAACAAAATATAAAATTAAACAAATGAAAACAAGAGCATGTTTGAAAATCTTGATAATTAAGATTCACTGGAATCCAGGAACATAAAGATTTGATCGTTTTCTTATCCCTTTGGATTGGGGAGGGAAAGGTTCAACTAGTCATTTCACTGCACCATTGACCATCGAATAAATATTTTTTTAAAATATATGTCTAACTAGGGTTGGCTGAACTTTGTGTTTATGGATGATGGTATACCAATTCAATGAAGAAATAAAACCCTAAAATTTGATTCCCAGTAAATACATAAGTGATGGATGTAGTTATCATTTAATATAAATATAAATATTCAAATAAATTCAATTTTAAATTATTCATAGATTTGCTTGGAAAAACTATTTTTTATTTTGATATCTCAACCCAATATATATTGTTACATCTTTATTTATTTCTTTTCCATATCTTTACTTATTTTTCTATTTTTTTAAAAAATAACATTTTAGCTAATATAATAGATATGCATAATCTAGCACGAATTTAAAGCTCATCAAAATATAACAAAATCGAACTAAAATTCATCTCGTTTTGTTAGCTAGCGTACCTCATAAGTTGAACGGTTGAACAAGAAGAAACAAATTAAACTTAATTAGGGCTAAATGAGAAGAAAGAAAGTGGGCAATCCAAGGGTCCAAATTCAAAGGTTCAACCGATGGTAGGATTGCTTGCCAAGAATGGAATATCTTCGTTTAAATCTTCAGTTAACAGCAGTGTAAGATTAAAGTTAATTGTTTCAACTGACAAAAACATTTAAACATAACACGTGTAATTAGTTTTGTAAGAAAATCATTAATGGTTCCAATTACTACTTTATTGGGCAATTAGTTTTGATTGTTTCCAGAAAACAAATAAACCTACCACCAAACTTCCCTCTTCATTAGCCATGGTCTTTAGGGGAGGTTTATGGAATATGTATGATATAAGAGTGAGAAAGGCAAGGGTAAGCAAAGCAAATTGATTTGATTTGGTGCATTAGGGGGTTTAAGTAAAAGATGGCGAGAAGAAATGGAGAAAGGAAAGAGCACACTGCGATGGTGGCAGTGGGAATAGACAAGGACAAGGGAAGTCAATATGCATTGAAATGGACCGTTGATCATCTTTTGTCCAAGGGTCAATCTATCAATCTTGTCCATGTGAAAACTAAACCTTCTTCCATACCCACTCCTTGTATGTTTTTTCTTTCTTTTTATATATTAATCAACTAAATACCAGTCTTTTCTCTCTCTCTCTTGCACATTTCATTCAATTATTATATATGCATGCATGCAGCTGGGCTCCTCACAAACATATCTAAAGTCAACGATGATGTTGCAAAAGCGTATACGCAACAAGTGGACAACCAAGCCAAGGAGGTCTTTCTACCTTTCCGATGCTTCTGCTCGCGGAAGGACGTACGTTTTCATTCCCTTCTCTTCTCTTTGATGATAAACTTTTTTTATATAATTTAAAATTGCAACAGATCACAAGTAATGAAATCATAATGGAGGATACCGACATAGCTAAAGCCTTAATTGATTATGTTTCCTCCTCTTCAATCGAGATTTTAGTACTCGGCGCCCCAACAAAAGGTGGCTTTATTAGGTACGTAATCGATTCCTCTTTCTCCACCCGGCACGCACACATGCATGCAACACTAATTTTGCTTGTAAGATTAAATGCATGCATCCATGATCGATGCATCTAAATATTTCAATTCATAATACGACTCATTGATCTAGCGGGTCATAACTTTGCTTTTGTCTATTTCTTATCGTGACAGAAGATTCAGGAGCACGGAGCTTACAACAACAGTCTCGAAAGGGGCTCCCAATTACTGCACAGTATATGTGATAGGCAAAGGGAAGATCTCATCAGTGCGATCTGCTTCTTCTCCCCCTCCAGCTAGACTTCACCCTCCTGCACCTCAACCACAGCAGCCCCCACCCTCTATCATTCCCGACATAACTGAATCCCCTTCGGCTCAAGCACTTTTCCCCAGATATCGAGGTTCTTGCATGCCTCCTCCTCCTCCTCCTATTCTTGACTTGTATCCCGCTCCACTCACTATTTATTTTGCTTCTGTAGGAGCTCCTAGTAGGCCCCAACATCCACCACGCAACATGTATGAAGACTTGGAAATGAAGTAAGTAGTAATAATATTATTAACATATATATATACAAGTAACTTTGAAACTCAAAATTTTCAATCGCCTGCAACAGGTCACCGTTCACGAGACCGAGAAATAAATACGAGCCTTCAGTTCCTGAATCTGACATATCATTCGTAAGTAGTGGGAGGCCAAGTACTGATAACATGTCATCTCTGCACGACAATATGGATTTCGGAACTCAACGGCTTTCGATCAGCTCTGAATATGACAGCATAAGCCTTGGATCTTCATACTCAGGAAACAGGTCCATGGATTTCAGTTCACAGTATGAGAGCTCCTCAACATCACATGAAAGTGGTAGGACATCATGGTCATCTCAGAATATGGTAAGGCAATACTTTTCTGCCATGAAAATGAGCATAATTAACTACTATACAAAACAGCTAAGAGAATAGAATATACATGTTTAAGAATGAAACTTAACCATTCAGATGCCACAGGATGATGTGGAAGCTGAGATGAGAAGACTCAAACAGGAGCTCAAGCAGACAATGGAGATGTATAGTGCAGCCTGTAAGGAAGCACTCTCAGCAAAACAGAGGGTACTTTAATATCTAAAAGCTGAAATTATTTCTGAGCATAATCTAAAAAGTTCAGAATGTGGTATATGATAATTTTATTAAAATTCTGATTACAGGCAAAAGAACTTCAAAGCTGGAAATTACAAGAAGAACAAAAAATAGAAGAGGCACGACTGGCTGAGGAAGCTGCACTTTCACTTGCAGAAAAGGAGAAAGCAAAGTGTCAGGTGGCCATTGAGGCAGCCCAAGCAGCTCAAATGATTGCTGAACTTGAAGCACAAAAGAGAAAGATTGTAGAAAAGAATGCCAATAAAGAAGCTGATGATAGGAAATTGGCTATAAATAATTTTGGGCATGATCTCAGGTATAGGAAATATACAATTCAAGAGATTGAAAGAGCAACAGATCTCTTCTCGCCATCTCGCAAAATAGGAGAAGGAGGTTATGGGCCAGTGTACCACTGCAACCTGGACCACACACCTGTTGCCATAAAAGTACTACGTCCAGATGCAGCCCAAGGACAATTACAGTTTCAGCAAGAGGTAAGCATGCAATTCTAAGCACAAATCAAGTTACACAAATGCATTAAATCGTAAATAGCAATCATCTGTGCACATCTCCAAGTAAACATATGCATACTTCCTTACGCCTATATAGACATCTAACAAAATCTTAAACTACGTATCGGGTACTCAATTCTAATATTCTATTTAGTAAGAGTCTGCCAAATCATGTCAGTGGGGCCTTGCTGAAATGCTTACTAAAATTTACTCACCACATGTATTTGGCAACTCATACAGGTTGAAGTGTTATGCTGCATACGACATCCAAACATGGTACTTCTCCTTGGAGCCTGTCCAGAGTATTGCTGCCTAGTCTACGAATACATGGCTAATGGAAGCTTGGAAGATCGGCTATTTAGGCGCAGTAACAGTCCAGTACTTCCATGGCAAGTAAGATTTAGAATTGCTGCAGAGATTGCAACAGGTCTTCTTTTCCTCCACCAAACCAAACCAGAGCCTATTGTACACCGTGACCTGAAACCGGGGAATATTTTGCTTGATCGAAACTATGTCAGCAAGATTAGTGATGTTGGATTGGCTAGGCTTGTTCCTCCATCAGTTGCTGACACTGTAACTCAGTATCGAATGACATCAACCGCCGGAACATTCTGTTACATAGATCCAGAATATCAGCAAACTGGAATGCTAGGGATAAAATCCGATATCTACTCACTTGGGATCATGCTTCTACAAATAATAACTGCTAAACCACCAATGGGTTTGACTCATCATGTTGAGAACGCTATTGAAAATGGAAATTTTGCTGGAATACTAGACCCAGCTGTACATGACTGGCCTATGGAAGAGACCTTGATCTTTGCAAAGTTAGCCCTTAAGTGTTCAGAGCTGAGACGTAAAGACAGACCAGATCTAGGACGGGTAGTGTTGCCTGAGCTTGACAAATTGAGAACTCTTGCTGATGAAAAAATGCCTTTCATCACGATTGGTGACAGTGCAGGGACTTCCCCAAATAACAGCCATGTTTCCACCTCCTCAATTCAGGTAAAGCTATAAATTGATGCAACTTGATATCAAACAAATCCTACAATCAGTTAAATATAACTTGTCTTCTTCTATTTGCTTCTCAGGATGGACATGATAACTCAAGGAGCTACTGAAAGACAACATCCACCATTGGAATACAGGGAACCGTAGTCTGCCAGCAAAACAGAAGTTCAGAATTCTGTGCATCCAAACTCCAATTGTTTCATTTTTCTTTCATTGGCTCATCCTTACGGACTTCATTATGAACGTAACTATAGAACTGCTATAGGCATCTTATAGGAAGTTGTGCTTGCTTCAATAATCATGAAGCCACTGAAACAAGGTGTTAAGGCTTTAAATATCAAGAGAGGTCTGATACTCATGTAACTTTACAGTGAAAGTAAAAGTTCAAAAATGGTTGAAGATCAAGTTTAGAATCATGTCAAGATTAGATCACTGGTCATACCAAATGTCAATCGTGCTTTCCCCTTTAATTGACTGCTTAACACGCATTTAATTATTTTTATTTTAATAAAAGATTTTAATTTTATATAATCAGTTTAAGTATTTATTATTAAAGAATAAAAGATCTATAAAGTATTCTAAAATATATATTTGCATGAATATGTTCTCCATTCATACTTTCTACTCTTCAATGTTTATTATTTGAATTTTAAAAATCGAAGTAAATAAAATATTTATATTATTGTTATTTTGAGTTCTAAAATAAATAATTTATAGGTCGTAAGCATTGAGTAAAATTTTTGTTTTGATAGAATCATATCTAAAACAATTTTCAATAAATTGTGTTAATTAAAATATTATTAAAATAATTATAATTATTTTTAATCTAAATATTATATTAATAATATATTAACATATTTACTAATAAAGATAAAAGAAAGTAGAAAATTATCTGCATAACTAAATTATATTCGTTATGTTTTTAATATCCATAATAATAAAACTATTATGGTTCATAAAAAATTTTAATGTATAAACTTGTTGTGATATCTATTGAAAATAAATTTTAAATGTTGTTTTAATTAATATTATTAATAATAAAATTATAATTATTTTTAGTTTAAACATTATACTAATAATGTTTTATCATTTTACTGAAAAATGTGAATATAGAAAACTAATTAAAACGGTTTATAAAATATTCATGTCTAAATATGTGGGGTTATTTATTCAAGATAAATTTTTATTCCATGAAGTTTTTTTTTTAATGTAGTAGAATTATATTTAAAAATTTGAAATCAAATAAATGACATATGAATAAGTTGATAACATTTTTGAAAAAAATTATATTGATTTTTATTACTTTAAAACTTATCGAATTATATTTACATTAATTAATAACATAATAAAAAAATGTTAAAATAAGAAAGATGCTTGGACTGTCATATATATTCGCGTTTTAAGTTTCAATGTTTCCAAATATACTTTGCTAATTCAATTATGAGTAAAGCTAAAGGCACTCTAAATATGATTAACTAAGTAATTTAGGGTAGTTATCTGAATCGTTATCTATACTTACGTTCAAAGGTAATTACCTAAATTTGTTAATAAATTTAAAAAAAAAAGCGAAAAAACATAAGTGCTTAAAAGTTCATAGTAAAGAAAAGTGATTAATTGTGTTTATTGATAAATTTTTAGAAATTGCACTTCTGTAATAAATCAAGCTTTATTAAAGGGTTTTGGTTGAAAACGGGGTTATGGTAAAAAAGCGTTTGTGGATTACAAATGCTCAATTTACGGGGAAGGAGGGAATTTAATACTTATGCTTAAGCGAATCTAAAAGTAACTAGAGTTTAGGGTTTGTGAGCTTAAAATTTTCTTATATTATACCTTTCGCTAGCTGTTTGCTGGTAAATATATTACTGCAAAATAAATTCTTTAGCATTGAGTAGAAAATAAATTAATATTAAATAAATAAAGTATTAATATAATGTGAAAGAATCATTGACTTATAAATGAATTCACTCTAATTGGTTAATTGTGTAGTGGACGTCATCTCCTAATTTTAACACAGTTCTTCGATATTTGCACACTCGAATAAGGAAGGTAGAACTCAGTTGGTATTGCTCTTCTGAAATAATCTAAAAATAAAATTAATCAAAAAAATCACACTAGGATCAATTCCTAGGAAGGTTTTGAGGGGTCACAGATGGTCTCGCTTAAAACCTAAACTTCTAAACAGAATTTTCTCTAATGCAATTTAAGAAAAATTCTAAAGTTTTAAAAAGAATGAGAGAGAGTAGAAGAAGCTTTGCTTTTCAGTTGTGCATCAAATGAAGGAAAAATGCCTTCTATTTATAGGATTTTGGAAAGGATAAAAACGTAATTTAGTAGGGCAAAAAGGTAATATTTCATGTAATGGTCAGAAAAATATTTAATGTTTTTGTAATTGTAAAAAACGGTTTGTAACTGTTGAAAATAATGTTTTGTAACTGCCGAAATAAATTTGCATTACTAACATTCCCCCATTAATGTAAAGTAATTGGAAATTTTGTAAACATCAAAAAAGATATGAGAAGAGCAACAACGAATTTAGCCGTTTAAGCAGTAGTAACTTGTGGACTTGAACTAGTACATAGTGAAATGAGTTATTCTCTTAACAAGCGAACGGATCTTGAACTTGTTAGGATAGGGGGTTAACTCATGACACACAATTAATCTTAGATCCAATTGATGTTCCACGATAGATCAACAAGTTTTAGCCAATACACATTGGGATTGTAATATCTCGTTTTTCAGTGGTGACGGAAATGGTGGTTTCAGGACCACAATTTCGATATGTGAAGTCATATTTTTATTTTTAATAAGGTTTATGGAATTATACAAGTATAGTATTAATTTTTGGTGAAGTAATTTTAAGGTTTTACTAATTAATTGAATTAAAAAGATTAAATCATTAATTGTAAACTTTGGTAGTTAATGAATTAAATTGATTTGATTGTGTAATTAATGAAATAGTGGGGACTTATGTAGTAAATTGTCCATAAAACTTATTGATGGACGGTTAAGTGCATTTTTATTGTAGAATTTTAAGATTTTTAAAAAAGGGCAATATAATAATTATATAATTAAATTAAAGAAAAATAAAAGACAAAAGAAATGGTATCATTTTCTCATGCTTTCTCACCGCAATAGAAGAAAGAAAATTTAGCTTTGGGAGTTTCAAGTTTTGTTCGCTTATGATCATTGCATGTAAGCTTATTTTTATTTTATTTCTGGTAATTTTTGTGTTTTTGTGATTGTTGCAACTAGGTCTAGATAGCTCAAACCTTGATTTTAGAAATTGTTAAAGATTTGAGATGTTGCAATTGATGAATCCTAGTTAGTTTTTTAAATGATAAATGGAGGGTTTGAATTCTTGATTGCTAATAAAAAATGATTTATTTAGTCATATTGATAGTTTTTGAGTTATGAATTAAATTGTTAAAATATTAAAATTTACATGGTAATCTCGTGAATTTTTAGTTGTTGTGGATTGTACTAATATGGTAAAATATTCGGCTAATTGGGGTATCTGGAAAATTTTATTAAATTTGATTATTCTTGGGTTAAGGTACTACGTCGCATAAAGTGTAAAAGTTAGGGGCAAATGTATAATTTTTGTAAATAGAAATGTATAATTTTTTTTAAAAAAATTATTAATAAATGAAATAAATTCTATGTTAGATCAAAATTCTATTGATATACGAGGAAAAGGAAAAGTAGCGGAATAATCCCTGAACTTGTACAATTACTACAATTTAGCTCAGGTAAGTTTGTAGTGACTTGCTTTTTATTACAATTAAACTGTAAATTATGTTGCTATTTGTTTTCAGTTTAATTATATATACTACAACAAAAGTTTAGATCGTTAAATAGATGTTTAAGAAATTGAGGAAAAATCTAAAATGATGGAATTTGACTTGTAGTAGGTTATATATGAATGCACATACATGCTCCCGTTTGTACTTCGGTACCCTTGAATGCACATACGTGCCCTTGTTTGTACTTCGATACCCCTGAATGCATATATGTGCCGTTGTTTGTACTTCAGTGCCCTTGAATGCACATACGTGCCCCTGTTTGTACTTTGGTACCCTCTAAATGCATTTTAATGTCTTAGTATTTCACCATTTATGCTCCCAAGACTTTGAGTAATTACTTAATATGTGAACCAAGTTTGATTATATTTAGAGTAAATGTTATATTATGTCCTTACTAAGCTAAGTAAGCTTACGAGTTTTCTTGGATTGTTTTGTAGATAAGCGTTGCTGACTTTTTGGAAGGATCAATCAACTAGCTCACACTATCCATCTAAATCGGTAATTTTTGCATCTTATTTATAGGTAGTGACATGTATATATAGATGAATATATGAGTTTAATGAATGTTGATAGATATAGTTAATGAGTGAGATTAGTGGTTTTCTTAGAGTACATTTTGTAATGCTGGAATAAGTATATATAATGCATAGATGAATATCTTGATGTGTAGTTGATGAATGGTGTGGTTTAGAGTTGTGTGTGATGCTTTATTTTGTAATGACATATATATAGGGAGGTTTTTTTTATTATTTTTGAGACTATGTTTTGGTAGGTTAGCCTGTCTAAATGTTTTGGTATATGTTATAGCTTAGAGTTTTGTAGTTTAAATAGCTAAATACTAGTTCAAATATGGAAGAATATGGAAAAAAATTGGTATGAATATGAGTCATGAATGATTAATGCTTTGTTAATATGTTGGAAAATATAAAATGTGGTACCAATGATGGTACATTGGTTAGACACTTAAGGTGGTTGTTTTGGCATGTTTTGAGCATGTTTAATTGTGTTTTGAATATGTTAAATGGCTAGTAATTGGGTTGCTTAGTGTCCAAGTAAGCATGATTTGGTAAACTTTAGTTTTAAGGTACATTTAGGTACACACGGTCTGACACATGGCCATGTGTCACACACGAGCAGAACATACGGGCGTGCATCTTGATCGTGTTGTAAAATAGTATAGGTGCAGTTTTCACATGGGATGACACATGACCTGGGATACGGCCCTGTGAGATTTTTTTCAAAAGGTACACGGTCTCTGCGTACGGGCGTGTGAAGTCACATACTGGCATGTAGGATAGTCACATGCCCATGTCTAAAGCCACAAGGTTTAGCACATGGCTTACGACACGACCGTGTGACCCAAGTCAGTGAGTTACATGGGTAGAGATACGAGTTGGGACACGGCCGCGTGTCCTAACTTCGAATTCCCACATGGTCTGGGCTATGTCACATGGCCTGGACACACGGCCATGTGACCCCTACATATCAAATTTTCATGTTTTTCTCAAAATTTATGATTTATCTCAATTTGATCCCTGATTGTTTCTAATGTATTCTTAGGGCCTCGAAGGCTTGATTATAGCCCAAAATGAGTATGTTTGTTATGAATGGAACTTAATTATTGATAATAATTTAAGTGGAATTATCCATTTGGGTTTATTGTTAAGTTCTGTTTGTATTATAACGTTTTGTAATTCTATTTCGACAATGGAAATGAATTAAGAGTGTTACAGGGATGCTGGTAAGTTCTCTAGAAAGACCGCCCAATGTCTTTCATAGAAGGTGGCTAGTTTTTCACACTAACGTAGGTGATTTCAACAAGTCTATCTCAATATAGGCCATCCGGCTCAGGACTATGAAATCATTAAAAGCATTTTTTAAACTTATTCTTTCAAATTTAAATTTGGTGAATTCATCAAGTCCGTCTCACTAGGACCACTTAAACTATGGATATGAACTCATTAAGAGTAATAAACTCAACCTCACATGTCAGTGAATTCATCAAGTTTGTCTCAATAGGACCACCCAAACCTTGGGCCATGAATTAATTAAGAGTAAGAACTCAACTGTAACACCCCTAATCTGTAACCATCGTCGGAACTTAGTTCAAAACAATCATATATCAAATACCATCTCATTTCAATAATATAAGTCATTCATATTCAATATGAATTTAAAACGAGCATACAAAGTCTAAACCATGCATTTGAGACAACATTGATAACATATGAAAGTTTCAAAACTTAGAAAAATTTTCAACTTTTCAAGGGTCACACACCCTTGCAAACAGGCTGTGTGCCTCACATGGTATTAGACACGCCCGTGTGTCTAAGTCGTGGCGAAATAGAGCATACATACTGACTTGTCTACACGGCCTCAAGACACACTCGTGTGCTAGGCCGTGTGAAAATTAGGGAGGATACTGACTTGGCCACACAGCCGACCACAAGCCTGTGTGACACACACGACCAATAAATACTCCTATGTGTCTAGGCCATGTCAAAACTGGAGGGTATACTGACTTTAATTCATAGGGTACCCCAGGGGACACACGGCCGTGTAACGTGACCGTGTGCCACACACGGCTGAGTCACACGCCCATGTCTCTGCCCGTGTGGACAAAAATAGGCCATTTGAATAGCCAACTTGCCACCCCAATTGGGTCAAACTTACAAGCACCAAACTAAGCATATTTGCACAACATTTATAACTAATTCACAACCAAAACATAAGCCATTCATGACATATCATTGCCAACCACTTTCCTAACTCAATTCATCAACCAAATCATAAAAAATCTAACTAAAATCATACCAAAACATATGTTTCAATACATTATTCAATCTCATGCTCAAAACTTGCCAAAACTTATCAACATTGACCATTTCTATTGGTCATTCAAAACATACCATATAATTCATAATGCCTCACATATTATATAACATTTCCAACCATAAGTCTAAACACAAGTTAGCCATATCACATGGCATGATATAAATATTACAAAACATAATCCAAACACTTCTACCTTATACATGCCATACTTCAATATGTACATTTTCAAAAGTACCAAAATAAGGTTCGATAGTGTGGTGACGATCCTCGACAATCCCCAAGCTCAAAGGAGCTTCGATATCTCTAAATAATGAAAACACACACAAAGTAAGCTTTCAAAATGTAATGCCCCTACCCATGTCTGACGGCAGGACAGGATACGAAACATTACAGGACTTAAACACAAACAATCATGCAAATCGAGCCATAAAATTTTGTTCAAATTTAAAAATTTTCAATTTTTATCATAAAGTCCCTTATTTGGGCCTACGAGGCCTTAAGCATGCTATGAAAGTGATTAGGGTCTAAACTGGAAACTTTGGAAGGTTCGGGAAAATTTATGTATTTTGTTCCATGAAGCAGAGCCACACGCCCGTGTGGACACAGGGACACACCTGTGTGTCTTCAACATGCCCATGTCCTTAGGCCGTGTAACCCTTTGACTATGATGTCATCACACAAAATGAACCACACTGCCAAGCAACACGCCCGTGTGCTAGGTTGTGCCCTCCACACAGCTGAGACACATGGCTGTGTCTCTGCTCATGTGACTAACACTCAGGCTATTTTCCAAGCCTTTGTGTTACCCTTAATTTCCACAATTCATTACATATATTAAGGATATATATCATGGCATCATTTTAATGATTTAACCTCTTTCATTAAGATATATTCTTAACATTAACATGTCATTATTCACGTATTTCGCATGCTTCTGCAATATTAAGTCTACATGCAAACATCCATGACCATTAACCTTACTATTGCACCACCTTTACTAATAATCTAGAATTATTCACTTATCACTTGTGTCATTAGACCTTGAGCATTCAAGTTCAATCAACATCATCATCTCTTTTTTTTTCTATATCTTGCATTTTCTCATAGTAATGACCGGTTCGATTGGTCATGAAGCATTCATCATACACACATGTTATGCACCAACGTGCATTTTCAACAAGCATATCCACATCACAAACATTAAGGCTTAACATGGATAAATAGGCTTACAAGCTATAATTATTATAAGCCACATCTCATGGCTATATACAAAGAATCATTATAAGCCAATACATTTGGCTACTCATAACAACATCTATCATAAAACTAAGTCCCTATACATGCCACTCACTTGGAATCACTAGCATAAATATATTAATATTCCAACGAAGATGTCTCGATAGTGTGATGCTGCCTCCGATGATCTCTAACCCTGAGCCGACCTAAAAATGCTAAGGAAATGGAAAAGAGGGAGTAAGCTTTACCCTTAGTAAGCTCGCATGAAAAATAATAAGCAATGTGATAACATGCTATTTTTAAAATTCTTTCTATTTATTCAAAGTCCAGTTAAGCTGTTTTCCTAAGTCACGGTCACTAAATTATTCGTATTTGGAGCTACGAGACTCTGAATTGAGAACCGTTAATTTTTCCTAAAACTAGACCCAAATATTTTCTTACCATAAAATTTTCATAATTTTTGTTCTATCCAACAAGTACAGTTTATTCTTTAAAGTTACCCTTGTTTCACTATCTGGCAGTTCCGACCTCTCTTCACTATAAATTAATTATCTCATAGTACGGGACAGATGATGCTTTTGTCTATTTTCCTTGAAAATAGACTCATTAAGATTTTAAGCATATAAACCCATAATCATTTTTTTACAATTTTTAATGATTTTTCAAAATTAAGACAGGGGAGTCCGAGATCACTCTGACCCTGTTTCACAAAAATGAAAATATCTCCTCATATGATATTCCTTTGCTTACATTGTTTATTTTATCTAAAACTAGACTAAATAATCTTTAATTTCATATTTTATTCAGCCTCTAATTCAATTTCCATTATTTTTGGTGGATTTTCAAAGTCGGACCGCTGGTATTGTACTAATCTGTCTTAGTGCAACATAATGATAACCATCACAAATTTGTCATAGAAATTATTCTCGTAAATATTACTCATTCATTTGCACTCTTATCACAAGTCCATTTCATTTCACATGGCAAACACATCTCATGGGTTTCGAGTACGTACCCGTGCTATCTTTTAGCACAACCACTCATCTAAACATGACAATCATATACATCATACTAGTATCATCTAAACATAGATGAGTTTATCATTTCAAGTATTTCCATTCCATTTCTCATATTAATTCCCATTGAATTCCTTGGAATCTCAATGGATATCACATTTATCATCAAGTCATGCAAGGGATCATCTCAAGTACGCACTCCCGTGAACTCACTCATTACGGCGGGATTACCAGTCCAGGCTAAATCCCCCGTATCATAACTCACAGAGTGTTGTCAAGATTACCAGTCCAGGTTAAATCCTATTTTAGGAAAATTACATTTTTTCCCCTAAACTTTGTCAAAATTACACTTTTACCCCTAGGCTTGTAAAATGATTTTTATTCAATTTTCCTATTCTATAAGCCTAGCCGAACCATTTTCATAACTATAGCAAACTAAAATTCTCATCATAATACCCTTTTATACCATTTTTACAACTTTTACAAAACGGTCCATTCGGATGTTTTCGTCGAAAATCGCTTAGTAAAAGTTGTTTATTTAACACCCGACACTCATTTTCTACCATTAGACATCAAAATGCATGCATGTGACATATGAGTAAATTTTTAAACATGAACCCTGGCTCAAATTAATGGTAGAAATAGATAGATCTTGTTACGGGGATTGTAAAAACGTAAAAATCATTAAAAATAGGGCTAGAACAGACTTACAATCGAGTTTGGAAGCTTGAAAAAACCCTAGGCATGGTTTTTCCATGCAAGTCTCGGCCAAGAGGTTTATGATGGACAAAATTTGGCTTTTAATTTTGTTTTAAATTCATTTTAATAACTAAATGACCAAAATACCCTTAATGAAAAACTTTGAAAACATGCCTAACCATGCCCATTTTTGTCCACCAACTTAACCATTGGTATAATTACCATAGAAGGACCTCCAATTTAAAATTTCATAACAATTAGAAACCTTTAGCATGTAGAACTCAACTTTTGCACTTTTTAGGATTTAGTCCTTTTGACTAAATTGAGTGCCCAAACGTCAAAATTTTTTAACGAAATTTTCATGAAATCATCTCGTGAAATTGTAGACCATAAAAATATAATAAAAATAAATTTTTTTATGTCGATTTTGTGGTCCTGAAACTACTGTTCCGGCTAGGCCCTAAATTGGGATGTTACACAAAAGCCTAGTAAGCTCGTACCAAATATAACCAACATTTTATATAATACAAAACATCATCATCTAATAGACATTTAGTAGTTCTCAAATCATTTATTAATTCTATTCCATTACAAATGAATATGTTCATATCAACTTATCAAGCTTTATACACACAATATCATCTACCACATAGGCTTCGTACATACCTGAACTTTCTCGTATTTATTCATTTTCTTTCTTACCTCCCATTCGAATACAATAACTCTTTCTGAAGTCTTTCCATGCTTTAAGAATTCGCACACTTAGTGCTTTAATGATTAGTCGAAGCTAAAATGATACCGCACACTTAGTGCCACCTCAAATAGCCGAAGCTACCTTAGTATCACAAACTTAGTGCCTCATATAGCCAAAGCTATTCCATTTCGCACATTAGTTATATTAACTATTTCATATTGCACACTTAGTATCGAATACCTTCGATTTATCCACTTACACAAACCATAGTAAAACATCTATATAATTCATGCATCTTCAAAGCCTTAAAAAATGACTATAATATCATTTATTCCGTACGAACTTACCTCATACTCGGAATTGTCGATTTGAATCATTTACTTGATTATCTTCGAATTTCCTCAGTCTAAATCTGAATTCCTCTTTTCTTAATCTATATGTCTTCAAAATTAACCATTTTATTCACCAAGTTATTCAATTCAATCCACAAACATACATTTAGGGAATTTTGCAAACTAGCCTCACATTTTCACATTTTGATAATTTAGTCCCTAATTCACAAAATCATAAAGTACACATAATTTGCATATACTCATGCTTGGCTGAATTCTCCTAGTATTCATACTAGTCCACACATTTCATTTATTTTACATTTTAGTCCTTCAATTTACAAATTTCACAATTTAGCCCATTTTACTCAAATTCATCAAAAATCCAAAGACAAAACATGTTAACCCAAAACATATCTTCCATTTATCAACAACTAACTTCATAAAAATCATAGTTTCATCAATGGTATAACTTAAAATCATAATCAAATTCAGAAATTGAGGCTTGGGCTTAGTAAAACACAAAGCAATGATCACAAAAATATAGAAATTATCAAAAACTGAACAAAATCCATACCTTAATTAAGGAAATCAATGGCCAAATGAAATAAAGCTTAAAACCTTTTCTTCTCTTCTATTTTCAATAGAAAAAGATGAATAAAATGGCCACATTTTTTTATTATTTTTTATTAATATTGACATATTAATCAATTTCCCATTTTACCCGTATTTTATAACATGATTAAACCATTACCAAATGTCCATTTATGTCCATTAATCTTGTCAATGGGCTAATAACCACATAAGGACCCTTGCTTTAGAAAGCCATGACAAATAGATACCTTTACAATATAGAAAGCTACTTTTGCATTTTATGGGATTAAGTCCTTTTTATCTAATTGAGCACACAAACAAATGCGATTCCACATACCATAAGCACAGAAAATAATATTTAAAATATTTTTCTGACTCGAATTTGTGGTCCTGAAACCACTTTTTCGACTCGGGTCTAAACCGGACTGTTACAATTCTTCCCCATTAGGGATTTTCGTCCCCGAAAATCTTACCGGTAAACAGATTCGAATATTGTTGTCTCATAGCATTTTCAGGCTCCCACATGGCCTCTTCAATATCGTGTTAATGCCACACGAAATTTTCTTATTTCGCAGATCTTTAACCTCACAAGCTAAGATACGGATCGGTTCTTCTTCATAAGTCATATCAGACTGATTTCAATCTCAGATGGAGGAATCACATGCGAAAGATCGGATTTGTATCATCGAAGCATCAATACATGAAACACATCATGAATCTTTTCTAACTCTGGTGGCAACAACAATCTATATGCTACCGGCCCATTACACTCAGTAATCTCATACAGCCCAATGAACCTCGAACTCAATTTACCTTTTGTACCAAACCGAAGCACTTTCTTCCACGGAGATACTTTCAAAAATACTTTGTTGCCAACCTCAAACTCAATGACTTTTCTTTTCAAGTCTACATAAATTTTTTGACGATTGGAAGCTATTTTCAAACTATCTCTGATCACTTTCACTTTCACTTTCTGTTCAGTTTCTTTTATCAAATCAACCCCGTGTATCTTATTTTCACTGAGCTCAGTCCAATATAAAGGCGTACGGCATTTGCGACCATATAAAGCCTCATATAGTGCCATTTTAATACTCGATTGAAAGGTATTATTGTAAGCAAATTCAATCAAAGGCGATACTGTTCCCACGTACCTTCTGTAGTGCCCCACGCTCGAGACCATCATCGGAGTTGAGCTTGAGGGGTTACCGAACATAATTTATCAATTTAAGAACTTCAAATCATTTGTTTCTACATTCACAGCTTTCTAGCTACTCGCGTCACAGTTACAAGAAAAATCATATCTCGAGTTACGAAACTCGAAATCAAGATCCGTAAATTTTCCCTGAATCTAGACTCATATATCTATTTAATAATTTTTTTTCTATAATTTTTTATTGGGCCAATTAGTACAGTTTATTAATTAAAGTATCCCCTGTTTCAGGGTTCGACTGCTCTAACCTCTGTGTATTACGAATCAGATATATCTCTATACAAAATTTCAATTACTATGAGGTTTGTTTCTATTAAAACTAGACTCAATAGGAATATATAAATATAAATAAAAACATATAATTATTTTAGTAAAATTTATTATAAATTTTTAAAGTCGAACAGGGATCCAGAAATCACTCTGGCCCTATTTCGCAAAAAGTTTAAATATCTCATAAAATATAATTTATATTCCTATTTTGTTCAATCCATATGAAAATAGACTCATTAAGCTTCAATTTCAAAACTTACTCATCATTTAGTTCCATTTATACTATTTTTAGTGATTTTTCAAATTCATGTCATTGCTGCAGCAAGATTCATTTTAAGGCAAGTTTCATCTTTCCATGAATTTTTATGAACTAGATAACTGTTAAACTTCCATGATATCAAACATGATCTAAATTAGCCATCACCATGACTTATCAATATCAAACATTTTCTCAACCAAACATGGCCATATCATAAAATTATTTACAGAAAATAGGTATATTGCTATACATGCCATACTTAAGTAGTTGTACAAATCATTTACCAAGATAAAAGTCCTTTGGATAGTGTGATCGACCTTTCGACTTGTCCCGATTCCTGAGCCGGCTTGTTCAAAACTACAGTGAATGAAAAGGAAGGAGTAAGCATAAATGCTTAGTAAGTTCATATGTAAATAACAAGTAACATAACAATACAAATATACCAAACAACTTTAGCATGGTACCACTAAAACATATATCACATTTCTAAACATCATTCATCATCTTACCACCTTATTGTTATTGTATCTATTTTCAACCCGAGGGTTAAGAACATACCTGTCCAAAGTGTCCATTTCACAACACTTACCCAAAACGTCACTTATATCTTAAGTGCTCTTCCATTAAACTAGAAATTTCACCCGTTGAACACATCGGAATATAACTCGGATACATGGATAATTTGCACATAAGTGCCACATATGTAATCAAGAAATCATGTAACCTGCCCTAAGTGAACTCGGACTCAACTCAACGAGCTCAAGCGTTCAGATCCATAAATGAACTCGGACTCAACTCAACGAGTTCAGATGCCTAGTTACATCTCACGAACTCGGACTCAACTCAACGAGTTCGGGCATTTGCATCCATAAGTGAACTCGGACTCAACTCAACGAGTTCGGATGCTCAACCATCCTAGTGACATGTCACTTGTATCCTAATCTATTCCTAAGGTTCAAACGGGCTTTTCCTCGATCTCACATTTGCCGTCTTCCATGGAATATCGGAACGATACTCAGTAGCAATTCATATTTATCAAGTAGTAAACATAATTTGCATATTACTCAACATTAACAACAAAGCATAATATTTCACGATTAAAATTAGCATATCATATAATTAACATTAATAACTTAAAATAACATTTATTCTACATTATTACACATGAACTTACCTTGGTACCAAAATATAAAGATTTTGTAATTTAGTCCACAATCTTTTCTTTTCCTCGATCACGACTTGAATATCGTTTTTCTTGATCTATAATACCAAATTAATCTTATTTAATACATACATTCATCAAAACAACATTTAATACGAACTTTAAAAAAATTACACTTTTTCCCCTAGGCTCGGGAATTAAACTTTATTCCTTATTCTTATGTTTTATAACATGCTGATCACTTTTCCTTCTATGGCAACATCAAATTCTCTCTCTAACATATACTTGTGACTATTAGGTATTTTTGCCGATTAAGCCCTTTTACTCGCTTTTCACTAAAACCGAGTAGCACAAGTTGTCTAACATAATTTAAAACCCCATATTCTATCATAAAACATCAAAATACACAAATTTCACCTATGGGTATTTTTCCAAATATAAACCCTAGGTTGAATTATTGCTAGCATAAGCTTAATCGAGCTTAGAGATTCCAAAACGTAAAGAACATTAAAAGCAGGGCTTGGAATCACTTACTATGGAGCTTGGAAGCTTGAAACAAACCCTAGCTATGGAGAACCCTTGAAATTTCGGCCTAATGAAGAAGATGGACAAAATTGGCTTTTAATTTTGTTTTTAATTCATTTTAATAACTAAATGACCAAAATACCCTTACTACTAAACTTTCCAAAAATTCCTTCCATGTCCTATATATTTTGTCCATGAACTTAAAATTGGTCAAATTACTATTTAAGACCTCCTCATTAATATTCCAAAAAATTTCATACTAAAAACTTCTAGAATGCAAGTTTTGCAACTTATTCGATTTAGTCCCTACTTTCAATTTAAGCACTTTAGGCATAGAATTTCATCACGAAATTTTCACACAATCATGCAATCATATCATAAACATCAAAATCATTGTAAAATAATTATTTCTATCTCGAATTTGTGGTCACGAAACCACTATTTCGATTAAGCCCTAAATTAGGATATTACAACTCTCCCCCCCTTTTAAGGATTTTCGTCCTCGAAAATCTTACCGGTAAATAGGTGTGGGTATTGGTTTCTCATAGTTTCTTCAAGTTCCCATGTAGTCTCTTCTACCCCATGCTTTTGCCACAACACTTTCACAAGTGCAACACTTTTATTTCTTAGTTGTTTGACTTCTCGAGCTAAAATCTTAATCGGTTCTTCTTCATAAGTCATATCCGATCGCAGTTCAATTTTTGTCGGTGAAATTATATGTGAAGGATCCGAACGATACCGACGTAACATAGATACGTGAAACACATCATGAATCTTCTCTAATTCGGGTGGTAACGCTAGCCGATATGCTACCGGTCCAACTTTTTCAATTATTTCATACAGTCCAATAAAACGCGGACTTAACTTGCCCTTTCGTCCAAATCTAAGGACTTTCTTCCATGGAGACACTTTCAAAAATACCTTATCACCAACTTGAAACTCCATTTCCTTTCGTTTCAAATCCGCATAAGATTTCTGTCTATCTGAAGCAGCTTTCAAACAATCTCGAATCACTTTCACCTTTTCTTCGGTTTCTTTTATTAAATCAACTCCATAAATCTGATTTTCCTTGAGTTCAGTCCAATACAATGGCGTCCGACATTTACGACCATATAATGCTTCATAAGGTGCCATCTTCAAACTTGTCTGATAACTATTATTATAAGTAAATTCTACCAACGGTAAATACTTTTCCCAACTACCTTGAAATTCCAATACACAACATCTGAGCATGCCTTCAAGAATCTGAATTACTCTCTCTGATTGTCCATTAGTTTGTGGATGAAAGGCAGTGCTGAAATTTAACTTTGTACCTAATGCTTCTTGCAACTTTTGCCAAAACCGTGAGGTAAACCTCGGATCTCTATCCGAAATGATTGACAAAGGTATCCCATGAAGTCTAACAATCTCTCGGATATACAATTCAGCCAACTTATTAAGAGAATAATCTGTATGTACCGGAATAAAATGAGCCGATTTAGCCAGTCTGTCAACTATTGCCTAGATGGCATTTTTCTTCCCTAGAGTTAATGGCAACCCTGATATAAAATCCATAGTAATCCGATCCCATTTCCATTCAAGAACCATAATAGGCTGGAGTAATCCCGAAGGTACTTGGTGTTCAGCTTTCACTTGTTGACAAACTAAGCACTTTGATACAAACTCGGAAATATCTCTTTTCATTCCACTCCACCAGTACATTTTCTTCAAGTCATTATACATCTTCGTACTGCCCGGATGAACCGCTAAACAACCATTATGTGCTTCATGAAAAATCTTTTGAATCAACTCATCATTTTTCGATACACAAATCCGATTTTTAAACATCAAACAACCATCGAATCGATTCAAATCGATCCGTGACGACTTCACATCGCTTTTCTTTTGGCTAGCAAATCTTGATCATTTTTTGAGCTTCGAAATCTCTTGTAAAAACATCGGTCTTGCTCTTAACTCGCTAGAATCGAACCGTCATCTGAAATTTTCAACTGAGTGTTCATAACTCTCAAAGCAAACAACAACTTTCTGCTTAAACATCGGCAACCACATTCGCTTTTCCCGGATGATAATCGATAACAAGCTCGTAATCTTTCAATAACTCCAACCATCTTTGCTGTCTCAAATTCAAGTCTTTTTGTGACATCAAGTATTTAAGACTTTTGTGATCGGTATATACTCGGCACTTTTCACCATACAAATAATGTCGCCAAATCTTCAAAACAAATACCACCGCAGCCAATTCCAAATCGTGAGTAGGATAATTCTTCTCATGAGGTTTTAACTGTCTCGAAGCATAAGCCACCTCTTTTCCTTCTTGCATGAGTACACACCCTAAACTATTTAGAGAAACATCACTATACACCACAAATTCTTTACCTGATTCGGGTTGTATCAACACTGGTGCTTCAGTTAATAACATTTTCAATTCTTCGAAACTCTGTTGACATTCTTCCGTCCATTCAAATTTAACATCCTTTCGGAGTAGTCTAGTCATAGGAGCAACAATTATAGAAAATCCTTTTACGAACCGTCAATAATACCCAGCTAGCCCCAAGAAACTTCTAACTTCAGTTACGCTTTTCGGTGGTTTCCAATCAACAATGGCTAAAATTTTACTAGGATCAACCCGTATACCATCACCTGAAACAATATGACCCAAAAATCCAACTTCCCGGAGCCAAAATTCACTTTTACTAAACTTAGCATACAAATGCTTATCTCTCAAAGTTTGCAAAACTATCCTCAAATGCTCAAAGATGCTCTGTCTCATCTTTTGAATAAATTAAAATATCATCTATAAACACCACAACAAATCTGTCCAAGTATGGCGAAATATGCGATTCATTAAATCCATAAACACAAAGAGAGCATTTGTTAACCCAAATGGCATAACTAAAAATTCATAATGATCGTACCTTGTTCTAAAAGCGCTTTTAGGCACATCGACTCTTTTACTCGTGGTGATAATACCCAGATCTCAAGTCAATCTTTGAAAAACATGTTGCTCCTTTTAGTGATCAAACAAATCATCAATTCTCGACAACGGATACTTGTTTTGATTGTCACCTTGTTTAACCGCCGATAATCAACACATAATCTCATAGAACCATCCTTCTTTTCACAAATAACACGGAGCACCCCAAGGTGAAAAACTCGGTCTCACAAATCCTTTATCACCAACTATTGCAATCTGCGACTTTAATTCTTTCAACTCTGTTGGTGCCATTCTATATGGAGCAATCGAGATCGGAGTCGTTCCCGTATTAAATCAATACCAAATTCTACTTCCACCGAGGCAAACCCGCAATTCTTCCGAAATACGTCCGCAAATTCACACACAACCAAGACCGATTCAACTTTCTTTTCAACTTCTTTTGTATTAATTACATACGCCAAATAAGCTTCATAACCCTTTCTCAAATATCTACGAGCCTACATCAAGAAATCATACTAGATAATGCCTCGATTTGTCCGCTCAACCCGAGAATTTCACCACTTTTACACTTTAATTCTATAACCTTTTCTTTGCAATTTATTATAGCATCATGCAATGTCAACCAATCCATACCCAAAATAACATCAAATTCATCAAACGGCAACAACATCAAGTCGGCGGAAAGTAATGACCCCAATCATTAAAGGTCATTTCTTGCTTACTTTATCAACTATCACGCATTTGCCTAACGGGTTCGACACTCTAATCATAAATTCGTGTTCTCAACGGTATATTCATACTAGACACCGTTTAATGCATACGTATGAATGAGTAGAACCAGGATCAATCAAAGCAATAACATTAATATCATAAAGAGAAAATGTACCGTAATCACATCGGGTGAGGAAGCATCTTCACGCGCTTTAATAGCATAAGTTCTAGCGGAGCTCTTCCCTCGATCTAATCACGCATCTCTGGCTACATTCTTCTCGCTTGTTTCACTTCCACTTTTCTCGGATACCATCCTCGAGTTTGCACCGCTAGCTTTTACACTCTGAAATTTTTCTTTCTCGGCTCTCTGGGCGTCTCTAATAAAATGATCCGGAGAACCACATCGAAAACATTCATTTGCTCAAGACGGACCAAAATGATTTCTACCACACACGGCACTCGGGTTTAACAAATCTCGAGTTCCCTACACCGGTCAGTAGAAGTATTTTGAGATTTAGGACCCACATTCGCTTCTTAAAATTTCCATATGATTGCCCAATGAAACTTGGGAACGAGGATTCATATTTCTTGACTTTCCGGGTTCTTTGTGAGGGTGCCTTACTCATTGGCCTTTTCTTCCAATTTCATGTCTCACCTCTACCTTCCTCTTCTCTTTAAGTAGTTCTTCACCTTACAAGCTCGATCAACTAGGACTACCATTTCTTTCAGTTCAAGGATCCCGACAAATACTTTAATGTCTTCGTTGAGCCCGTCTTCAAATCGTCGGCACATCTTGGCTTCAGAGGAACATATTCCCGGCATACTTACTCAATCGAACAAACTCTCTTTCATATTCGAGATCTGTCATATTACCTTGCTCCACTCAAGAAACTCTTTACATTTCGATAAATAAATCTTTCACTAATATATTTCTTCCAAACTCTTCTTGAAAGAATTCCCGTGTTACCCTCTCTTTCGGTACCACCAAATCAAAGTCTTCCACCAATTATAGGCTTAATCTCTCAACAAAGATGTAGCACATTTCAAACATTCTTTAGGTGTACAAGATAATTCATCAAATACCCTGACGAATTTTCAAGCGAACTCGCTTTCTCGCATCATCATCAATATTTGCTCTAAATTCTTCAGCCCTTGTTTACTTAATTCTATCAACAGGGTTCTGTGAAATTTTATCATATCCACTCCTTGAGGCATTGGAGGCATAGGTTGAGGAATTGGGGGAGGTGGGGGAGGTCGTACATTTGGGTTCGTACGAACGAACTCAGTGTATCATGCACTCATCATTTAGAGAAAGGCTTCCGATCCCTTTCTCCTCCTCCCCGACCAACAAGAGGAGGTGGGTTTTCAATCGCGCTGCCCCCTTCAAATGAGCTGGCACATTACTCTCTACTTCTTCTACCATAGCTGGATCGGGATCCATTTACTATATAAAAATCATTTAAAAAGGTCAGAAGTCGTCACACTATCACAATTCATACATATGGCATGTATAGCAAAATCCGTACATACAACACGTAGTCCGAGAACTGACTAAACCTACTCTGATACCACTAAATGTAACGCCCCCACGCTCGAGACCATCATCGGAGTTGAGCTTGAGGGGTTACCGAACATAATTTATCAATTTAAGAACTTCAAATCATTTGTTTCTACATTCATAGCTTTCTAGCTACTCGCGTCACAGTTACAAGAAAAATCATATCTCGAGTTACGAAACTCAAAATCAAGATCCGTAAATTTTCTATGAATCTAGACTCATATATTTATTTACTAATTTTTTTCTATAATTTTTTATTGGGCCAGTTAGTACAGTTTATTAATTAAAATATCCCCTATTTCAGGGTTCGACTACTTTGACCTCTGTGTATTACGAATTAGATATATCTCTATAAAAAATTTCAATGACTATGAGGTTTGTTTCTATTAAAACTAGACTCAATAATGAATCTGTACATATAAATAAAAACTTCTAATTATTTTAGTAAAATTTATTATAAATTTTTAAAGTCAGAACAGGGATCTAGAAATCACTCTGACCCTATTTCGCAAAAGTTTAAATATCTCATAAAATGTAATTTATATTCCTGTTTAGTTCAATCCATACGAAAATAGACTCATCAAGCTTCAATTTCATAACTTACTCATCATTTAGTTCCATTTATACTATTTTTAGTGAATTTTCAAATTCATGTCGTTGCTGCAGCAATATTCTGTTTTAAGGCAAGTTTCATCTTTCCATGAATTTTTATGAACTAGATAACCTGTTAAACTTCCATGATATCAAACATGATCTAAATTAGCCATCACCATGACTTATCAATATCAAACATTTTCTCAACCAAACATGGCCATATCATAAAATTATTTACACAAAATAGGTATATTGCTATACATGCCATACTTAAGTAGTTGTACAAGCCATTTACCAAGATAAAAGTCCTTTGGATAGTGTGATCGAACTTTCGACCTGTCTCGATTCCTGAGCTGGCTTGTTCAAAAATACAGTGAATGAAAAGGAAGGAGTAAGCATAAATGTTTCGTAAGTTCATATGTAAATAACAAGTAACATAACAATACAAATATACCAAACAACTTTAGCATGGTACCACCAAAACATATATCACATTTCTAAACATCATTCATCATCTTATAACCTTATCGTTGTTGTATCTATTTTCAACCCGAGGGTTAAGAACATACCTGTCCAAAGTGTCCATTTTACAACACTTACCCAAAACGTCACTTATATCTTAAGTGCTCTTCCATTAAACTAGAAATTTCACCCTTGAACACATCAGAATATAACTCGGATACATGGATAATTTGCACATAAGTGCCACATATGTAATCAAGAAATCATGTAACCCGCCCCTAAGTGAACTCGGACTCAACTCATCGAGCTCGGGCGTTCGCATCCATAAATGAACTCGGACTCAACTCAACAAGTTCGGATGCCTAGTTACATCTCACGAACTCGGACTCAACTCAACGAGTTCGGACATTTGCATCCATAAGTGAACTCGGACTCAACGCAACGAGTTCGGATGCTCAACCATCCTAGTGACATGTCACTTGTATCCTAATCTATTCCTAAGGTTCAAACGGGCTTTTTCCCTCAATCTCACATTTGCCGTCTTCCATGGAATATCAGAACCGATACTCGGTAGCAATTCATATTTATCAAGTAGTAAACATAATTTGCATATTACTCAACATTAACCACAAAGCATAATATTTCACGATTAAAAATCAGCATATCATATAATTAACATTAATAACTTAAAAATAACATTTATGCTACATTATTACACATGAACTTACCTTGGTACCAAAATATAAAGATTTTGCAATTTAGTCTACAATCTTTTCTTTTCCTCGATCACGACTTGAATCTCATTTTTCTTGATCTATAATACCAAATTAATCTTATTTAATACATACATTCATCAAAACAACATTTAATACGAACTTTAAAAAAATTACACTTTTGCCCCTAAACTTTTACATAATTACACTTTTGCCCCTAGGCTCGAGAATTAAACTTTATTCCTTATTCTTATGTTTTATAACATGCTGATCACTTTTCCCTTCTATGGCAACATCAAATTCTCTCTCTAACATATACTTGTGACTATTAGGTATTTTACCGATTAAGCCCTTTTACTCGTTTTCACTAAAAACCGAGTAGCACAAGTTGTCTAACATAATTTAAAACCCCATATTCTATCATAAAACATCAAAATACACAAATTTCACCTATGGGTATTTTTCCAAATATAAACCCTAGGTTGAATTATTGCTAGCATAAGCTTAATCGCTTCCGGATTCCAAAACGTAAAGAACATTAAAAGCGGGCTTGGAATCACTTACTATGGAGCTTGGAATCTTGAAACAAACCCTAGCTATGGAGAACCCTTGAAATTTCGGCCTAATGAAGAAGATGGACAAAATTAGCTTTTAATTTTGTTTTTAATTCATTTTAATAACTAAATGACCAAAATACCCTTACTACTAAACTTTCCAAAATTCCTTCCATGTCCTAATTTTGTCCATGAACTTAAAATTGGTCAAATTGCTATTTAAGACCTCCTCATTAATATTCCAAAAAAATTTCATACTAAAAACTTCTAGAATGCAAGTTTTGCAACTTATTCGATTTAGTCCCTACTTTCAATTTAAGCACTTTAGGCATAGAATTTCATCACGAAATTTTCACACAATCATGCAATCATATCATAAACATCAAAATCATTGTAAAATAATTATTTATATCTCGGATTTGGGGTCACAAAACCACTATTCCGATTAAGCCCTAATTCAGGATATTACACCTTCAAACTCAAGAATGTAACATCTCAATATATCCTCGAGTATCCGAATAATCTGCTTAGATTGACGATCCATTTATGGTGAAAAGCAGATTGAAATGCAATTTTGTACCCGAGCATCTTGTAACTTCTTCCAAAATCGTGAAGTAAATCTTGTATCTCTATCGACACTATAGACAATCGCACACCATGCAATCTTACGATATCGAAATGTATAACTCGCTTAATTTATCAAGCGAGTAATCGGATCGAATGAAATAAAATGAGTAGATTTTGTCAATCGATCAACTACAACCCAAATTGCATCTTTCTTTCTGGAGATAGGGAAAACCCAAAACAAAGTCCATTGTCACCCTATCCCATTTCCATTCTGGAACCATAATCGGGTGTAACAAACCAGATGGCACCTCATGTTCAACTTTAACTTGCTGTCAGATCAAACATTTAGAAACAAAGTCAGAGATATCTCTTTTCATTCCAAACCACCAAGAATGTTGTTTCAATTCATTGTACATTTTGTACTTGCCGGATGTACAGATAGTCGACTATTGTGAGCTTTATTCAAAATCATCTGAATTAAGTCTGGATTTCTCAGAACACAAATTCTATCTCGCAATATCAGACAATCATCTTCATCAATTTTGAATTCTGAATCAGACTCTAAATCATTTTGCTAAAATCTCATTATCAATCTTCTAAGCTTAGATAATCTGCTGTAAAAACAAAAGTCTCCTTTTTAATTCAGCTAAAACTGAACCATCATCAGCCAGAACCAAATGAGCATTCATTGCACGCACAGCAAACAATGATTTTCTACTCAAAGCATCAGCAACAACATTTTCCTTACCCGGATGATAATCTATCACAAGTTCATAGTCTTTTAGGAATTCAAGCCATCTTCTCTGTCATATATTCAAATCTTTCTGAGTCATCAGATACTTCAAACTCTTATGATCAGAATATATGTGAAATTTCTCACCAAATAGATAGTGGCGCCAAATCTTCAAAGCAAACACAATTGCAACCAACTTAAGATCATGCGTCAGATAGTTCTTTTCGTGCGGTTTCAACTGCCTTGAAGCATAAGCAATGACTTTGCCTTCTTGCATCAAAAAACATCCCAGTCTGATCAACGAAACATCACTGTAGATTACAAATTCTTTATCAGATTCGTGTTGCATCAATACTGGAGCATTAGTCAACAAAGTTTTCAACTGATCAAAGCTGTTCTGACACTTTTCAGACCATTCAAACTTCACATCTTTTTGAAGTAGCTTCGTTATCAGAGTCGCAATCATAGAAAAGCCTTTTACAAACATTCTATAATAACTAGCAAGTCCTAGAAAACTGCAGACTTCAGAGACATTCCTCGAAGGTTTCCAATCCAGAATAGCTGAAATCTTGCTCGGGTCAACTCGGATACCAGATGCTGATACAATATGACCCAAAAAACTGACCTCTCGTAACCAGAATTCACATTTACTGAACTTCGCATGCAATTGCTTATCACACAAAGTCTAAAGCATAATTCTCAAATGCTCGACATGTTCGGTTTTGTCACAAGAGTAAATCAATATGTAGTCAATGAATACAACAAAAAATCGATCTAAATATTGTAACACCCCTCACCCGTATCCGACGCTGGGATAGGGCTCGAGGCATTACTGGGATTTCACGTTCATAAACATATTAAATTAAGTCACTAAGTTGCGCTCTAATTTAAAACTTTTCAAACATGTGTATCATTTCCCTTAAACAGGCTTTCGATACCTAAAACATGTCTAGAGGTGGCGCGGGACAAAACCGAGAATGTTTGATAAACTTTGGGCACCTTGGAAAATTTTCCTTATCTTAAAGTGTTACACGCCCATGTAGATAGGCCGTGTGGACTCACACGCCCGTGTGACTTAGGACATGCCCATGCCCTTCGGCCATGTACAAAACTGACTTATCAACACGGCCGTGGCACACACTCATGCTGCCTGCCTATGGGCAACACTGTCTTTTAGACACGGCAATGACACATGCTCGTGTGGCCTACTCATGTGCATTTTTGATTTAAAATTTTAAGTGCAGGGGACACACGACCATAGCCTACACCCATGGGAAGGAACCGTGTGTCACACACGGCCTAGACACACGCCCGTGTGTCCGACCATGTAGACCCTAATAGGCTATTTTCCAAGCCTTAAGTCACCCTTTCTACTCCTTATACCTAGTAGTTACCAAGTTCGAAGGAAAAAATGATTATACACTTGTAAATAATCTTGATAAAACTAATTGTATGGAAACCTCATATCATTGGTTTCATACATGAAAGGTTATTTCATATTTTGTGTTTACGGGTTTCCATGTCACTTTAATTCGTCTGAAATTGGCTCGTTCATGTAACTCATTGCCAATTGGTAACAACCCATCACTTGTAAATAAAACCATACAAAAATTCGTAGGTCATAGCCTACTTCAATTAAGCCAAATTTTCATGTCCATATACAAAAGATAAACATATTTTACATACCTTCATTTGGCAAATCAAATGACACATATAACAAAATACTCAAAAATTCTATACATGCCATTGAACAAAATAAAAATGTCTTTATACCAAAGCTTGACTAGTTGATAGTGTGTCTACTCTCCAATCGTCTTCTAGTCCTTATGAGTCCTCGAGCTTTGTGAAATAGAGAAAAAGAGAGGGGAAAGCATTTACATGCTTAGTAAGCTCGAATAACCGAAAAGTAAATTTATCGAGTTATTATCATACATCCATATTTAAATAATGAAATCAACAATCATGAAATGATTCCCTATCATATGCACTCAATCACTGAGTTAGTCACATAACAAAGCATCATGTAATTTATGTAGGTGAGCTTATTATTCATCATCTTATTAGCATACATCATATTAATCCCGTTGAGTTTCTAGGAAATCTCGGTGGAATACCCATTATCCGTCAATTCTTACGAATGATCATTTCACATATATGCACTCCCGTGAACCTCACATCCTGTGGCGGGATTACCAATCCAAGCTAAATCCCCCATATCATGAACTCATAAGGTGATGTCGGGATTACCAGTCTAGGCTAAATCCCTTATAACGACAAACACCCTTAATGAGCTTGGATCTGAATTACCAGTCCAGGCTAAATTCAGACCCCATATCGGATTATCCGTCCGAGCTAAATCCATAATTCACACATATTTTTCGGGAGGCTCGGTCATTCAAGGAACACCCATCCGGGCTAGATCCTTTTCATAATTGAGATCACGAATTACCCGTCCGGGCTAAATCCTTACTGTAACACATGTAGGATCTCAAATCACATGTAATTACGGGTTACCATCGAATTCTCTTTGTCAACCTCAACCGAGACATTTTTCACATGTTACCGTCAAATGTGCATTTCTATAGTATTTCATGCCAATAATAAATGCAATCATTATGCATTCATAAATCATACAATTATGCATATTAGGGGTTTACTTTAAGTTATTTGAACTTACCTAGTAACTGTTTCGGAGTTGTGTTTCAATTATTCCGAAACCTTACGTTTACCTCGATCGACCTCCAAAATTTATTCCTTTGGGTCTATAACAACAAAATTATATCATTAATACCCCACATTATACATCACAAGTCTAATTCTCACCCCAGTCCAAATGATCGTTTTGCCCTAACCTTTGATATTTTTACGATTTAGTCCCTAGGCTCGTGTAATGAAACACATGCAATTTCTACCTTATTAAAGCCTAGCCGAACACGTTTCCCTCTTATGGTAGCCTACATTTTCCATTATTTTCAGATTTCTACCACACATTTTACAACTTTTACAAAAAAGGGTCCCTTTAGGGGTTTTTCATGAAAATCACCTAGGAAAAGTTGTTTAACACTCTTCAAACTTTCATATTCCTCCATAAAACATCAAAATACAAGTAACTCATGCATGGGTAAATTTTTAAACATGAATCCTAGCATGAAATATGGGTAGAAATGGAGAGAGTAAGCTATTGGGACTTTAAAATTACGAAGAACATTAAAAACGGGGCTTGGGAGCACTTACTAATGAGCTTGGAAAGCTTGAAAACCCTAGCTATGGAAACCCTAGAAATTTTGACAGCATAGAGAAAAAGAATGGCTAATTTTTGGTTCATTTTTCCCATGGCTAATTTTTGGTTCATTTTTCCCATTTTATTTCACTTAAATACCAAATGACCAAAATGCCCTTAGGCCATTTCTTTGAAATTTCATCCATGCAAGCCCATTTTTGTCCAAAAATTTAGAAATTGGGCAAAGGACTCTCTAAGACCTTCTAATTCATAGCCCAGAGCAATTTCATACAAATTGCTTCTAGAATCCAAGTTTTGCAATTTATTCAATTTAGTCCCAAATTTTCTAATTAGGCACTTACTCAAAGAATTCCTTCATGAAACTTTAACACATGCATATTTTCATATTCTAAGCCTCGTAATAATCATAAAATAAATATTTTGATGTCAAATTTGTGGTCCCAAAACCACTATTTCGACTAGGCCCTATTTTGGGATGTTACATTTCTCCTCCCTTAGGGACTTTCGTCCTCGAAAGTCTTACCAGTGAACAGATTCGGATATTGGCTTCTCATGGTTTCTTCTAGTTCCCATGTAGCCTCTTCTACACCATGTCGATGCCATAAAACTTTTACTAAGGCCACATCTTTATTCCTCAGCTATTTAATCTCTCGAGCCAATATCTTAATTGGTTCCTCTCCATAGGTCATGTCTGGTTGAATTTCAAACTCAGTCGACGAAATCACGTGAGAAGGGTCTAATCGGTATCGTCTTAACATAGATACATGGAACACATCGTGAATCCTTTCCAGTTTAGGTGGTAATGCCAAGCGATAGGCTAACGATCCAACTTTTTCAATGATCTCGTACGGTCTGATAAATCGTGGACTCAGTTTGCCTTTCCGGCAAAATCTCAACACCTTTTTCCGTGGAGACACTTTCAAGAATACTCTATCTCCGAATTGAAACTCAATTTCCTTTTTTTTCAGATCAGCATATGACTTTTACCTATTCGATGCCGCTTTTAAATAGTCTCGTATCACTTTAACTTTCTCTTCAGTTTCTTTAATCAAATGAACTCCGTGAATCTGATTTTTCTTAAATTTTGTCCAATACAATGGAGTTCGTTACTTCCTACCATACAAGGCCTCATAAGGTGCCATATTCAAACTCGTCTGAAAATTATTGTTGTAGGTGAATTCTACTAGCGACAAATATTTTTCCCAGCTACCCTGAAATTCAAGGATGCAACATCGCAACATATCCTCAAGAATCTGAATCATCCACTTAGACTGACCATCTGTCTGAGGGTGAAAAGCTGTACTAATGCTTAACTTCGTACACAAGGCTTCTTGTAATTTCTTCCAGAATCTAGAAGTAAACCTCGAGTCTCAGTCGAAAATAATCAACAGTGGTACCCCATGCAACCTTACAATCTCAGAAATGTACAAGTCAGTCAATCTATTGAAGTAGACTCTACAGGGAAAGTCTTATTGTTCACTAAGTTCATGCATATATACGAATCACTTACTATGGAGCTTGGAATCTTGAAACAAACCCTAGCTATGGAGAACCCTTGAAATTTCGGCCTAATGAAGAAGATGGACAAAAATTGGCTTTTAATTTTGTTTTTAATTCATTTTAATAACTAAATGACCAAAATACCCTTACTACTAAACTTTCCAAAAATTCCTTCCATGTCCTAATTTTGTCCATGAACTTAAAATTGGTCAAATTGCTATTTAAGACCTCCTCATTAATATTCCAAAAAAATTTCATACTAAAAAATTCTAGAATGCAAGTTTTGCAACTTATTCGATTTAGTCCCTACTTTCAATTTAAGCACTTTAGGCATAGAATTTCATCACGAAATTTTCACACAATCATGCAATCATATCATAAACATCAAAATCATTGTAAAATAATTATTTATATCTCGGATTTGGGGTCACGAAACCACTATTCCGATTAAGCCCTAATTCAGGATATTACACCTTCAAACTCAAGAATGTAACATCTCAATATATCCTCGAGTATCTGAATAATCTGCTTAGATAGACAGTCCATTTGCGGGTGAAAAGCAGTATCTGAAATGCAATTTTGTACCCAGAGCATCTTGTAACTTCTTCCAAAATCGTGAAGTAAATCTTGTATCTCTATCTGACACTATAGACAATCGCACACCATGCAATCTTACGATATCAGAAATGTATAACTCAGTTAATTTATCAAGCGAGTAATCGGATCGAACCGAAATAAAATGAGTAGATTTTGTCAATCGATCAACTACAACCCAAATTGCATCTTTCTTTCTCGGAGATAGGGGAAAACCCAAAACAAAGTCCATTGTCACCCTATCCCATTTCCATTCTGGAACCATAATCGGGTGTAACAAACCAGATGGCACCTCATGTTCAACTTTAACTTGCTGTCAGATCAAGCATTTAGAAACAAAGTCAGAGATATCTCTTTTCATTCCAAACCACCAGTAATGTTGTTTCAATTCATTGTACATTTTTGTACTGCCCGGATGTACAGATAGCCGACTATTGTGAGCTTTATTCAAAATCATCTGAATTAAGTCTGGATTTCTCAGAACACAAATTCTATCTCTCAATATCAGACAATCATCTTCATCAATTTTGAATTCTGAATCAGACTCTAAATCATTTTGCTAAAATCTCATTATCAATCTTCTGAGCTTAGATAATCTGCTGTAAAAACAAAAGTCTCCTTTTTAATTCAGCTAAAACTGAACCATCATCAGCCAGAACCAAATGAGCATTCATTGCACGCACAAAGAAACAATGATTTTCTACTCAAAGCATCAAGAACAACATTTTCCTTACCGGATGATAATCTATCACAAGTTCATAGTCTTTTAGCAATTCAAGCCATCTTCTCTGTCATATATTCAAATCTTTCTGAGTCATCAGATACTTCAAACTCTTATGATCAGAATATATGTGAAATTTCTCACCAAATAGATAGTGGCGCCAAATCTTCAAAGCAAACACAATTGCAACCAACTTAAAATCATGCGTCAGATAGTTCTTTTCGTGCGGTTTCAACTGCCTTGAAGCATAAGCAATGACTTTGCCTTCTTGCATCAAAAAACATCCCAGTCTGATCAACGAAACATCACTGTAGATTACAAATTCTTTATCAGATTCGTGTTGCATCAATACTGGAGCATTAGTCAACAAAGTTTTCAACTGATCAAAGCTGTTCTGACACTTTTCAGACCATTCAAACTTCACATCTTTTTGAAGTAGCTTCGTTATCAGAGTCGCAATCATAGAAAAGCCTTTTACAAACATTCTATAATAACTAGCAAGTCCTAGAAAACTGCAGACTTCAGAGACATTCCTCGAAGGTTTCCAATCCAGAATAGCTGAAATCTTGCTCGGGTCAACTCGGATACCAGATGCTGATACAATATGACCCAAAAACCTGACCTCTCGTAACCAGAATTCACATTTATGAACTTCGCATGCAATTGCTTATCACACAAAGTCTAAAGCATAATTCTCAAATGCTCGACATGTTCGGTTTCACACAAGAGTAAATCAATATGTAGTCAATGAATACAACAAAAAATCGATCTAAATATTGTAACACCCCTCACCCGTATCCGACGCTGGGATAGGGCTCGAGGCATTACTGGGATTTCACGTTCATAAACATATTAAATTAAGTCACTAAGTTGCGCTCTAATTTAAAACTTTTCAAACATGTGTATCATTTCCCTTAAACAGGCTTTCGATACCTAAAACATGTCTAGAGGTGGCGCGGGACAAAACCGAGAATGTTTGATAAACTTTGGGCACCTTGGAAAATTTTCCTTATCTTAAAGTGTTACACGCCCATGTAGATAGGCCGTGTGGACTCACACGCCCGTGTGACTTAGGACATGCCCATGCCCTTCGGCCATGTACAAAACTGACTTATCAACACGGCCGTGGCACACACTCATGCTGCCTGCCTATGGGCAACACTGTCTTTTAGACACGGCAATGACACATGCTCGTGTGGCCTACTCATGTGCATTTTTGATTTAAAATTTTAAGTGCAGGGGACACACGACCATAGCCTACACCCATGGGAAGGAACCGTGTGTCACACACGGCCTAGACACACGCCCGTGTGTCCAACCATGTAGACCCTAATAGGCTATTTTCCAAGCCTTAAGTCACCCCTTTCTACTCCTTATACCTAGTAGTTACCAAGTTCGAAGGAAAAAATGATTATACACTTGTAAATAATCTTGATAAAACTAATTGTATGGAAACCTCATATCATTGGTTTCATACATGAAAGGTTATTTCATATTTTGTGTTTACGGGTTTCCATGTCACTTTAATTCGTCTGAAATTGGCTCGTTCATGTAACTCATTGCCAATTGGTAACAACCCATCACTTGTAAATAAACCATACAAAAATTCGTAGGTTATAGCCTACTTCAATTAAGCCAAATTTTCATGTCCATATACAAAAAGATAAACATATTTTTACATACCTTCATTTGGCAAATCAAATGACACATATAACAAAATACTCAAAAATTCTATACATGCCATTGAACAAAATAAAAATGTCTTTATACCAAAGCTTGACTAGTTGATAGTGTGTCTACTCTCCAATCGTCTTCTAATCCTTATGAGTCCTCGAGCTTTGTGAAATAGAGAAAAAGAGAGGGGCAAGCATTTACATGCTTAGTAAGCTCGAATAACCAAAAAGTAAATTTATCGAGTTATTATCATACATCCATATTTAAATAATGAAATCAACGATCATGAAATGATTCCCTATCATATGCACTCAATCACTGAGTTAGTCACATAACAAAGCATCATGTAATTTATGTAGGTGAGCTTATTATTCATCATCTTATTAGCATACATCATATTAATCCCGTTGAGTTTCTAGGAAATCTCGGTGGAATACCCATTATCCGTCAATTCTTACGAATGATCATTTCACATATATGCACTCCCGTGAACCTCACATCCTGTGGCGGGATTACCAGTCCAAGCTAAATCCCCCATATCATGAACTCATAAGGTGATGTCAGGATTACCAGTCTAGGCTAAATCCCTTATAGCGACAAACACCCTTAATGAGCTTGGATCCGAATTACCACCAAAGCTAAATTCGGACCCCATATCGGATTATCCGTCCGAGCTAAATCCATAATTCACACATATTTTTCGGAGGCTCGGTCATTCAAGGAACACCCATCCGGCTAGATCCTTTTCATAATTGAGATCACGAATTACCCGTCCGGCTAAATCCTTCTTGTAACACATGTAGGATCTCAAATCACATGTAATTACGGGTTACCATCAATTCTCTTTGTCAACCTCAACCGAGACATTTTTCACATGTTACCGTCAAATGTGCATTTCTATAGTATTTCATGCCAATAATAAATGCAATCATTATGCATTCATAAATCATACAATTATGCATATTAGGGGTTTACTTTAAGTTATTTGAACTTACCTAGTAAGCTGCTTTGAGTTGTGTTTCAATTATTCAAACCTTACGCTTACCTCGATCGACCTCCAAAATTTATTCCTTTGGGTCTATAACAACAAAATTATATCATTAATACCCCACATTATACATCACAAGTCTAATTCTCACCCCAAATCCAAATGATCGCTTTTGCCCTAACCTTTGATATTTTTACGATTTAGTCCCTAGGCTCGTGTAATGAAACACATGCAATTTCTACCTTATTAAAGCCTAGCGAACACGTTTCCCTCTTATGGTAGCCTACATTTTCCATTATTTTCCGATTTCTACCACACATTTTACAACTTTTACAAAAAAGGGTCCCTTTAGGGGTTTTTCATGAAAATCACCTAGGAAAAGTTGTTTAACACTCTTCAAACTTTCATATTCCTCCATAAAACATCAAAATACAAGTAACTCATGCATGGGTAAATTTTAAACATGAATCCTAGCATGAAATATGGGTAGAAATGGAGAGAGTAAGCTATTGGGACTTTAAAATTACGAAGAACATTAAAAACGGGGCTTGGGAGCACTTACTAATGAGCTTGGAAAGCTTGAAAACCCTAGCTATGGAAACCCTAGAAATTTTGACAGCATGGAGAAAAAGAATGGCTAATTTTTGGTTCATTTTTCCCATGGCTAATTTTTGGTTCATTTTTCCCATTTTATTTCACTTAAATACCAAATGACCAAAATGCCCTTAGGCCATTTCTTTGAAATTTCATCCATGCAAGCCCATTTTTGTCCAAAAATTTAGAAATTGGGCAAAGGACTCTCTAAGACCTTCTAATTCATAGCCCAGAGCAATTTCATACAAATTGCTTCTAGAATCCAAGTTTTGCAATTTATTCAATTTAGTCCCAAATTTTCTAATTAGGCACTTACTCAAAGAATTCCTTCATGAAACTTTAACACATGCATATTTTCATATTCTAAGCCTCGTAATAATCATAAAATAAATATTTTGATGTCAAATTTGTGGTCCCAAAACCACTATTTCGACTAGGCCCTATTTTGGGATGTTACATTTCTCCTCCCTTAGGGACTTTCGTCCTCGAAAGTCTTACCAGTGAACAGATTCGGATATTGGCTTCTCATGGTTTCTTCTAGTTCCCATGTAGCCTCTTCTACACCATGTCGATGCCATAAAACTTTTACTAAGGCCACATCTTTATTCCTCAGCTATTTAATCTCTCGAGCCAATATCTTAATTGGTTCCTCTCCATAGGTCATGTCCGGTTGAATTTCAAACTCAATCGATTTAAATCACGTGAGAAGGGTCTAATCGGTATCGTCTTAACATAGATACATGGAACACATCGTGAATCCTTTCCAGTTTAGGTGGTAATGCCAAGCGATAGGCTAACGATCCAACTTTTTCAATGATCTCGTACGGTCTGATAAATCGTGGACTCAGTTTGCCTTTCCGGCAAAATCTCAACACCTTTTTCCGTGGAGACACTTTCAAGAATACTCTATCTCCGAATTGAAACTCAATTTCCTTTTTTTCAGATCAAGATATGACTTTTACCTATTCGATGCCGCTTTTAAATAGTCTCGTATCACTTTAACTTTCTCTTCGCTTTTTAATCAAATGAACTCCGTGAATCGATTTTTCTTAAATTTTGTCCAATACAATGGAGTTCACACTTCCTACCATACAAGGCCTCATAAGGTGCCATATTCAAACTCGTCTGAAAATTATTGTTGTAGGTGAATTCTACTAGCGACAAATATTTTTCCCAGCTACCCTGAAATTCAAGGATGCAACATCGCAACATATCCTCAAGAATCTGAATCATCCACTTAGACTGACCATCTGTCTGAGGGTGAAAAGCTGTACTAATGCTTAACTTCGTACACAAGGCTTCTTGTAATTTCTTCCAGAATCTAGAAGTAAACCTCGAGTCTCAGTCGGAAATAATCAACAGTGGTACCCCATGCAACCTTACAATCGCAGAAATGTACAAGTCGGCCAATCTATTGAAGTAGACTCTACAGGGAAAGTCTTATTGTTCACTAAGTTCATGCATATATACGAGCTCGGATAGCATAGGCTCTAGCAGGTGCATGAGCCTCGGATCTAACAGCTATATCTTTTGTTCCTCTCTGACTACCGCTTACATTTCCTGCATTTCTGGGAGGTCTACCACGAGAAGTGTTGCCACTTGGCCTCAGATTCTGAACATTATCTTTTTCAGCTAAATCTGGGCAATCTTTTATTAAGTGATCTCATGAACCACAACTGTAACAAGCTCGGTTATTACTTTTTCCCCAGCATTCTCCAAAATGTTGTCTTCCACATTGATTACACTCAGGCTTGTAATTCTTTATATTACCAACACTGGCAACAAATGTAGCTGGAGCTTTGTAATTCGAATATGATCTAACACGATCTCTTTTTGAATATCCCACGTTACCATTTGAATGGCTATTATCATCTCAAAATTTCTTTGATGTAGATTGAAATGATTTTCCCGATAATCTCTTTCGCATTTCTCTAGCTTCAAAATCAGATTTTCTTTTATCTTTCCCGCAATCCTCGGCTTTACATGCTTGTTCAACAAGCACAACGAATTCTTTAATCTCAAGAATCCTGACTAACAAATGGATATTTTCGTTCAAACCATCCTTAAATCTTTTGCACATTATTACCTCAGTAGATACACATTTACGAGCATACTGACTCAATCTTACAAATTTCTGCTCGTATTCTATAATAGACATACGGCCTTGTTTAAGGTCGAGAAACTCTTTACGTTTTTGGTCAATAAATCTTTGACTGATGTATTTCTTCCAGAATTCAGCTTGAAAGAAATCTCAGGTAACTCTCTCACTCAGAACTACCGATATTAAAGTTTTCCACGAGTGATATGCTGTATCTCTCAAGAGTGAAACGACACATTTTTTGCAATCCTTGGGATTCAATGACAATTCATCAAATACTCGTATTGTGTTCTCTAACAAAAACTCGGCCCTTTCAGCATCATCATTTGTTGTAGCTCGAAACTCTTCGGCCCCATACTTTCTAATCTTATCTAACAGAAGCTTACTTAACTGAACCGGGTTTACTGATGGCATAGCAAGAGCTTGTGGAGGATTAACTAGGGGTGGAGGTTGTTGTACAGTCGAATTGGTTCTAATATATTGGCTAAACCAATCGTTCATCATTTGATAGTAGGCTTGTCTAGCCTCACTATCACAACTACTCATAGCCAGTCTAGAATTGGATGGCGCCATCCCTTGCGTGGGAGCAGGTGCATTGCTTTCAACATCTTCTAATACGACTCGTTCGGGATCCATTTGCTATATAAAAGCACATTTCAATGTCAAGATTCATCAGAATATCGCAGTTCATAAATATGGCATGTATAGCTAGGCTGACATATGCTATGGTAGTCCTAGAACTGACTAAACTATAGCTCTGGTACCAATAAAATGTAACACACCTAATCCGTAATGTCGCCAAAATAGATTAAGAGACATTACCGAACTTATGACTTAGTTCAAAACAATCATATATCAAATACCATCTCATTTCAATAATATAAGTTATTCATATTCAATATGAAATTAAAATGAGCATACAAAGTCTAAATTATGCATTTGGAACCAAATTGATAACATATGAAAGTTTCAAAACGTAGAAATTTTTTTAACTTTTCAAGGGTCACACGCCCGTGTGAATAGGCCGTGTGCCTCACACGGTATTAGATACGCCTGTGTGTCTAAGCCATGAAGAAACAGAGCATACATACTAACTTGTCCACACGGCCTCAAGATACGCCCGTATGGCAAGCCGTGTGAAAATTAGGCAGGCTACTAACTTGGCCATACGGCCGACCACATGCCCATGTGCCAGCCCGTGTGATACACACGACCAATAGACACGCCTGCGTGTTTAGGCCATGTCAAAACTGAAGGGTATATTGACTCTAATTTGTAGGGTACCCTAAGGGACACACGGCCGTGTAACGTGCCTGTGTCAGACACGATTGAGTCACACACCCATGTCTCTGCCCATGTGGACAAAAATAGGCCATTTGAATAGCCAACTTGCCACCCCAATTGGGTCAAACCTACAAGCGCCAAACTAAGCATATTTGCACAACATTTATAACTAATTCACAACCAAAATATAATCCATTCATGACATATCAGTGCCAACCACATTCCCAACTCAATTCATCAACCAAATCATAACAAATCTAAACTAAAATCATACCAAAACATATGTTTCAATACATCATTCAATCTCATGCTCAAAACATACCAAAACTTATCAACATTAACCATTTCTATTGGTCATTCAAAACATGCCATATAATTCATAATGCCTCACATATTATATAACATTTCCAACCATAAGTCTAAATACAAGCTAGCCATATCACATGGCATGATATAAACATTACAAAACATAATCCAAACACTTCTAGCCTATACATGCCATACTTCAATATGTACATTTTCAAAAGTACCAAAATAAGGTTCGATAGTGTGGTGACGATCCTCGACGATCCCCAAGCTCACAGTAGCTTCGATATCTATAAAACAATGAAAACACACACAAAATAAGCTTTCACAAGCTTAGTAAGCTCGTACTAAATATAACCAACATTTTATATAATACAAAACATCATCATCTAATAGACACTTAGTAGTTCTCAAATCATTTATCAATTCTATTCCATCACAAATTTATATGTTCATATCAACTTATCAAGCTTTATACACACAGTATCATCTACCACACCCATATTTATTCATTTCATTCTTACCTCCCAATCGACTACATTTGTAACACCCCGAACCCGAGACCATCGCCGGTGTCGGACACGAGGGGTTAGCAAGCCAAGTTCACTTGTTTTGCCCATCCATTGGACATTTCCAGTCAGGCTGGAAAAACTGCGTCACTGTTGCCTTAAAAATCATATCTCTAGTTTCAAAACTCGGAAACTGGTTTCGTAAATTTTCCCTGAATTTAGACTCATATATCCATCCATGGATTTATTTCTAGAATTTTTGGTCGGGCCAATTGGTACAGTTTATTAGTTAAAGTCACCCATGTTACAGGGATCGACTGCTCTGACCTTCTCGCGGTATAACTTGAATATCTCTCTGTACAGGGATTTAATGCTGGTGTCGTTTGTTTCTAATGAAACTAAACTCAAAATGGAATCTGTACATATAAAGTATGTCTCCTAATTATTTTTGGATAATTTATAGTGAATTTTTAAAGTTGCGACAGGGAACCCAGAAACCATTCTGGCCCTGTCTCATAATAGCTTTAATATCTCTTAACCTGTAACTCCTATGACCATTTCGTTTCTTCCATATGAAAATAGACTCATCAAGGTTCATTTACATAGCTTATTCACTATTTAATTCCATTCCTATGAATTTTGGTGATTTTTCACATTCACGCCACTGCAGCTGGCAGCATCTGTTTTTAAGGTAGGACTTACCTATTTGGTAGTCTCCATGATTCAACTAGTCTTGCCATACATAGGTTCATATATGATCATTTTAACCATGCCAATGGCTGATCATATGACCAACATTCCCATTTCCAAGCCATAGCCACATCATGACACCAAATATATACATACAACCCACAATTAGTCTAAGTTCATGCTTCCTTTTCGAGCCATTTTCGCATGGCCGTACATACTTACATCACAACATATTTAACAAACAAGGGTAGTCCTATACATGCCATCTCAAGTTCAACCAAAATTTATACCAAAATGGAGGCTTGATAGTGTGGATGACTTCGACTTCAACGATCCCAAATCCGATTGCTTGACGAAATCTAGAAAACGAGAGCCAAAGCAACGGGTAAGCATTTTATGCTTAGTAAGTCTCAAGGAATATAATCAACTCTAATTACAGCAATACATTCACATAGCCAAATGCATCATTTCATTAATACACATTCTTACTTCATACTTCATCATTATATAATTTCACAAAGTATCCATCAATTCAATAACTGAAATTCATTAGTCGATTGAGCGAATGTTGCTCAAACATGTCGACTCTCCAATGTACATATAACGTACCTTATCCTTTGGGCTTTCCGAGTGCACTAATTGAATTCATTACAGCAACCAACACTCACCTCCAGCCCAAGATTCTTCGGAATATAACCGGATATAATCACGTGCACAAATGCCTTCGGTCTTAGCCGGATCGAATAACTCGCACGAATGCCTTCGGTCTTAGCCCTGATATAGCCACTAGCACAATTGCCTTCGGTCTTAACCGGATATAATTTCCAGCATAATTGTCTTCGGCTTAGCCCGATATCATTCAATTTCTCATGCACACATACATCAATAATCATTGGACATACATATTTCATTTTCGTTACTAAGGCTCAAACACAATTATAATCATTAGCATATTCGCCTTGGGACTTAGCCCGGTGGAATTCAAATACTCATACACACATAATCAATAATCATACACAACCATATTTCATCTCACATAATTCAAGTAAGGTCACTTCTTGAGAACTTACCTCGGATGTTGTCGAACGGCTTTTTCGGCTATTCGATCACCTTTTCCTTCCCTTGTCCAATTGTGGCCCTCTTAGCTCTTGAGCTAATTCAAACAAATTCAATTTATTAAAACCTCATTGTGCTTGCTTATGGCGAATATGACAAGGATTTTAAATGGTCATATGGCCACTCTTTAGCTTGAATACACAATGGTCATGCACATTTTATACTACATCAAGCAATTCAATACAATTTATTTGAGCATCAAGGAAATGCTAAGGCCTTCAATAGGCTATCCAAGGCCGAATATTCATGTACATGTTGAGGTCAATTTTGCACTTAATACCTCACAAAACAGCATGCAATTTACTAATTAATGCTTTGCACATTGTGGCCCAAAACTTATAATATAGCATCAAGCACCTACATGTGTGCTAGGCAATTGTGCTTGCAATTTCACAAGCATTCTTCCACATCTTCTTCTTTAAACCAATATATTCATCACTTAGTTCATAACCAAAACATAATGTGCAATCATATATATGCATATATGAGCATGGCAATTTCAAGGTGTCCATAGCCATCCAAAACACAAATTTTAACTAACATGCAAGAAGCATGAATCGTGCTCAAGAATGCATCATGGCGAATATGACAATCATGCTTCTTTTCAACTTCAATCATGATAAAACAAAAGAAAGCTCAAAATCTTACTCATGAGTAGACAATCCATCATTGCATGCATCATCATCAAGTTTCACACTTAGCATGCAATGGCTTTATCACCATAACAACTTTGGCCAAATGCCATTTCCATGGCATAACAAAGATTTGAGCCATGGCTAACATGCACATCAAATTAGCAACCAAACCATGCATGAAACTCCCAACACAACCTCATACATACCTTAATCTTGATGCAAACTTAGCCAAATCTCCTTCTAGATCTCTTCCAAACCAAGCATGAAGCAAAAATCCTCCTTCTTCCTTAGTTTTGGCTCAAAGAAAGGATGAACAAAATTTTTTCTTTCCTTCTCTACAACTCACGGCAATGGGGGATTACCACACTCACACACATTTTTTTTTCATTTTTTATCACCCATACACCTTTGTTTATTATTTCACCCTAATGCACCAACAAAACATGTTTCATGACATGTTTAGCCCATCCTCCTTGTCATGGCCGGCCACCACCTATAAAAGGGGAATTTGACATGCAAGTCCATTATTTTGCATGCATGCTTTAATTAGTCATCACACATTTCCTATCATACTTTCAAAGTTCATTACTAAGTCCTTTCTTGTGGAATTCACCCTTATAACACTAAATCAATCATCATAAAATGTCATACATGAGCACACACATATTATAGGCATCAAAATAAATTTTTAATTATTTTTATGCCTCGGTTTTGTGGTCCCGAGACCACCTTCCGACTAGGGTCAATTTTGGGCTGTCACAACATTAACTCTTTTCGAAGTCTTTCCACACTTTAAGAATTTGCACAATTAGTGCTTTAATGATTAACCGATGCTGAAATAATCCCGCACACTTAGTGCCATATCAAATAGCTAAAGCTACCTCAGTATCGCACACTTAGTGCCTCATATAGCCAAAGCTATTCCATTTCGCACACTTAGTGCTATTTAGAACCGCAACTATTTCAAATCGCACATTAGTTCCGAATACCTTCGATTTATCCACTTACACAAACCATAGTAAAACATCTATATAATTCATGCATCTTCAAAGCATTAAAAGATGACAATAATATCATTTATTTCGTACGAACTTACCTCATACTTCAAATTGTCAATTTGAATTGTCTACTCGATTATCTTCGACTTTCCTCGGTCTAAATCTGAATTCCTCTTTTCTTAATCTATATGTATTCAAAATTAACCCTTTTATTCACCAAGTCAATCAATTCAATCCACAAACATACATTTAAGGAATTTTGCAAACTAGCCCTCACATTTTCACATTTTGACAATTTAGTCTCTAATTCACAAAATCAGAAAATACACATAACTTGCATATACTAATGCTTGGCCGAATTGTCCTAGTATTCATACTAGACCACACATTTCATTTATTTCACATTGTAGTCCTTCAATTTACAAATTTCACAATTTAGCCTATTTTACTCAAATTCATCAAAAATCCAAAAACAAAACATGTTAACCCAAAACATATCTTCCATTTATCAACAACTAACCTCAAAAAACTCATAGTTTCATCAATGGTACAACTTAAAATCATAATCAAATTCAGAAATTGATGTATGGGCTTAGTAAAACACAAAGGAACGATAAAAAAAACGTAAAAAATGATAAAAAAATCTAACTAAATCTATACATTAATTAAGGAAATCAATGGCTAAATGAAATGAAGCTTAAAACCCTTTCTTCTCTTCTATTTTCGGTAGAAAAAGATGAATAAAATGGCCACATTTTTTATTTGTTTTGATTAATATTAACATATTAATCATTTTCCCATTTTGCCCTTATTTTATAACATGATTAAACCATTATCAAATGTGCATTTATGTCCATTAATCTTGTCAATAGGCTAATAACCACATAAGGACCCTTACTTTAGAAAGCCATGACAAATAGATACCTTTTGTAATGCCCCGTACCCGAGACTGTTGCCGGAGTCGAACACGAGGTGTTAACGGACTTAATTCATTACTTAAACAGCTCATACAATTCATTTTAAAATTTCCAGACAAGTTGGCTAACTGCATCACAGTCGCTTTAAGAATCATATCTCGAGTTACGAAACTCGAAATCCAATTCCGTAAATTTTTCTTGAAATTAGACTCATATATCTATCTAGTAATTTTTTTCTATAATTTTTGGTTGGGCCAATTAGTACAGTTTATTAGTTAAAGTCTCCCCTATTTCAGGGTTTGACTACTCTGACCTCTGTGTATTACGAATCAGATATCTCCCTGTACAGAGCTTCAATGACTATGCTGTTTGTCTCTAATAAAACTAGGCTCAATAATGAATCTGTAAATATAAAGCATGACTTCTAATTATCTTTGTAAAATTTATGGTGAATTTCCAAAGTCAGAACAGGGGATGCAGAAATTTCTCTGGCCCTATTGCACAAAAATTTAAACATCTCATAAAATATAGCTCATATACCTGTTTCGCTTCTTCCATATAAAAATAGACTCATCAAGCTTCGATTCCATAACTTATTCATTATTTAATTCCATTTCTACTATTTTTAGTGATATTTCAAATTCACATCTGTAACACCCAAAATATACACACCTTTATACACAAGTAAAGCATATAAAAAAAATTCCAATTAACATAATAAGGTCGAATATTATATACACATGCCTTCGTATATATTATAAGTGAACATCAAATTATACCATGTATAAGTCTTGATTTTTACTTAACATGCACATGGCCAACCTTAACTTAATTAACATCCAATAAAAACATATAGGCGAAACACAAAGTACCTTCTCAAGTTTTATATACTTAGATACATTTTTAAAATAACACCATGTATAAGTCTTGATTTTTACTTAACATGCACATGGCCAATCTCGAATGCTCAGCATGTTCAGTTTCATCTCGTGAATAAATCAAGATGTCATCTATAAACACAACCACAAACCTGTCCAGATATTGTCTGAAAATTCGATTCATTAAGTCCATAAATACCACAGGGGCGTTAGTGAGTCCAAACAGCATCACCAAGAACTCGTAGTGACCCTATCTTGTTCTAAAAGCAGTTTTAGGTATGTCTGATTCTCGAACTCGCAATTGATAATAACCCGATCTCAAATCTATCTTTGAAAATACTGATGCTCCCTTTAACTGGTCAAACAAATCATCAATACGTGGTAACGGATATTTATTCTTTATTGTTGCTTGGTTTAATTGATGATAGTCGATGCACATTCTCATGGTTCCATCTTTCTTTTTCACGAATAATATCGGTGCACCCCAAGGTGAGAAACTCGGTCGAGCAAAGCCTCTATCCATCAACTCTTGTAACTGCGTTTTCAATTCTTTCAATTTCATTGGTGCCATACGATACGGAGCTATCGAGATTGGTGTGGTACCAGGTACAAGTTTGATGCCAAATTCTATCTCTCGAACAGGTGGTAATCCCGGTAACTCCTCAGGAAAAACATCTGAATACTCACAAACCACTGGTGCTGATTCAAGTTTCTCTCCCACCTCTTTGCTATCAAATACGTACGCAAGATATGCTTCACACCCCTTTCTCACATATCTCTGAGCGATCATCGAGGATATTATTGCTGGTACTCCCTTTAAGTCAGTAGACTCAACTCGGACTATCTCATTATTTGCACACCGCAAATCAATGGTCTTCCTTTTGCAACTCACCACTGCATCATGTACGGTCAACCAATCCATACCAAGAATAACATCAAATTCATCAGACGGTAAAAGCATCAACTCGGCCGGAAAACAGGAATCTCGGATTATTAGAGGGCATTTCTTACACACTTTGTCAACAAGTACATATCGACCCTAAGGATTTGACACTCGAATTACGAACTCAGTAGACTCAACAGGTAAAGTCTTAATGGATGCTAAAGTCTCACATACATATGAATGAGTAGAGCCAGGGTCAATCAATGCAATCACATCAGTATCAAAGAGAGTGAAAGTACCAGTGATAACATCAGGAGAGGATGCCTCCTCTCGTGCGCGGATGGCATAAGCTCTGGCAGGAGCACGAGTCTCAGATCGAACAGCCGTATCAGAAGTCCCTCTCTGACTACCACCCCTACCTCCTGAAATTCTCGATGGTCTACCTCTAGTCGTTGTTCCACTAGGTCTTGCACCTTGCATCTTATTTTTCTCATCAAGTTCCATGCAATCTCTAATGAAGTGATCCTTCGAACCGCATCTGTAACAGGCCCTGTTAGTAGACTTACCCCAACATTCACCTATGTGTCGTCTTCCACATTGTGGACATTCAGGTTTTTCTTGGCGATTGTTACCCACACTAGCAACTGAAGTAGCTCGAGAGTCCATTGATGGTCGCTCTCTAATAAAAAATTCCTGCAGTCGTCTTCGATTTAGTAGTATCTTCCCTGAACTTCTTTACAGTCGAGAATGAAGTTTTACCCGCCGATCTTTTACGAAAGTCTCTAGTTTCAAATTCAGCCTTTTTTTTCTCCTTTCCAAGTTCTTCTGCCTTGCAAGCTCGTTCAACTAGTGTTACAAATTCTTTTATCTCTAAAATACCCACTAGTAGCTTTAAATCTTCATTCAATCCTTCTTCAAATCTTTTACACATAGCAATTTCATCAGCTACACACTCCCGAGCATATCAACTGAGTCTTACAAACTCACATTCATATTCAGATACTGTCTTACAGCCTTGCTTAAGTTCCAAAAATTCTTTACGCTTTTGATCGACGAACCGTTGACTAATATATTTTTTTCAAAATTCCGTCTGGAAGAAATCCCAAGTAACTCGTTCCTTCGGGACTATAGTAATCAAGGTTCTCCACCAATAGTAGGCTGAGTCTCGTAATAAAGATATGGCACACTTTAAACACTCATCAGGTGTGCAAGACAGCTCATCAAAAACCCGGACGGTGTTATCAAGCCAAAACTCGGCCCTTTCAGCATCATCAGTAGCTATGGCTCGGAATTCCTTGGCCCCGCGCTTCCTGATCAAATCCACAGGAGGTTTACTCGGCCTTACAAGATCAGTAATTGATGGTATTATAGGCACCTGAGGCAGATTATTTAAATTCGGGAATGGTTGAGCAGCCGGGTTTGTTCGGGCATATTGTGCGACCCACTCATTCATCATGGTAAAGAAGGCTTGTTTTGCCCTATCATCTTGATTATTCGCGGATGATTGAGGCTCAACAGGCGGTGTCCCTTGCACAGGAGCAGCCATTACACTTTCAACGTCATCCGCTAAGGTTCTCTCTAGATTGGGTTCCATTTACTAATCAAAACAATAATTTCGACCGTCAGAAGTCATCACACTATCAAATACTAACATTAAGGCATGTATAGCTAGACTCATACGTGCTATAGTAGTCATAGAACCGACTAAACCATAGCTCTGATACCAATAAAATGTAATGCCCCGTATCCGAGACTGTTGCCGGAGTCGAACACGAGGTGTTAACGGACTTAATTCATTACTTAAACAGCTCATACAATTCATTTTAAAATTTCCAGACAAGCTGGCTAACTGCATCACCGTCGCTTTAAGAATCATATCTCGAGTTCCGAAACTCAAAATCCAATTCTATAAATTTTTCCTAAAACTAGACTCATATATCTATCTATTAATTTTTTTCTATAATTTTTGGTCAGGCCAATTAGTACAGTTTATTAGTTAAAGTCTCCCCTATTTCAGGGTTTGACTACTCTGACCTCTGTGTATTACGAATCAGATATCTCCTTGTACAGAGCTTCAATGACTATGCAGTTTGTCTCTAATAAAACTAGACTCAATAATGAATCTGTACATATAAAGCATGACTTCTAATTATCTTTGTAAAATTTATGGTGAATTTCCAAATTCAAAACAGGGGATCCAGAAATCGCTCTGGCCCTGTTTCACAAAAATTTAAACATCTCATAAAATATAGCTCATATACCTGTTTCGCTTCTTCCATATAAAAATAGACTCATCAAGCTTCGATTCCATAACTTATTCATTATTTAATTACATTTCTACTATTTTTAGTGATTTTTCAAATTCACGTCTGTAACACCCAAAATATACACACCTTTATACACAAGTAAAGCATATAAAAAAAATTCCAATTAACATAATAAGGTCGAATATTATATACACATGCCTTAGTATATACTATAAGTGAACATCAAATTATACCATGTATAAGTCTTGATTTTTACTTAACATGCACATGGCCAACCTTAACTTAATTAACATCCAATAAAAACATATAGGCGAAACACAAAGTACCTTCTCAAGTTTTATATACTTAGATACATTTTTAAAATAACACCAAAAATGATCAGCCATGACATGCGGCATAATAATCAAATATACTTAGACTATTACTCAACCAAGACCGAATTCGAACCTAAGATTAAAGTCATTTTGAATGCATGAAATACTTACCACAAACATCATCCATTCATAGTATGATCACTTCAACTAAAACGAATCTAAACCACTATCAAGCATAACTAAATTATCAAGACCAAACTTACTAAACCTTATAACTAAGCACCCATAAGACCAAATCCAAACATAAATAGCAAGCCATATTCGCATGGCTAAAAGTATACATATCAAAGTTCAAACAAAAACATAATAACCTATACATGCCGAAATGTTCTCTTAGACCAACTAAGAAGAGGATACCAAAAAGTTGCAAGCTGGTGTGATGACTTCGACGATAGTCCCGAGCACACAAAATGGATCAAAGAAACCTAAATAAGTGACAAGTAAACACACCAAATGAGTATATAACTCAGTAAGTCATAAGCCTTACATACTGTCCATTGATAAAAGATCATAAGAGAAAACAAATAATGCAAAATCAATTACTCCAACCATACCGAACTATGCTATAATTTCTTAGAATTTCGGTTCAATCTCATGCCAAATCCTACAATCAAATCAAATACCAAAACAACCCAATTGATTTAGACCCGATTCCTCAAAGCATGGAACCATGATGCACTAGATAAATTTATACCTACTCAGCACATGTCTCAAGTTCGATATTTTAGTTACTAGTTCTATCACTTCGTTCTTTCATGCACATTTTATATTATCAACCGAATTTGCACACATAGTGCTCATCAAACTCACACACATAGTGCCATAGTAAACCGCACACTCAGTGCATTGGATTTTCTCTCATGCTTCAACATCCAAATCGGCACACATAGTGCCACTTAATTCCGCACACATAGTGCCATATGTTAACTCATTATGATAAGGCAATTTACTTAATTCAAATAGTACATATGGTCACATTAATAAATAGGAAAATCACTCCAAAAGAATACTTATCAAAAGGAATTCTTTTATGATTCACTAGTATTATTTATATACAAACTAATCAACCTTACAAAAATGCTTAAGGACTTACTTTGTGTTGGGTAAAACGGTTCCAACTCGGCTACTCGATGTTCTTTGCTTTGCCCTTGCTTGATTCCTTTCCTTTAATTTCTTGAGCTTAATCAACCCCTTAGGATGGCCGAATGTCTTAGAACATTTCCTCCTTCTTTCTCCTAGCTTACGACACTTGAAAAAGAAAGAAGATGAAGACTTTCTCTTGCTTTCTTATTTTATTCATCTTCTCCTTTTTTTTTCTAATAATTCCTTTCTTTAATTTATTTTAACCATTAACTAATAAGAAGAATTACATTAAAAATTCAACTTAGTGGAAGAATCATCCTTGCTTGGCCGGCCACTACTTGAGTTTTGGGCAATTTGACATGCAAACCCAAGTTTTCTCACCTTGTTGTTATTTGATCCTTACAATTTACCTATCATCTTTTCTAAGTTTCTCAACTAAGTCCTTTCAAGAAAATTCACATTCCTAAGACTAAATTAAAACATTAATTTTTCATACACACACTATTACACATCAAATATATGCAATTAAAATTAAAGTAAATTTTTATGACTCGGTTTTGTGGTCCTGAAACCACATTCCGACTAGGGTCAAATTAGGTCTGTCACACCTTTACAATATAGAAAGCTACTTTTGCATTTTATGCTATTAGGTCCTTTTTATCTAATTGAGC